>NC_047117.1:22531504-22874003 GCF_902500255.1 Thalassophryne amazonica | reverse complement strand
TGCAGTGAATGTAAATTACTTTTTTTTTTTTTTTTCTTTCCCTCTGTGTAGCAGCACCTCACAGCTGCAAAACACAACAGAGAGGAACTAACATGCATGATTTTAGGGTTTACAAATCTTTTTGACCTTTCAGCTTTACTTACTATGCCAGCAAAAAACATTGGTGGGCTAAAAGTTAGCGAAACTAGATTTAACAGAAGCTAAATCGTCCGCTGATGATTTTTGAAGTTAGCTGAAAAGCTAATCCGCTAACAAAAAAGTTAGCTTTGCTAATTAGCGGATTAGCAGAACTGTGCCCAGCACTGCTTTGGCAGAGCCCTGCTGTAATCTGCCAGACATGATGCAATGGTTTTTAAGCTCTTTGATTGCAAGGTGCTTATTGACCTTTGGTTTGGTTTGATTTTGGACCTCATGGCTTCAGACAGGAAACTTTAGAGGTTTTGTAATTGTGGCAGTTTCAAACCATGGTTTACTACCTACTCATCAAAATTGTAGGCTGTCCATAATCTGTTTGTACATTAGGCATTTCAAGTTATTTACTTATTTGAACGTATTATTTCAAAATTTTAATTGCTGTTCAAAATGAGTTGTCAGTGGTTCACAATATTGCTTGCTCACTTTCCAGTTGCACCATGCCCATGACTCATTCCTGGCGCTTACCACAGATGGCATCAACTTCATCATGAACAGTCAAGAGATCTGTAATGTCATCAGCCATTGCCATGACCCTAAAGAGGCAGCACAGAAAATACCTGAGCAGGTTTGTTTGTATTTGGCTTGTTTCATACAGATCCCCAAGCAAAAAAAAAAAAACAAGACAAAAGAAGAGCATCATTCTAGTCATCTATAAAACTTGGCATGTTCCAAGAGTTATAAGATTCCTTCAGGTCAAAGAAACCTTCATAAGCACTGCTAATTTTAAAGCCTCTACAGTGAGGAAAATAAGTATTTGAACACCCTGCGATTTTGCAAGTTCTCCCATTTAGAAATCATGGAGGGGTCTGAAAATTTCATCTTAGGTGCATGTCCACTGTGACAGACATAATCTAAAAAAAAAGGAAATCACAATGTATGATGTATAATTTATTTGTATGTTACTGCTGCAAATAAGTATTTCAACACCTGTGAAAATCAATGTTGCCGTATTTTCCGGACTATAAGTTGCACCAGTCACTATATCCATTATAAAGAAAAATAAACCATAAATAAGTTGCACTGGACTATAAGTCGCATGGGCATACAGGTATGTTAACTTAACATGAAAAGTTCAGATGATAATATTGTGACGGCTACCGTTTTGCCTATTTCACCAGTCGCAACTTGTAATCTGCAGAGTATGATTTTCTTTTTGGTGGCATTTTTTTCGGGCCTTCTCCGTTGTCTTGTTATCAGTAATGTTGAAATTTTTATTTTTCTATGGTAGTCAGAAGTCGCAGGAACAGTCACACAAGCCTTGAGTGCCCTCTCGTGAGCTGCATTTTACCTACGGATATGTTTGTATTTTGCAGACCACATTGCGAGCCGAACCATAACCCGCACCATCGTTGAACGGTTCTTTTCTAACATATTACCTGCTGTGGACCATAGTACACACCAGGTGTCAGCTGCCGATGTTCATGCAGCACCTACCTGCACAGCTCATAACCTCCCCGTGGTGTCGACGCCAGCTCCTTCCAAGTGCAAACGCTAATCCTCTGCCGTCGCTCACCCAGTGTTCCCACGCAGCTCTCAGTGTCAACTTAAACACTCTGCTCACACTGAGATCCAAGGGTTGAAGCTGTTTTGTTAGCCCTCCCGGAATAACAGCAAGCACCATGTTCATCTGCTTCACACGCTGTTTCACAGTCATTATCTGGGTGAGGTGAGGAATACGCGTCCAGTGTTCTGTTCTCTGATTGGTTATCGTGACCTATAGGGTGGCCGCCATACTACAGTGCCCATGATGCATAGCAATTCCGTTTTCGGCAGCCATTTTAAAACATAGAGCTACTCTGTCACGTAAAATTGTTTTATTACGGTAAATTAATTGAGAATGTACCGGTATATTTTTCATTTATAAGTCGCTCTGGAATATAGGTCGCACCCCCCGGCCAAAACACATAAAAAAGTGTGACTTATAGTCCGAAAAATACAGTAATATTTGGTACAGTAGCCTTTGTTTGCAATTACAGAAGTCAAACATTTCCTGTGTTTTTCACCAGGTTTGCACACAGTGCAGCAGGGATTTTGGCCCATTCCTCCACACAGATCTTCTCTAGATCAGCCAGGTTACTGGGCTGTCGCTGAGAAACACAGAGTTTGAGCTCCCTCCAAAGATTTTTCTATTGGGTTTAGGTCTGGAGACTGGCTAGGCCACTCCAGAACATTTATATGCTTCTTATGGAGGCACTCCTTGGTTATCCTGACTGTGTGCTTCGGGTCATTGTCATGTTGGAAGACCCATCCACGATCCATCTTCAATGCTCTAACTGAGGGAAGGAGGTTATTCCCCAAAATCTCGCAATACATGGCCCCGGTCATCCTCTCCTTAATACAGTGCAGTTGTCCTGTCCCATGTGCAGAAAAACACCCCCAAAGCATGATGCTTCCACCTCCATGCTTCACAGTAGGGACGGTGTTTTTGAGACGGTACTCAGCATTATTCTTCCTCCAAACACAGCGAGTGGAATTAAGACCAAAAAGTTCTATCTTGGTCTCATCTGACCACATAACTTTCTCCCATGACTCCTCTGGATCATCCAAATGGTCATGGGCAAACTTAAGACGGGCCTGGACGTGTGCTGATTTAAGCAGGGGAACCTTCCGTGCCATGCGTGATTTTAACCCATGATGTCTGAGTGTATTACCCACAGTAACCTTGGAAACAGTGGTGCCAGCTCTCTTCAGGTCATTGACCAGCTCCTCCCGTGCAGTTCTGGGCTGATTCCTCACCTTTCTTAGGATCACTGATACACCACGAGGTGGGATCTTGCATGGAGCCCCAGTCTGAGGGAGATTGACAGTCATGTTTGGCTTCTTCCATTTTCGAATAATTGCTCCAACAGTTGATCTTTTTTCACCAAGCTGCTTGGCAATTGCCCCGTAGCCCTTTCCAGCCTTGTGGAGGTCTACAATTTTGTCTCTGGTGTCTTTGGACAGCTTTTTGGTCTTAGCCATGTTAGTAGTTGGAGTCTTATTGATTGTGTGGGGTGGACAGGTGTCTTTATGCAGCTAACGACCTCAAATAGGTGCTTCTAATTTGGAATAATAAGTGGAGTGGAGATGAAATTTTTCGAGGCAGACTAACAGGTCTTTGAGGGCCAGAATTTCTGCTGGTTGGCAGGTGTTGAAATACTTATTTGCAGCAGTAACATGCAAATAAATTATAAAAAAAAATCATAGAATGATTTCTGGATTTTTTTTTTTTTTTTTTTTTTTTTTTTTGGATTATGTCTCTCACAGTGGACATGCACCTAAGATGAACATTTCAGACCCCTGCATGATTTCTAAGTGGGAGAACTTGCAAAATTGCAGGGTGTTCAAATTCTTATTTTCCTCACTGTATTTTCTAATTTGTATACATCACCTTGTATGTTCAAATTGTAGGTGCATAATTGGCACACGGTACAAGTAAGTCTCCTTACAGTTTTTATTCTCCTGCAGGCTCTTCACTACGGCTCAGAAGACAACAGTACGATTGTTGTCGTGCCCTTTGGTGCGTGGGGGAAGCACAAGAGTTCAGACACAAGTTTCTCCTTCAGCCGAAGCTTTGTTTCCAGCGGTCGCTGGGCCTAATCACTCAGATGTGAGATATAAGTTCGGTCTGTGGACCTAATCAGTGTGTGCAATACAATCAGTCAAGAGTGTGTTCGCTGTCTCGTTGTGAAGAGCTGCACAGTGAAGAATATTGCAGATAATTCCAGCTTTTCTGTTTTGGGGGAACTGGTGTTAATACCAGACTTTGTTCATGTCGACGTGATGTGTTTGACTAATGGTGAATATCAAAGGAAAGAAAAGAGAAGCGGGGGGGCTCACTCATACTGCGTCTGCATATGCAAACTGCAGCTAGCATTTTCTTTAAGGTGAACGGCCATTGGTCAAACATGTCACGTTGGTGTAACAGTTGTTGACATAAATAGCAAGTTACCCCACACTTGGAAATCCAGCAATATCTGGAAAACATCCATCACTGCTCGCATTTGTCTTACAAGTCATCCGTAAGGATTAGAATTTTTTGAAATTTGTTCATTAGCTTCTGTGATTTCACGTAAAAGAAAAACCTCCTTATGCAAAATTTTTATCTGCTAGTGGGCCAATGATTGTAGCGTTGCTAGAAGCTCAGATGAGTCTGCACGTGTCTGACCTACAAGCTTTCAGTTGGTTGTTGTGTGTTCTGCTGTACACTGGTTAACAACTAGTATTTTTGTCTGACATTCAGATAATTTAAAAAAAAAATCTGTTTATCTCGTAATGCCACAAGAAACTGACAAACATGTAGAAATGTTAAAGCAAAGTTAGTCCAGAGGTGTTTTTGTGTGTGTGTGTGTGTGTGTGTGTGTGTGTGTGTGTGTGTGTGTGTGTGTGTGTGTGTGTGTGTGTGTGTGTGTGTGTGTGTGTGTGTGTGTGTGTGTGTGTGAGAGTGAGAGAGATTCTGGTGGTAACGGGTGCCTCAACACTCCAAAAAATGTCTGGAAATACAAGATAAGAATAACAAAATTTTGCAGCTGGGTTTTTTTTTGTTTTGTTTTGTTCTTTTTACATGCTCACAGCAGTAATATGGGGGTGGTATTCTTTTCCACCTGGCGTCTGTCCAGGTGGAAACAAAATAACTGAAGAGTTTTGATCCAGTTGGGACCAAGTCTGGTTGAATTGGTAAAGATACATGTATGACTACTGTGAAACACTAAGATGAAGTCATGTATCACCTTTCTTTTCTACACAGGACCTTTGAACTTAAAATAACTAACATCCATCATGTTTGGTCCGTGTTGGCTCCAAATTCTTTGATTTAATGACAAATAAAGGTACAGAAATGATCAAATGTGAAAGCCACATAGAACTGTACGTTATGGTACCAAGAAATAATTTGCATGAATCCATTAGTCATGTAAAGGTGTCCTGACACTTGCACAACTTTCATCTGCACACTTGCATGCACTCTCCCATGCAGAAGAGTAAACTCATTTCAAACTCATTGTAAACCGGTGTAAACTGTGCGCGGCTTCGTGCACATGTGCAAAGAATATTTGGAAATGTTTGAAATCTCCATCACACATTAATTACGTGAACTTCAAGTGAACATTGCGTAAACAATTCAAAAACACTGCATGTGAGTGTGAGTGATTGCGTAAGCGCACCACACAATTATAACAAGATGTTAAATCTATCATAAACATACTTTTATAGCTGCTCACAAGAACGAATGAACATGCAACTGTTTTACCAAGTTATTACAGTATAAACGTGACAAATATTACCTTTTTAGATGGTTCCAAATATTTTCTTCACACCATTAAGCGTGCATGCATGCGAGAGAGAAAAGCTCCAGCTGAAACGGTCCTATGTGATTCTGGAAGCGATTAGAGGCGTTTTCAACAGCCAACTCGGACAGAAAATGATTAATACGCTACGAAATAATTATTTATGCAGTGTCTAGCGCACAGCGCATGGCAGCCAGTGGAACAAAGCGTTACATACAGCTGGGAACACAGTGGGTGGAGATCGTCACGACGATGTGCAATGCAGGGCACCTTAAGGTGTTGGTATGGTACTCTGAGTGCCCCTTCTAACCCCCACCACCATCCGCAGGATTTACTTGAGCAGGCGTTGATGTATGTTGAACAGCAAGACTACATGGAGTAGGTGAAGCAAAACAATTAACATGAGAAAAGTACATTTTTGGGGAAGAAATGTTATACAAGTGGATGTGTTTAGAATTTCCTATTAGTTGCATTAAAGAATGCATTTAAATTACTAAATTTAAATTTGTTTTTAAGGTCTAAAAATGCTTAAAACCTCATCGATTTCATATGACCAACTATGTTCCAAAAGTTAATAAAATTTTCAGGAGGTTCCCATAAATGCGATTCTAGATTCTTCCCCCCCCCCCCCCGTGTGAAATGTCTGTGAATTGAGGAAGTTGCATTGCTTTTTATTCCAAGCTTGCAGAAGTGTTTTTTGTTGTTTTTGTTTTTTTGTTTTGTTTTTTTACTGCGCTTGTTGAAGAACTAAGCAGTGCATTGGTTATAGAAATGTACTATTTATATTTTGTAAATACTTGTGTATAACTTGTAAAATTAATGGCGTTACTTTTGTTTCATTGCTCAACTAGTAATCTTTCATCAGAATATTTGACATGTCTGCAGACGTGCAGCCTGGAGCCACTGTGCTCAGGTTTGGTAATTGCTTCTTTAACACGGTTTATGGGTCATAGGGAGTTACAAAGCTGTGCCGGTTGTATGACTGTGTGAATGTTTGCCTTAGAAACAGTAACCAAAACCTTCATGTTGTCTTGACTGACCCGTAGTATGAGATGACACATTTTGTCTGTAATGCAGACTTAAATATTGGAATAGACTGTACGATTTTCATTATCAATGTTCACTGATTGTCTGACCTTTTATGGTTAAATATTTATCAGCGCTGTTCGTTTTTAAGCTTCCTTGTTCCGTCGCTGAAATGTATCAATGTGAAGTCATTTTTCATGAAACGGTTATTTTATGGAGATGTTTGTTGAACCCTTAGTTCATGAAGACCTTATTCTGAGTATTCTCACCTCTTTATCACCACGTGGTCAGTTTTATTCCACTTTGTTTCATTTCCATTCACTTCTGTGAGCATGTGGAAAAGGGGTTGTTGTAGTGTTGAATTAATAAATGAATAAAGACTCTGAAAGTGTTGAAATGTACTTGATCTGGTGTTTTTTTTTTGTTGTTTGGTTTTTTCTTGGTAAAGCTGTTTCCAGCTGTAACCGTCCTGTTTCTGTATTTGTAATTTAATTCCATGCATGTGATTCAACTCCAGATGCAGATTACTAACGCCCTGGTGGTACCGCTTCTTATCAAAGTACTGACCTTACATGCCTGAAGCCACTGTGCAGTTTTAACAGATGGGATTCTCAGTCTGTTTAACCCACAGCTGTACCATCCAACCTTAAATCACACTATGACCCAGCCTCAGATGCAGAAAAGTGCATGCAGCTTCATCACAGAACATTAGTTGTATACTGTAGAGTGTCAGTGGTTCAGGTTGTGATTCACAATACGAACAGTGATTTAACACAAAAGCCAAAGAAGATAAAGTTCACCTAAAAATGCCACCATATTGTTGTGCTTTACTGTTTAAAGAAGAGGGTTGTTCAAATTAATCCACCATGTTATTTGTGGCTAATAATAAAATGTAACGTTATAGTTGCCCCCAGTCCACCTGACAAACAGGACCAGCTTTTATAAGTTGATCTCAAATGGAGCATTCAAAGGGTTAAGGCGATGTGACGCTTTCTGGGTCCTGGTTTAAAGTGGACGGTGAGGCACCTCTTGCTGCTATAACCAGCTGACAGCCACTCTGTCCGGGTCTGCGCTCCACTTGCCCAGGTTCTGTGCTCTGTCTTCAGACGGTCTGCATTGCATACTTCTGCATTGCATACTTCTGCACAAGCACTGTGTTCCTTGGCCAGTTCTACACTCCACCTGCCAGCCATCTGTGCACCATCTTCCTGGCTTGTGAATTCCACTTGGTGCACCTGCCCAGATTCTGCTCTCCACCTGCTAGTTATCTGTGCTCCACCTGCCCAGCCTCTGCACGCTGTTTGCGCTGCAGCTGCTGGGTGGTCTCCTCTGCACTTGTGGTTCTCTGCATGCTGGGTTCTGTTCTGGGTTTACTTTTTCTCTAAGCCTGGTAAGTTAAATTCAACACCATTATTGTGATATCCACATCCTGTGTTGAATATTTCTGTTTCTGTATATTTGTATATTCAGCTCAAAGGAAGAAGCTGTAAATTGAACATACTCATTAAACTCACCCAAGTTTGTCCTGAAAACTCATGTTTGTTAGTTTTCATGATAGCCATTGTAGTTATTTGACATAAAGAATACAAACAAATTGTTACTGAATGGAAAGTTGTTCCACTGCCCCCTCTGGCTGCTACCTTATCGTGGTGGGGGAATTTGCGTACCCGGATGATCCTAGGAGCTATGTTGTCGGGGGCTTTGTGCTCCCTGTAGGGTCTCCCAAGGCAAACAGGTCCTAGGTCACGGGTCAGACTAAGGGCAGCTCAGAACCTCCATGACCAGTGAAAGATCAAGGACCGAGACGTCGCTCGGTATGGCGGAGCCAGGGTCCCACCCTGGAGCCAGGCCTGGGGTTGGGGCTCGCACGAGCGCCTGGTGGTCGGGCCTTAGCCCATGGGGCCCGGCCGGGCTCAGCCCAAAGGAGCAACGTGGGCCCGCCCTCCTGTGGGTTCACCACCTGCAGAGGGGGCCATGGGGGTCGGGTGCAGAGAGTATTGGGTGGCGGTCGAGGGTGGGTGGCCCAGCGGCCCGGTCCATGCTCACAGCCCCTGGCTGTTGGGATGTGGAATGTCACCTCGCTGGGGCGCAAGGAGCCTGAGCTTGTGCGGGAGGTTGAGAGATACCGACTAGAGATAGTCGGGCTCACCTCCACGCACAGCATGGGCTCTGGTACCCAACTCCTGGAGAGGGGCTGGACGCTTCATTTTTCTGGTGTTGCCCACAGGGAGAGGCGGAGAGCTGGGGTTGCATTGCTTATTGCTCCCCAGCTCAGTCGCCATGTGTTGGAGTTCACTCCGGTGAACGAGAGGGTCGCGTCCCTACGCCTTTGGGTCAGGGAAAGGTCTCTCACCGTTGTCTCGGCCTACGGGCCGAGCAGCAGTGCAGAGTGCCTGGCCTTCCTGGAGTCCCTGGGAGGGGTACTAGATAGCGCTCCGCCTGGGGACTCCATTGTTCTCCTGGGGGATTTCAACGCCCACGTGGACGGCGACAGTGAGACCTGGAGGGGGGTGATCGGGAAGCACGGCCTCCCCGATCTGAACCCGAGTGGTGTTCAGTTGTTGGACTTCTGTGCTAGTCACAGTTTGTCCATCACGAACACCATGTTCGAGCACAAGGGTGTCCATAAGTGCACATGGCACCAGGACACCCTGAGCCGGAGGTCGATGATCGACTTTGTAGTCGTATCATCTGACCTTCGGCCACGTATCTCGGACACTCGAGTAAAGAGAGGGCAGAGCTGTCGACCGATCACCACCTGGTGGTGAGTTGGATCCGCTGGGAGGGGAGGAAGCCGGTCAGACCTGGCAGGCCCAAACGTATCGTGAGGGTCTGCTGGGAACGACTGGCGGAACCCTCTGTCAGGGAGGTCTTCAACTCCCACCTCCGGGAGAGCTTCTCCCAGATCCTGGGGGAGGTTGGAGACATGGAGTCCGAGTGGACCATGTTCTCCACCTCTATTGCTGATGCGGCCGCTCATAGCTGTGGTCGCAAGGTCTCTGGTGCCTGTCGCGGCGGCAATCCCCGAACCCGGTGGTGGACACCGGAAGTTAGGGATGCCGTCAAGCTGAAGAAGGAGTCCTACTTATCTTTGTTGGTAGGTGGGACCCCAGAGGCAGCTGACAGGTACCGGCAGGCCAAGCGTGCCGCAGCCCGTGCAGTCGCAGAGGCAAAAACTCGGGTCTGGGAGGAGTTCGGGGAGGCTATGGAGGACTATCGGTCGGCCTCAAAGAGATTCTGGCAAACCGTCCGACGCCTCAGGAGGCGGAAGCAGCTCTCCACCGGCACTGTTTACGGTGCGGGTGGGGAGCTGTTGACTCTGACTGGGGATGTTGTTGGGCGGTGGAAGGAGTACTTCGAGGATCTCCTCAATCCCATTGTCAGGTCTTCCGAAGAGGAGGCAGAGACTGGGGACCCAGAGGCAGACTCATCCATTACCCAGGTAGAAGTCACCGAGGTGGTTGGAAAGCTCCTCGGTGGCAAGGCTCCTGGGGTGGATGAAATCCATCCTGAGTACCTTAAGTCTCTGGATGTTGTGGGACTGTCTTGACTGACACGCCTCTGCAACATTGCGTGGCGATCAGGGACAGTGCCTCTGGATTGGCAGACCGGGTTGGTGGTCCCTCTGTTTAAGAAGGGGGACCGGAGGGTGTGGTCCAAATATAGGGGGATCACACTCCTCAGCCTCCCCAGTAAGGTCTATTTCAGAGTACTGGAGAGGAGAATTCGACCGATGGTCGAACCTCGGATTCAGGAGGAGCAGTGTGGTTTTCATCCTGGTCGCAGCACACTGGACCAGCTCTACATGCTCCATCGGGTGCTCGAGGGTTCATGGGAGTTCGCCCAACCAGTCCACATGTGTTTTGTGGATCTGGAGAAGGCGTTCGACCGTGTCCCTCAGGGCACCCTGTGGAGAGTGCTCCGGGAGTACGGGGTCCGGGGTCCTTTGCTAAGGGCTATCCGGTCCCTGTACGACCGCAGCAGGAGCTTGGTTCGCATTGCCGGTAGTAAGTCAAACCTGTTTCCAGTGCACGTTGGCCTCCGCCAGGGCTGCCCTTTGTCACCGATTGTGTTCATTATTTTTATGGACAGAATTTCTAGGTGCAGCCAGGGTGTAGAGGGGGTCTGGTTTGGGAACCACAGAATCTCGTCTCTGCTGTTTGCGGACGATGTGGTTCTGTTGGCTTCGTCAAATCAGGACCTTCAGCGTGCACTGGGGCGGTTTGCAGCCGAGTGTGAGGCGTCCGGGATGAAAATCAGCACCTCCAAATCCGAGGCCATGGTTCTCGACCGGAAAAAGGTACTTTGCCCTCTTCAGGTTGGTGGAGTGTCCTTGCCTCAAGTGGAGGAGTTTAAGTATCTCGGGGTGTTATTCACGAGTGAGGGACGGATGGAGCATGAGATCGACAGACGGATCGGTGCAGCGTCTGCAGTGATGCGGTCGCTGTATTGGTCCGTCGTGGTGAAGAGACAGCTGAGTAGGGGGGCAAAGCTCTCGATTTACCGATCGATCTACGTTCCGATCCTCACCTATGGTCATGAGATTTGGCTCATGACCGAAAGAACGAGATCGCGGGTACAAGCGGCCGAGATGAGTTTCCTCCGCAGGGTGGTTGGGCGCTCCCTTAGAGATAGGGTGAGGAGCTCGGTCACTCGGGAGGAGCTCGGAGTCTAGCTGCTGCTCCTCCACGTCGAAAGGAGTCAGTTGAGGTGGCTCGGGCATGTTTTCCGGATGCCCCCTGGATGCCTCGCTGGAGAGGTGTTCCGGGCACGTCCCATTGGGAGGAGGCCCCGGGGAAGACCCAGGACACGCTGGAAGGATTACATCTCTCGGCTGGCTTGGGAACGCCTTGGGGTTCCCCCGGAGGAGCTGGGGGAGGTGTGTGTGGATCGGGAGGTCTGGGCGGCTTTGCTTGAGCTGCTGCCCCCGCGACCCGACTCCAGATAAAGCGGAAGAAAATGGATGGATGGATGGAAAGTTATAGAAAGAAATGGTTACTTATGTCACCAAGTATTTTTGTTTCTCAGATATTTGCAAAGGACAAGCTGCAGCCAGAATATGAACACCTGGTCCAGTTTACTTACAATAACTTTATATGATGGTTTAATGATCCATAAATAATATCAACCAGTTCAGATGGAATATTAATCAAATACTTGAATTTTTCAGTGACTATGTTGCAGTATGAGGAATTCAAAGCGGAATTGGCACTAATCATACTATTACTTTGCATGTCTGTTACTGTGTCTAACTGCACCTGTTTGCATGTCTGTTGCTCTCCGTGTCTGCCTGCACCTGTTTGCATGTCTGTTACTCTGCGTCTGCCTGCACCTGTTTGCATGTCTGTTGCTCTCCGTGTCTGCCTGCACCTGTTTGCATGTCTGTTACTCTGCGTCTGCCTGCACCTGTTTGCATGTCTGTTGCTCTCCGTGTCTGCCTGCACCTGTTTGCATGTCTGTTGCTTTCCGTGTCTGCCTGCACGTGTTTGCATGTCTGTTACTTTGCATGTCTGCTGTGTGTCGGCATTTTTGCCTATATGTCTGTAGATCTGTTTGCATGTTTGACTGTCTGTGTGGTTGTTTTCATTGACAAATTTGGATAAAAAATCAATAATAAAAGTTTCTGCCAAAGTCATTTGTGTACGTAGAAGACACATTTCAAAATTTTCAATTCCTTTTGTGTATTTCGGGGTTTTTTGTTTTGTTTTTGGTCTCCACAGGCTGCCCGCTACAGAGTGTGATGCAGAGACCCAATCACATCGGCATTGCAATGACAGAAGATATCGGCAGCAATGGGATGACAAGGTCAAAGGTCGTTGCGTCCTCCGTGCAGCCGTGTGGCTCCACTGTGAGCTTCCACAACATCCAGTACAAAGTGCATCCTAAGTCCGGGTTATTCCGCAAAAGCACAACCAGCTGCAGGGAAATACTGCTGAACCTCAGGTCAGTCTGAACTAAATGGACCGAAATTCTACAGCACTTTTCCATCTGAATCTGAACCTCAAAGACCTCGGCACTGATGCCTAACTTTCACCCATTAATTCTTATAATAAATCAGCCAGCTGCTGCACTCTGAACCTTTTAACTTCATCCACAAGTGAACATTTTGCTGGTGATTGCAGTCAGAACTTTGAATTTCTTCACAAGTGCGAGGTGTCATGTAATGGAGGGAGCGAACTGCCAGGTTTATTTAAAGCTGCGATTCCGCTGACCACAATGAACACAAACTCTTCTGATGGTATGAGACACCGTGGACATTTCCCATGAAAAATGAATCATTTCACACAAGTTTCTTGGGACTTTTCCCACTTCAGATTTAATTATAGGACATTAAGCACGGTTTCTTGCATCTAATCTCTCTGACACACTAAGTGACAGTGTGCCAGAGGAACTCATTAAACATGTGACAAACCACCAACATTTTCCTCACTCTTTTATATGCTTTATATCAGAATTTTTGATGCAGTTTTCTCTGCAGTCAGAGAATTATTGTTTATTCATTTTGATTTTCTTTAGCAAAGACCATTAAAAATACATTGTGTTGGATTGGAATTAGAACTGGAAGATCATAACATAATCCTTATCACAAGAGAAGGCAAGCCAACATGAATCCCCACCAACAAAGAAGTAAAAATGTGAAGGGAAGCAAACTAGCGACTGGCAATTGCATAACGCAATCTGTAACCTCACCACTGGATGGCACTGAATCCTACATACAGTACCTTTAAACTGAAATGCCTGCTAGTTCCTTTCTTTAAAAGTTACCTTCAGAATATAGCAGGAAAGTCAATTTACAAAAAGAGCTAAAAGAAATAAAAAAAAAAAAAATTCAACTAGCGTGTTGTCCATGGGGATCCACGGGCTCTAGCAGGTTAGTGTTTATAAAATAGGTAGCTGACATTTTTCAAGGGCGGTAAGAAATTATGCAGAGTTTCTGTAATGAGTTGGAATGGTGTGTGAGTCCAGAGTGATTTTAGAACCTTAGACCTCAACAGTTTTAGAAGAAGAACTCAACCCTTTTAGTTCCTGTTAATTTACTGTCTTAATGTATTTATAAATTGGTTAGGTTCTTGTTATCATATACACACTATTATATTATTATTATTATTATTGCTTTTATTTTATTTGTTTTTTCAATGCATCACAATGGAAATAAGTATTTTCACTTTGTGTTATCTATGTATTTTTATTTACAATTATATTATCTACTTACATTGAACTTGCTAAATAAAATCATGCACATGCACTCTTTTCAATATATAGATGATTTACCGCCCCCTGCTGGAGTCCAGAATGTCATTTTCAATGTCCATTGTTCAGTGTCATTTGCTAATCTCAGTAGTTTCTCTAAAAATATTAGTCCTATCAACTTTCCGTTTTTGTGCTGTTCATCCGTGATCAAAGCCATACAACACGCACATAGAGGCCACTTGGCTGTTAATATATAGATGAATGCAAACAATGAAAATGATTAGAAATCAGTGGCAGTTATTAAATGTGAACTATATAACGGTGTATTTCTGTTTCATTGTCTTGCAGTGGAATTATGCCACCAGGCCTGAATGCTATTCTTGGACCCACTGGAAGTGGAAAGTCTTCGTGAGTGTTGTTGCAGATTAAAAAAAAAATGTCTCTAGCAGCCGCATGGAGATGTAGACACGTGACAAATGAAAAGAAGCAGAAGACAAACCCATTAGTAAAACAGTGACCTTTAACCCTGAAATAACCTGACCTGTGATCACGGCCCCTAATAAAAACCAGACTGACCGCATTATGATGAAAAACTAAAAGTAATTTGAGAGAACCAGTCTTCATGTAATTACACAGCATGTGCATGTTATATTACAAAGTACAGTTGACCTTTTAACCTTGCCCTTGATATTTGACATTTGAGGTTGATTGTTGACAGCGACTTACATGTGCATAAACGTTGTCCAAATATGCCAAAGAAACACTTAACCTTTCACCTATGATCTTGACCTGAATGATCACTTTTATCCTATGATGAAGTGTTTCTGTCCAGAGGTCACAAGGGGTCACTGAATCTTTTGATTTGGGAATCATTTTCTGTGAACTTCACAGCTGCCAGATCTCAGCCTGAACTCATCCAACATGTTAGATGACACTCTCTACCACCATCATCATCACAGCACCAAATGTATGAACATCTTTTGAAGGAATGGTGTTCAAACCCTGCCAGGTCGAGGTCTAGAGACTTACAGAATCAAAACCAAGCACCCTAAAGCTGTTCAGGCAGCAGGTGGAGGCCCAATGCCTTTAATGTGAAACCTGTCTGTGTATACATGACCAGCTTTGGTTTTATCTCGTGTTTTTCTTTTTGACAGGTTCTTGGACATTCTGGCTGCTAGGAAGGATCCTTCAGGTCTCACAGGAGAAGTGCTTATTGACGGCGCTCCACAGCCTCCCAACTTCAAGTGTCTTTCTGGTTATGTTGTTCAGGTGCATTAGAATCACTGTTAATGCTTTTAAAGGGGTCATCATGTGCAGAATTGGTTTTTGTTTACAGTTGACAGATAAATATTCTTGGTGTTTCTTGTTACACACCTATAAGGTCTCAAAATTCTGTGTTTGTGGGTGTAGAAACTATCTTGTTGTTTGTAAAACGTAGGTCTGAAACACCTCATTTTAGACTTGGGTGATATACGTTACAGAAGTTCATCTTTGAATGGCCATTCCCACTGAGCCTGAAGGAGAGGCAGAGCTTTCAGCCTTTTGTTACCCCTCCTTGAGAGAAAGGGCGTGACACTTGAAATGACATGAACATAAACAGGCTCTGTAGGTTAACTGGACGTGTTTCAGGGCAGAGAATGACTGTTTCTCAACCTGATTCTGAAATACAGCTCATTGTCTACTCCAGTTTAAAAACAGATCAATGTCAAACCATTTTTTGTGCACAAAGAAGGTAAAAATAAATCATCATCATGACAATCCCTTGGTGGCAAGGAAGACCGTCTCTTGGTCAATTCCCAGACAGGATGGTGGACAGTATAGAAAATCTACATCCAGCGTCAATCTAGAGATGTGGGTTTGTTTAATGTGGGAATGTCACTGCACACCGGCAAACACACGATCCTTTACTGATCCTTTACCTGGCGTGATAGCTGGGAAATCCTAGACGATCGGGGTCTGAGGACCTGCTGCAGCCTTCATCTGTCTTCACAGCCGCTGGGTTATAAACAATCACCTCCTCCACCTGAATCACCATTGAGGACTTCTTGTTTCACCAGAGCCCTATTAACTGTCTGGTGGGTTCTTGTTGGGCCTTCATGGCGACTGTAGCAGCCACGGGGCACACAAGGTTCCCACTGTATTTCACTCCAATATTCAATCTCCTATCTGCTCCATTACCCAGGTGTCTTAGTGTGAATGAGGGGTTAGATTTTGGCATCTCAAATCAAATAAGGCTCAAATGAACGACGTCCTCAAGTTGTACACATCGATCACTAATGGTACCCAACTAGACTGATGACCTTTAATAGTTATCCCACCCCCAGAGTATGTTCTGACTGCAGCATTTGAGATGCTGAGCAAAGAGTAACTGGGTTAGTGATTGTCCTGGATCAAGACTAAGATCCAGGCTTTCAGCCACCGATAGTTTATGTGTCTGCAGTGAAAGTGAAGTTGTCAACAGATTCACTGATCTTGCCAGTGACATTCACGTCTCTGGATCTTCAGCTGATGGAGTCATGATGTCACTGGAGAGAGGTATACAGTGATGCTGATACCTTTGCAGGTGAATGAATGAACAACTCTTTAGGGTTCTGGTGATTCCTGTCGTACTCTGTGGTCATGAGACTTTGATGCCAAAAAGTGACCTAAGGTGAAGACTAAAAGTCTCTGGTCCTCAGTCTCATCAGTGACCTACAGCATTTGAACCAGTTGAAAAGATGTTCATGAGAAATGACTGTCAGGGCTGCAGGAACACTGCAGCCTAGAACACAAACAGCCTTCCATTTGTCTGACCTTTGACTCTTGTCCTTCTGGTAGGACGATGTGGTTATGGGAATCCTGACTGTGAGGGAGAATCTCTGTTTCTCTGCAGCGCTCCGCTTGCCGAGCTCTGTGCCCCAGAGTGAGAAAGAGACTCGCGTCAATCACCTCATCAAAGAACTGGGACTCACCAAGGTGGCCGATTGCCAGGCGAGTGCGCAGCCGCTTTAACAAGTCGTCTCCGTATCCAGTGTGTCACAGGCGGTGGAGGAATCGGCTGAGTGTCGGGCCAGACTGATGCTGACACATCTTACATTTGTGTGTGTGTGTGTGTGTGTGTGTGTGTGTGTGTGTGTGTGTGTGTGTGTGTGTGTGTGTGTGTGTGTGTGTGTGTGAATATTTCCCTCCAGGTGGGCACGCAAATGATCCGAGGAATATCTGGAGGAGAGAGGAAGAGGACCATCATCGGAATGGAGATGATTATTGA
Organism: Thalassophryne amazonica; assembly: GCF_902500255.1. Taxonomy (NCBI): domain Eukaryota; kingdom Metazoa; phylum Chordata; class Actinopteri; order Batrachoidiformes; family Batrachoididae; genus Thalassophryne; species Thalassophryne amazonica. The sequence goes on along the minus strand of NC_047117.1, from coordinate 22,857,080 downwards.
CCCATCTGTCCTGTTTCTGGATGAGCCCACCACAGGACTGGATGCAAGCACCGCAAATTCTGTCCTGCTCTTGCTGAAAAGGTAACATGGAGGAGGTTCATGAGGAGCGTCAGTCAGCTGCAACAGTAACTCTTATTTGTCAGATGTGTTTCTGGAATTGCACTGACATTGTCAGGTTTTCCACAAAGGGAAAATCTTTGACATCTGCAGTTTTCAGACTTGCAACCTTTTCTCCACGATAATAGAAGCCGTGGGAATGGAGACTGTAATGGACGTGGCAATCTGACATCCTTGCCATGGTAACTCTGGAATCCACATAAGTGTGCACCACATTTGAGCCAAACCCCGTTAAGAAGTCCTTGATCTTCACTGTTGCCAAAATTAATTTTAACGGCAATTTTGGGGCCAATCTTCAATGACATACCGGGTTTGGAAGAAATCAACAAATGGACCTGGGAGGATTAGGCAAACAAACAAACAACAACAAAAAAAAACAACCAGGCATGACTTTGACCCCACTGACTGACCTTTGGCAAATTTGACCTTGCTGGCCAAATCCAGAACCCCACCAATATGTGAGCCAAGTGTGATGCAAATTGGGCTGAAAAACATTAGAGTTTGACATTTTTCCAACAATGACCTTGACCCCAATGATTCACCTTTGGCAAATTTGATCTGGACTAGACAATCTGAGAACTCGCCCTATATGTGTAAGTTTGGTGTAAATCAGAGCAAATAAAATAAAATAAAATCCTTAAACTTTGAACTTTGACCCCAGTGACTGACTTTTAGCAAATATGATCTTGCTCAGGCAATTCCAGGATCTACATCCAAATCTAAGCGGTGGTGGGGGATCATAAGTTTGACCTTTGGCAAAACAAACCCATTAGGGAAATTCTGGGCTCGACTGTGATCCACATTATCATTTTGATGGAAATAGGCCAAAGGATGTGGGAGGAGTACGGGAATGGACAGACTGATATAGCAAAAGTTTGACCTTTGACCCCAGTGACCTTAAACCTCGCCAAAACGAAGCAATTCTGTGGTAAACTTACATCCACGCAGCAGGTTTGATGGAAACTGTCTCAAGCGCTTTGAATGAGCAGTGGGACAAACAAACAATTTTCAAATTATACTGTAGAATGATTTTAATTCCACAGTTGATATTGTGCTACACAAACATGAAGCCAGTTTCAAATTAAAAGCTGTTGGTATAAAATGAAATGAAATAAGATACACATGAATAAACACTATAGATCTAAAGAAAATCTGCACTCAAGTTTGCTATATGCACAAGTATGTTCTGCTAAACGCCAATTGTGGAATTTTCTTGCCTGTATGTTTTGCTTGTTTTGTTTTTTTTCTTGTGTGTATGCACTGATGCATAAAAGACAACTAAGGTGATACAGTAACTTAAAGATGTTTACTGTATGGAACTTTCTGATAACATAATCTGTAGCACATCGTAGTTACACAGTATGGTGTAGATGTTTTTGGCACCCTTTAATTTTAATAACTGCTTTTTTCATCAGTGTGTCCACAGCAATCGAATTTGAAATATCCAAGTATTCAGATTCCAACACAGATCGAGCATGATTTTTCTACTTTATTAAAGAAACTAATCACTTATCAAGTCACAAACCTCATTTTCACTCACGCTTCATACTAAGAGAGGAATGCAAGTACTTTTTTCTTCTTCTTCTTCTTCAGAATGGGTGATCAGGGAAGGACCATAATTATGTCAATTCACCAACCACGATACTCCATCTATAGACTCTTTGACACGCTGACGCTGCTCCTTAGTGGGAAAATGGTGTTCCACGGACCTGCAGCAAACGCTCTGGACTACTTTGCCAACATTGTTGAACTACCTGAAGCTGTACACCTCCACTAAATACCATTTGTTCCTGATGTCTGTGATGATTTAATGAGAATACATCTGAATGTTTGTGCAGCTCAGAAAAAAAGCACTAATATCCAGCACAGTGTACCTGTGGGTGTTAGTCTAACCTGTTACTTCTAACGGCATGCTAGGCTATCCCTGTGAACCCCACAACAACCCAGCTGACTTCTTTTTGGATGTCATCAATGGAGACTCAGCCACTATGACTGGGACCAGAGTGCACTGCTCTGAAGGTAACACTGTACTTCATGACGTGCAGCCGTTTTATGTTTACCTGTGTAGGGTAGCCGCAACTGTGTAAGAAGGAAACTAGTGAGAGAAGCCACTAAAACACCCAGACAACTCTGAAGGTGTTGTGCACATATCTGCCTGTGACTGGAGAAACTGTGCATACTGCATACTATACTATATGCAATTTGAGCTATGGTTTGCCAGAAGGCACATGGGAGATTCAAGCCTAGATTTGGTCTGTTTTCTTCTATGAATAGTTTGCTCTTGTTCCACTCTACAATGTAGCTATTACTGGTGGTCAAACCGACAAAAGATGCACTATGACGCAAAAGCCTATATCAGAATTGTATGGCTGTCTTGATGGCTTCCCTCACTTTTGCACCACTCAGTTTGTCAGCGTGTTCTACTCCAGACACATTTGCCATGCAGTATTATACTGTTTGTATTTGTTAATGATTGATGAAAAATGAGTCCAAGATTTAATCAGTGACTTGGAAATGTTCATGTATCCATCCCCTGACTCGTCTAAAGAAAACTGGCTGTTAAAAAAATAAATAAAAATATGATATATTCATTTGATATGAACAGGATACTTATGCACAATGTTGTTTTGGCTCTGATCTTTTGATTTAATTTATAGCATGTTGTAAAAAAATTGTTTCACTGTGAGTTTAAATAGCAACATTTTAGAAATTTTAATATAAAGAAGCCTGTTTTTATTTGAAGTGTAATTAAAAAAAAACTTTGAATATTAAAAATATTAAAAATATTAAACTTCTTTTTCTCAGTGCTGTATACCCAGCTGTTGAATCTGTTATTTACTCTCTGTATAAATAATCAGAACTGGACTTCGAGGACCTCAGTAACCCTGGGCAGCACATTGAGGAGCACCTGGTGGACGAGTACAGGAACAGCATCTACTCCAGGAACACTCAGGCGGCGCTGGAACGCATCGCTCAAAGCAAGGACCATGTCTGCCATCCAGTATCACACATCATCACCTACAACAGTTCCTTTTTCCATCAGCTGTGCTGGGGGCTTAAAAGAACCTTCAAGAACCTCATGCTGAACCCACAAACATCAGTGGCCCAGGCAGGGATCCTTGCACACACCAAACGCGACTCCAGTTAGATACACATGTGCACAATGATTCTACAACCTGTGTCGTTGTCGGTATATTTGCGGACAACAGTATCCACATTTTATGGAGAAAAAAATAGATGTAATTATACCCCCCACAAACCAGAATTTGGGGGGTCACAATACTCACTTTATAAGCACAACTCCTGCTGAACCACTTTGTGGACATGTGAAGATGTGCATGAAGGAAAATAATTCCAGTCCAACACTATCAAGGGGAAATAATTGGACTTTTGCTGTTTTTTTATATATACTTCATATTTGCCAATTACATTGATAGAGGTTGACCACTTTGTAAATTGATGTATTTTCATCACCGATGTATAACAGATAGAAGCAACCAGTTTGGTTGGTGGGGGATCATTCTGTGAGTTTGATCACACATCCCGAGTTAAGTTCTGAGCCAACTTTTTTAGGTCAGAGGATACCGTTGCTGAACATGGCCTGCTGACAGCAGTTTGAAGTACTTCAGACTCTCATTAGTCACTGTATTATGGCAATGTGATGTCAGAAGTCTCCTCACTTTAAGAATTAGTCGCAGCTAATTGGGCCTAAATAAGTCACATTAATCCTCTAAGAGGGACTCTAAGTGATGTGGGCGTCATGATCGGCTTTGGTCACTGGTGTGACCCCACTCTTGCCTCTTTGGGTTGAGATCTGAACTGATATGATATCTGGAGGAAACTCTTTGGCTCCAGTCCTGCAGTCATCACATGATGACCGTGTCGGTCGGCTGGCCCGTTTTCACGAGATGTGAGGTGAAATAGGCTCAAGCGTAGGAGCTTATCCCTTCACCCTGAGAACCACACAGGGGCCTGCTCAGTGCTGTCATAAGGCGCAAATTGTTAGGATTAAAAGTTGTCGCGTTTGCATTTCTTCACCCTTCCTCCAGACTGGTTTGTTCTTTCGGGTGGGTCTCTGGGAGAGAAGTGTCCACTTAACCCCTGATCTCCACAAACATTAACCTGTCTCAGCAGCGTGAACTCTTTTCACTGTTCAAATACTTATGGACCTGATTGCATATTGGTTGTCAAACAGCATGATAATAATTACACGTGTCTGTGGGTATGCACTGGATGGCAACCACTCAGACAGACAACCAGTCCATTCCCGCCTGTTGACAGTAACTATCCATCTGCTGTAGCCAGGTGAAGTGTGTATGTCTCTGTGTCCTTCTTTTGGCAGTTGGGTCCTCAACACTACAGCACCTAAGTTCTGGATCGTGCATAGAGAAATGTGTCACATGTCCAACACTCACTCAGTGTGTGACCGCTCATTCAACACAAAGTCATTCCAGCGGTGCCCAAGGGTCCTCCAACAAGATCTCATACCCAAGACATCGAAGTCACGTTAGTGTTCCGAGTCTCATGATCACACAGAAAGACAGGAAGCACCAGGACCCAAAAGACTTGGACCTTCAGGGATTAGTCTGGATTTAAGTTGAACAGCTCAGTACCTTGTTGCAAAGCAGTTTTTGGACACTTGTGGTGAGTTCCATGACAATGACACATTGTTCTTCATTTTGTTGATGAAGTGTCTTGCTTTTTGTCTGGACAGTTGGGAGTCAATATTTTCCTGGCTTTAGTCATCGGAGCCATTTTCTGCAGTGTCAAAGAGGATCAGAGTGGAATTCAGAACAGGTGGGAGAAGTACTTAGATACATGCTGAAAACAGCATAAAAAAAAAAAAATCCTTTGGCACCAAGCAGAACTCGGTCCTAAATGGGTCATATTGTGCAAAATCACTTTTTATCCTCATTACAGTTTGGGGATTCATGTGTTTTAAAAAAATCATACAATTCTGTTACTTGTGTACAGCAGTTCTCCTGCTGTAGTCACAATTTCGACCTGAAAGGACATGTTTGTTGTATGTGATACGCCCACACGGTGTTTGGGTGAAAGATGGAGTGTGCTGAAATAGTCTCTGATATGAATGACCCTTTTTAACCATTTATACATAATCTAAAACTGCTGCCACACGACAAAAAGAAACTTTGGTCAGAGGTTTACATACGGCAATAACAGATGTGAAGGTCATATCGTTACTGGACTTTCAATGATTTATTTGCACCATTCTTTTTCTAGGTCAGACATTTGTGCACCATACATCTGTAATTAATAGTAATAACGATAATTTGATACCCTGCTCCACCTCCCCCATGACCCTTAATGGCAATAAAATAAAAGGATGGATGGATGAAATCAGCACAGGTTCATAATTATACACACCAAAGCCAAAATTATATAGAACACCTCATATTGAGTTGAGTGTCCATTACCAACTTTTGGCTTGACCAGAACACTTGTAGCCATCGATAAGCTTCTGGCAGAGTTCTGGTTAGATAGTTGACCAGACTCCTTGGCAGGATTGGTGGAGTTCATCTACAATGTTAGCCTGCTTTATTCCACTCCACAGTTAGCATTGATGTGTGTTTAGTATCATTGTCCTGTGGGAACACTCCATTGTGTCCATGATTCAATCATTTAGCTAATATTTGGAGTTTTTGCTAAAGAATACTGAGGTAGTCCTCTTACTTCATTATTCCGACCACTTTCTGTGAAGCACCAGTTCCAATGATGAAAAAACAGCCTCAGAACATGAAGCTGCTAAACACCGTGTTACAGTCGGCACAGTGTTCTTGAGGTTGAAGGCCTCATGTTTACTCCTCCAAACATACCTCTGTTGAATGCAAGCAAACAAGTCAATGGCTGTCTGGAAGTATAACTTTCTGCCAGGTTTTTGTCACTTCCAAACTTTCTTTAAGTTTGAAGGTGTCCATTTTGGAGCAAAGGTCTTCACTTGACTTCACTTGAAACCTCACTTGACTGTAGACAGTGACACGGGTGTTTCAGCAGCTTCCGGCTCATAGCAGGTCTTCCTCTTGGTGGGACCCATGTTGTTCCTGGCCATCTGACCAATTTACCATTTTTTTCTGTCTGGACCTAGATCTCAGTTGCCGCTCTGTAAAGTTCCTTCATATGTGTTTAGAGCCTCTTTGTATAAAAATGTCAATGCTGGTACCTGGAAAATGTTGATGGAAATAGGATTGTGACTTTTTCATCTTTTTTTTTTTTTTCTCAAAGTAGCATAGGATGGATTTTGTTTATATTTGGCGTGCTGTTCCTCCATGTCCCTGCTGTGATGTCCATCATACACTCAATAAAAATATAAATGCAACACTTTTGGTTTTGCTCCCATTTTGTATGAGATGAACTCAAAGATCTAAAACTTTTTCCACATACACAATATCACCATTTCCCTCAAATATTGTTCACAAACCAGTCTAAATCTGTGATAGTGAGCACTTCTCCTTTGCTGAGATAATCCATCCCACCTCACAGGTGTGCCATATCAAGATGCTGATTAGACACCATGATTAGTGCACAGGTGTGCCTTAGACTGCCCACAATAAAAGGCCACTCTGAAAGGTGCAGTTTTGTTTTATTGGGGGGGGGGATACCAGTCAGTATCTGGTGTGACCACCATTTGCCTCATGCAGTGCAACACATCTCCTTCGCATAGAGTTGATCAGGTTGTCAATTGTGGCCTGTGGAATGTTGGTCCACTCCTCTTCAATGGCTGTGCGAAGTTGCTGGATATTGGCAGGAACTGGACACGCTGTCGTATACGCCGGTCCAGAGCATCCCAAACATGCTCAATGGGTGACATGTCCGGTGAGTATGCCGGCCATGCAAGAACTGGGACATTTTCAGATTCCAAGAATTGTGTACAGATCCTTGCAACATGGGGCCGTGCATTATCCTGCTGCAACATGAGGTGATGTTCTTGGATGTATGGCACAACAATGGGCCTCAGGATCTCATCACGGTATCTCTGTGCATTCAAAATGCCATCAATAAAATGCACCTGTGTTCTTTGTCCATAACAGACGCCTGCCCATACCATAACCCCACCGCCACCATGGGCCACTCGATCCACAACATTGACATCAGAAAACCGCTTACCCACACGACGCCACACACGCTGTCTGCCATCTTCCATCTGCCCTGGACAGTGTGAACTGGGATTCATCCATGAAGAGAACACCTCTCCAACGTGCCAAACGCCAGCGAATGTGAGCATTTGCCCACTCAAGTCGGTTATGACGATGAACTGGAGTCAGGTCGAGACCCCGATGAGGACGACGAGCATGCAGATGAGCTTCCCTGAGATGGTTTCTGACAGTTTGTGCAGAAATTCTTTGGTTATGCAAAGCGATTGTTTCAGCAGCTGTCCGAGTGGCTGGTCTCAGACGATCTTGGAGGTGAACATGCTGGATGTGGAGGTCCTGGGCTGGTGTGGTTACACGTGGTCTGCGGTTGTGAGGCTGGTTGGATGTACTGCCAAATTCTCTGAAACGCCTTTGGAGACGGCTTATGGTAGAGAAATGAACATTCAATACACAAGCAACAGCTCTGGTTGACATTCCTGCTGTCAGCATGCCAATTGCACGCTCCCTCAAATCTTGCAACATCTGTGGCATTGTGCTGTGATAAAACTGCACCTTTCAGAGTGGCCTTTTATTGTGGGCAGTCTAAGGCACACCTGTGCACTAATCATGGTGTCTAATCAGCATCTTGATATGGCACACCTGTGAGGTGGGATGGATTATCTCAGCAAAGGAGAAGTGCTCACTATCTGTTATGTGGGCCGCTGAAGAGGAGGTACTGCTGGCCCACTACCACCAGAGGGCGCCCTGCTTGGAGTGCGGGCTCCAAGCACGAGAGGGCGCCAGACCCAGAGGAAATGACAGCTGTCACTCATCACACCAGCTGTCACTCATCTACACCACTACTTAAGCCGGACTGCAACTCCACCTCCCCGCCGAGAAATCGACTACCAAGAGGTAATTTCTCTGCTGACTGACACGTTGTGTACTAATCTAGATCTCATTTGCAGCCATTGTCCTGTGGTCGTTGCCTTATCTGGGATTTTGGCGTTTGGCGTGACTACGACGACTGCGCCTCACTCTCCAAACAGATAAGTGGTTAATCAAGAGCTGCACGAGTGTGTGATTTGGAGGTGGAGGTTCCCCCTCCTAACTGTGTACAAACCGTGGACCACTGAGTGTGCGGACTTACACTCATTCATCTTGTCTCTGCTTCCTGCCAGCAGTACCAGGGTCGACAGCCGAAGACAGAGGTCACCTGGGGATACGGGACTTGGCGGCTCCGGTGTTCTTCAGACCGTTGGTGGTGGAGGCCGTGTGGGACGAGGCTTCTCTCTCGTCGGGGTCTTCTATCTTCGAGCCTGCCCACACGTCACCTGGTGTTAATTGGCTTTACAAATTTTGTGTGTTTAGTTGTGTGTTGTCACAACATTAAATTGTTACTTTTTGGCTTACTCATTGTCCGTTCATTTGCGCCCCCTGTTGTGGGTCCGTGCTACGACACCTTCCCAACACTATCACAGATTTCGACTGGTTTGTGAACAATATTTGAGGGAAATGGTGATATTGTGTATGTGGAAAAAGTTTTAGATCTTTGAGTTCATCTCATACAAAATGGGAGCAAAACCAAAAGTGTTGCGCTTATATTTTTGTTGAGTATAATATAACTACAGCAATTTATGGCCATAAAATGTTTGACTTTTGTAACATTTTAGCATGCGTTGCTGGTTGATTGAGGCCCAGGCTGTGGGCTTTGAATCAGATCTGATTGTTGTGTTGTGTTTTTTTGCAGGAAGGGTGCCCTGTTTTTCATCACTATGAACCAGTGTTTCAGTACAGTGTCTGCAGCTGAGCTGTTCATCGTTGAGAGGAAACTGTTTGTGTACGTATGTAATCTGTTATCACACAAGACAAAGAGAAGATTGTGACAATAACTATGATACCTGTGTGTGGAATGTAGCATACATTTGAAGTACTGTAAGTATCTGATTTACTCTGAGGCTTTGGGAAAGCCCAAGCATGTACCCTGTAAAGCGTGTGTGTGTGTGTTTGTTTCAAGCGGTTGACAAAAATTTCATGTGGGGAATTGCAGTATAGCCATTTCTATAAATAAACTCCCGAGAGAGAGAGAGAGAGAGCATTTCTACACAGAAGTTACATTCTGTAACTCAAATAACACATTCACAGTTCCACGTGAGCCTGCAGAAAAGAGTTTATCAATTTAACCTTGAAAGAGATGGCTGAGTGAGGTACACATTGAATGGACTCTGTGAGAGAGAGAGAGAGAGAGCTTTCTGCACAGAAATTTATGAAATTTGAGAAGTAAATTATTTTCCAACTATTTAACAACTCCGGGAACATAATGCATGTTGCTTGAAACAAGCTTGGTTGTCCCTTTTGTCATTTCTACGTTTGGAGACCAACAAAGCCACTGCTGCTTTGTTGTCTTATCTTTGATGAAAAATAGTCTCATCAGGTGTTTTGCTCCTTTTCTGACAGACACGAGTACATCAGCGGCTACTACAGAGTCTGTCTACTTTCTGTCTAAGATTCTATCTGACATCATCGCTCTGCGCACCGTCACCTCCATCTTCAGCTGCATTGTTTACTTTGTGATCGGTAAATTAATTTAATTCTATAACACTAAATCACTAAATTCTAAGATGGTCCAAGCACTTGGTTTGTATTGTCCATGTGTATGTGTTGGATCAGGTTTGAAACCCACACTAGCAGGCTTTTCAGTCTTCACGCTGACAGTTACTCTGGTGGCTTACACGGCCACAGTCATGACCATGGCCATCGCAGCTAACCAAAATGTGGTGGCGCTCGCCAACATCTTCATGACCATCACTTTTGTCTTCATGATGGTGAGAACAGTTGGTTAAAGGGACTTAAAAATAGAAGGATGCACCCTGATAATTAGTTGTCTCACCTGTTACAGTTGAATAAGGTTGGAATTTAATGTTAAATGTCCTCAAAGTCCCACAATTCTATGACTGTGCGTGTGTAAATTCTCCTGTTGTCAGATAAAGTCTTGAAACCATTTGTTTTAGACTTCTGTGACATATATGATGGAAGTTTTTATCTGAATTTCTGCATAATCTGGGACACACCCACTGAATTTATTTGCAGTATTATACCACTTATTTGTGGCATGGCTCATTGGATCAGTCTGTGTTGTGCATTTAGATTTTCTCAGGTCTTCTGGTGAACCTTCCCAGCATCATGGACTGGTTGGCTTGGCTGAAATACTTCAGTATTCCTCGCTATGGCCTAGCAGTAAGTTATAGTTAAATACAATAGTCACTCACTACTACTAATCTTTAAAATAATGTAATAATGTGTTCATTTTAACACTTCATCTGTAGATTCCATCAATGTAATATGCAATGCAGATGTACAGTATGGGGAACATTTCAGGCTTATTTTGCAAATAATGGACACCAGCCAGGCAAATTTATCCTACACTGCATGAGCTACTATGTCATAAGTTGTCCCTCAGGTAGATTTTATTAGACTGGTTTTGTTTGATTGTCTTGATTTTGGTGTCAAATTATTCCCAAAATTAAAAAAAGAAACAACAACTTTCAGGTAAGTTCTTAGGATGGGTGGGGTAGCCATCTACTAGCAATAACCTGGTTCACCCCTTGCTTATGCTATGCATGCACTTACTCTTCTAATCTCTTTGGCAAAAGTCTCACTATTACACTCAACAAAAATATAAACGCAACACTTTTGGTTTTGCTCCCATTTTGTATGAGATGAACTCAAAGATCTAAAACGTTTTCCACATACACACTATCACCATTTCCCTCAAATATTGTTCACAAACCAGTCTAAATCTGTGATAGTGAGCACTTCTCCTTTGCTGAGATAATCCATCCCACCTCACAGGTGTGCCATATCAAGATGCTGATTAGACACCATGATTAGTGCACAGGTGTGCCTTAGACTGTCAACAATAAAACGCCACTCTGAAAGGTGCAGTTTTATCACACAGCACAATGCCACAGATGTCGCAAGATTTGAGGGAGCGTGCAGTTGGCATGCTGACAGCAGGAATGTCAACCAGAGCTGTTGCTCGTGTATTGAATGTTCATGTCTCTACCATAAGCCATCTCCAAAGGCGTTTCAGAGAATTTGGCAGTACATCCAACCAGCCTCACAACCGCAGACCACGTGTAACCACACGAGCCCAGGACCTCCACATCCAGCATGTTCACCTCCAAGATCGTCTGAGACCAGTCACTCGGACAGCTGCTGGAACAATTGGTTTGCATAACCAAAGAATTTCTGCACAAACTGTCAGAAACCGTCTCAGGGAAGCTCATCTGCATGCTTGTCGTCCTCATCGGGGTCTCGACCTGACTCCAGTTCGTCATCATAACCGACTTGAGTGGGCAAATGCTCAAATTCGCTGGCGTTTGGAATGTTGGAGAGGTGTTGTCTTCATGGATGATGCGAAGGAGATGTGTTGCACTGCATGAGGCATATGGTGGTCACACCAGATACTGACTGGTATCCCCCCCCAATAAAACAAAACTGCACCTTTCAGAGTGGCCTTTTATTGTGGGCAGTCTAAGGCACACCTGTGCACTAATAATGGTGTCTAATCAGCATCTTGGTAAGGCACACCTGTGAGGTGGGATGGATTATCTCAGCAAAGAAGTGCTCACTATCACAGATTTCAACTGGTTTATGAACAATATTTGAGGGAAATGCTGATATTGTGTATGTGGAAAAAGTTTTAGATCTTTGAGTTCATCTCATACAAAATGGGAGCAAAACCAAAAGTGTTGCGTTTATATTTTTGTTGAGTATATTAGACCCAATACCACATGGGTGTGGGTGATTGGAGAGTGCTTGGTTGGGGGCTATGGGAATGGTGTTGCATGGCCAGGTGATTTAGGGTGTCTGAGGGCTGCCCAGGAATCCTTGGGAATGAGTCTGGAGGTATCTGGATGCAGCTTTTGGGTGCCCCTGGCTAGTGGCACACAATGTAGATGTGGCCTCTTTATGGGGTACTGTTTGGTGGGTCTGCTCTTGTCTCGTGGTCACTGGGGTTTGGCGTTACTTGGGGATTAGATGGGTTGGTGGTGGAAGTGGCGTGCTGCTGGACCCCCTGCTTGATGGTGTGGTTTTCTCTCTGGAATACTGGTATGGGTGCGTGCCCGACACCAACACCTGGGGGTTGCCCTCCCTTTGGATTTTTAGAATTGTAGGTCTGTGTCAGTATCTCGCACTCTTAAATGTGTGGTGATTGGTTGCAAATTTTTAAAGGGTGACTGGTCTGCATCTTTTGTCCCCATATCTGCTGTTTTACACCTACATCTGCTTTGCTGCCTGCATTCAGGCCCTGGAGATCAATGAGTTTGTGGATTTGAAGTTCTGTGAAGAGGCTGTGATCCAAAACACCACCGTGTCCAGTGTAATGTCCAACTGCACTGTGAGCACAGCTGGCCTTATGTGAGTAGACCCTCATCTGTATTCTGGTTCTCTCCTAATACTCTGTCATAATTACTCCCATGCACAGTACAGCATGCAAGGGTATTATTGTTGGTCCAGTGTCTCCGCCTGTTCGTAAGCAAAATAACTAAAGAGTTTTGATCTGATTTGGACCAAACTCGGTGGAATGATTGGGGGTTAGCCAAGGATAAACCCAAGGTCAAAACACTGGTCCAATACTTCTGTCGAGGGCACAGCAGGTGGCTCTGTGTGATGGGAGTTAGACCACTAGTATGTGGACTGGGTTCAACTTCAGGTGTGTGCTACAAGAGACTTAATCTGCATTGTCCCAGTTCACCCAGCTGTAGCCTTAACTTGGACAGTAGTAACCTGGGATGGACTGATAACTGGATAAGGACAAACCCAGTGAGCCTCAGGGTCTGTGTAGGACTACCATATATCTGTAAAAGTTATTTCTAGGAATGAATTTAAGATACATGCATGGTTGTTATTACGCCCTGATATAAAGTCATATTTGAGCCTTCTATTGGTCACATGACCAACAGGTGACCTTAAAAGGTGAAACTAAAGCTCATAACTGTTCAACTTGGTCTTGAACTAATATGGATTAAACATAGTCCAATGGTTGTTTGTTACCTCAAACAATGAGTCTGCATGAATCTGTATCAAACGTAGAGTGTGGGTATTGGACTCTGTGAATATCCATTTTTGTTTTCTCTGATCTGCTTTTCTAAAATGTGAAAACATTTCAGACTTGAAGTAACAGGATTTAATTTATATGTCTTGTTTCAGATGTACAGGGGAACAGTATCTGGACTACCTGGGAATAGATTACACCACGTGGGGACTGTGGCAGAATCATTTGGCTTTGACTATTATGGCACTCCTATTCCTTGTCATTGCTTATCTGAAACTGTTTCATCAAGAAATTCACATAAGTGTCTGATTCTGCATTTTTAATTCTTTACATTCTCAAAAACCGACTAGGGGTTGCAATAGGTTTAACGAATGACTGGAGTATAAACACCCATTTATAAAAACATTTAATTTTCAGGAACCATTATGACAAGACATTTTGTTGAGCCAAGAATAGAGACATTTGTTCTGTTAGCTGAAATGAAATCATGCAAGTGCTGGTAGGGTCTCAGTGTAGAAGAGGATGACTCATCTCTTCACCTCTCTACCACACGTTTCATTACTTTGAATAGTACTACTGTTTGCAGCCTCATTATTCCGTGCTGCCTCTCATTCAAACACATATACTTTGTCTTTCTCTGACTGACCTTCATTCACCATCTCTCCGGAATATATCTTCCCCTTTTCCAGGCACATCTCAGTCTGCTCCCTACTATCACTACAAATTATAAGGTCAATGTTCTTCTTCGAAGGTTTTTTTTATTTTCAAGTTGACTGTGGTTATGATTACTTCCATTTGCTGTTTTATTTTTAAATCAGTTCTAAAGACTACATGTGTTAACAGTGGTGTACCATTTTATTTAGCTTCCAAAATCACAGGAGACTGACTTGTACCTCAGCACTGATTATTCTTCAGATATTGTATCATGACATGTATCTGCTTGATTGAGTCTGTTCATTTGTTTGATTGTTACAAAACCTATACATTATTTTTGAAACTAAACATTTTATGATGCTAAATAAACATTTTCAACTAATCCTGGTTTGAGTGTTTCTACTCTCAAATAGATCTAGTTTACTGTGTTTTGAGGGACAATGGTGATAGTGTTCATTATTTAAAATGAACACTGAATTATTTAAGCCATATGTTACAGATCAGAACACTTAAAATCTATCATTTGTTTGGGGATTTAAAATGTAATTCATTTCTCTAAAGTACTCATCTACAATATATACTGTATGTGTATGAAAATGGGGTTGCATTCAGTTAAATTTAATTTTTTTTTTTTTAGTTTCTTGAATGATTTGATCATTTGTTTTGAGGTTTCAAACTTGATTTTTAGCCCAACCATACATAGAGCACAGAGATGCCACATCCACTCTTCAAGATGTCAGGTGAACAAGATCTACAACACACAATAAATACTTTTCAGTACAGTTGTATCGATAGCTTTTTTGGGAGGGTTGTTTTGTGAATCCAGAAAGTAGTCACAGCATTTCACAATTTCCACATTTTATGTTACAGCTTATTCCAAAATGGAGTAAAATTCATTTTTTTTTCCCTTAAAATTCTACTCAACACCCCATAATGACAGCATGAAGAAAAGCTTATTTATTTATTTATTGAAAATGTATTAAAAAAAAAAAAAAAAAAACTAAAATCACATGTACGTAAGTATTCACATCTTTTGGTGATGCAATTTCGGCAGAAATTACAGCCTCAATTTTTCTTGAATATAATGCCACAAGCTTGGTGCACCTATGTTTGGGCAGTTTTGCCCATTCCTCTTTGCAGCACCTCTCAGGTTTCATCAGGTTGGATGGGGAGTGTCAGTGCACAGCCATTTTCAGATCTCTCCAGAGATGTTCAATCGGACACAGGTCTGGGCTCTGGCTGGACCAGTCGAGGACATTCACAGAGTTGTCCTGAAGCCACTCCTTTGATATTTTGGCTGTGTGATTAGGATCATTGTCTTGCTGAAAGATGAACCATCGCCCAGTCTGAGGTCAAGAGCACTCTGGAGCAGGTTGGTTTTATCCAGGATGTCTCTGTACATTGTTGCATTCATCTTTCCCTCAATCCTGACTAGTCTCCCAGTTCCTGCCACTTAAAAACATCCTCACAGCATGATGCTGCCACCACCATGCTTCACTGTAGGGATGGTGCCTGGCATTCACGCCAAAGAGTTCAATCTTTGTCTCATCAGACCACAGAATTTTGTTTCTTATGGTCTGAGAGTCCTTCAGATGCCTTTTGGCAAACTCCAGGTGGGCCGTCATGTGCGTTTTTCCTAGGAGTGGCTTCTGTCAGGCCTGATTGGTGGATTGCTGCAGAGATGGTTGTCATTCTGCAAGGTTCTCCTCTCTCCACAGAGAAATGCTGGAACTCTGACAGAGTGACCAACAGGTTCTTGATCACCTCGCTGACAAAGGTCCTTCTCTCCCAATCGTTAAAGTTTAGACGGGCGACCAGCTCTAGGAAGAGTCCTGGTGGATCAGAACTTCTTCTATTTATGGATGATGGAGGCCACTGTGCTCTGGGATCTTCAAAGCAGCAGAAATATTTCTGTACCCTTCTCCAGATTCGTGCCTCGAGACAATCCTGTCTCTGAGGTCTGCAGACAATTCTTTTGTCTTCATTCTTGGTTTGTGCTCTGACATGCACTGTCAATGCTTTTGAGGTACCTCTAAAAATTAATTTATACAAACAAAATTTTACACAGCATGTTTTTTCATCAATTAGATCCTATTCAGGGGGTCAAAGTATTAAATTTAAAAATGTGAAATAAAAAATTTAAAATTTGTTAAATAAGGACCACCCTACTGTAGAAACATGTCAAGGATGATAAGTGGAAATAGGATCCACCTGAGCTCAATTTTGAGCTTCATGACAAAGGGTGTGAATGCTTATGTACATGTGATTTTTAATAAATTTGCAAAAGTAAAAAAAAAAAAGAAATTTTTTTTCATGTTGTCATGGGGTGTTGTGAGTAGAATTTAGAGGAAGAAATGAATTTACTCCATTTTGGAACAAAGCTGTAACATAACAAAATGTGGAAAAAGTGAAGTACTTGCGGATTGCACTGTACGTCAAAATGTTAGGGACAGGTGAATAAATAAAAGAAATGAATACAGTAATAAACTTTATTTGGCATAGCAAATATATAGAAAAGAGACTGTAAAAAATTGAGGCACATGAAAAATAAATGCATGGGTTTCCCATGAAAACTAAATGCACTCCAAATCGAAGTTTGTTTTGTTACATTAGGTATCATAAAATGATAAATGATAAGATTTAGTTTAAATGGCATACAGAAGATATGCAAATATGACAGAATGTGTCACACTTGTATCTAATGTACATTAAATTGATGAAAAATTAACCCTCAAAAACATCTTTTTGATACTTGCTGAAATACTTGTGCGTGGACGTAATAGCCAAAAGCAATTGAGCTTAATATTAATTTGCAATAATAATGCAATATTAAAATTATACAGTAAACTCTCAAAACAACTGAGCAGGGTGTATTTGGAGGTGGGCGTGTTCAATACTGCACCTAATACTGTGATGTATAAGCCACCATCAAATCCTTCATTGTATTTCATCTTTTCTTTTCATATTTACATTTTAAAAATCAATCACCTTTGCACTATTAAAAGTAATACTTCATCTTTTTTTAGTAGTGTAGAAAATACTTTTAAGAGAATCTCATTCACACTTTCAGTGCATATATGTATTTCAGGTGAGGTGCACCGCTGAGTTAAACAGCTACATTATGGTTGTGTTTTGTTTGATTGACGTGCGTAAAAGCTGTTTAAACCATAGTCGGGATAAAGTCCGATAGAGCTTCATGTTGTAATTGGGTGTTCTTCTTTTAAGTCCTCACACTTGGTCCCTCCCGTTTGCGCTCACGTCGAGGTCATCAGTAGACAAAGAAGATGAAGGGCGGGGCCGAGGCCCAACGGGAGTTGCTGTTGGCGGTGCGTGGCTGACTTGCGATGCCATATCGTCGGACTCCCACCGCTCCAGTTCCTCCCTCACCAGTCTCTCCATCTGCTCCTTGTGGGCATCTGTCTCTCGCCCGAGCCTCTCATCCTGACAGAGGGACACAGATGAAGTTCATACTGTGTGTGGGTGTGGTCATATTATTGTGTGCGAACGCACATTCGTGTTTGTGCGTCCAGCGCACCTCCATGACGCCGTCCAGCAGCCTGCCCAGCACATCTCTTCTTTTAAGTTTGGCCCGCTCCATGGCTTCCAGCTTCACAATCACAGCATCGATCTTGGACACGATGCTGCCTATAGAGTGTTCCATCCTGTCCACACGTCTCACCAGCCTGGAAAACAAACAAATGTCAGATCTGTTATTATGTTACAGATTTAAAAAGTCAGCACTCATGCAGGAGGGTACTCAGTAGAGCGCAAAGTATTTGCAACCATGTTAACTTCAACTCTTCAAGCTGTGAACCCATAAACCACCCACTGCCACTCGGATTTAATAAGTATTTTCCCGAGTATAAGTCGTATTTTTCTTTTTACTAGTTTGGGAGGTCCTGTGACATGTTCCAGTGTGATTTATATACCAAAAAAAATTTTTTTGTTATTAATCCATTTATTCATTTTCCATACCCGCTTACTCCAATTGGAGATCACCGGGGGGCTGGACCCAAGCAATCTTGGTGTGTGAGGAGGGGTACACTTTGGACAGGATGCCAGTCTGTCGCAGGGCCACATATAGGCAAACAAACACATTCACACCTACGGACAATTTAAAGTTTCCAATTCACCTAATCTGCATGTCTGGATGTGGGAGGAAGCCGGAGCACCCTGAGGTGACCCATACAGACATGGGAAGAACATGCAAACCCCACACAGAAAGGGCGGGAAGTGAATCCACTTGCTGTGAGGCATCAGTGTTAACCACTAAGCCACCATGCTGCCTTGTTATTAATAATAATAATAATAATTATAATAATTACAATGACTATGTATATTTGACTTTTCCAGAAACCAAAGCAGTAAAGAAAATGAACTATTAAAATAAAAATATATATGCCAATACCCAAAAGTACACCAAAACAAAGCTCAAAATTCTAAATTCCAAATTAAAGAGCTGATAACACAGAATAAAGTGCAACTTACACACCAGTGCTTATATATGGGTTTTTCCTCTTTGAGGGGCATTTCTGTAGCAGGTGCCACTTAATAATAATATGAAAATAGTAAAATAAATACAACACTTAAAAAAATAAAATACTGAAATTTATTTCTCTAATTTAGTAAATTTTGGGGCAAAATGTCTGTCTATAATTAATAACCACACCTGCATTCACAACGTCTGCAGCAGGTGGCAGGCAGGTCTGTGGAATATTACATTAGTAAAACAATGTTTGTTTTCAAGCTCTGCCCTCTAGCCTTAGGGATTAGCGAGAAACAGGGGTATTTTAGGGGTCAAAAGTGAAAACGAGTTTATGTCATTATCAGAATAAATAAATGCAGAAAACAGAAACGTGGGGGGTCTTGAGGAATTTAAGACCAAAATGTGCTCTGAAGTTAGGTTAGGGAGCTCTGAATTGTGGCTAAATTTAGATTTTTGAACATTACCATGGTAACGCTTGTTTTTAAGCATCTCATTAAAGCTCACAGAATCTTTCTTTTATCTTGCAAACAATTTTACACCAAATTTAAAACTATAGAACCAGTAGTTCAAGAGATGGTAGGAAGTGTAAGCAATGGCATACTGGTATTTCTCTGTTCTGTGTGCATGTGTTGGCTTGACGCCTCACCATAGCAAGCAGCTCTGCAATGCAGACGCACAAGCTTCCTGTACACGTTGCTATGTGAAGTAAAGTTAAGAGGATTCTATGATTTAAACTTTTTTAGAGAAACATGTTTTAAAATAGTTTTATGCTTGACAGAGATGTGTATTTTCATTAATTTTCTAATTTGTAATAAAAATTTTAATCTCTGAATCTGATGTTCAATGGCCCATATTAGCAGACGTTATTCCATGCAAAAGTTGTTTTGTTATGAATAACTCAATCTGGAATTTCTGTTAACATAACAAATTTGGACATTTTAAACCAGTTTCAGTAGTTAGCATTGTCAAGTTCTGTCTGCTTAAATTCCTCAGCTACACGACTCCAGCAGAAATGTAGAACCATTTCAAATTACTCTAGCAGATCATCAATGCTCAACCCATCCATCCATCCATCCATTTTCTTTCGCTTTATCTGGAGTCGGGTCGCGGGGGCAGCAGCTCAAGCAAAGCCGCCCAGACCTCCCGATCCACACACACCTCCTCCAGCTCCTCCGGGGGAACCCCAAGGCGTTCCCAAGCCAGCCGAGAGATGTAGTCCCTCCAGCGTGTCCTGGGTCTTCCCCGGGGCCTTCTCCCAGTGGGACGTGCCCGGAACACCTCTCCAGCGAGGCATCCAGGGGGCATCCGGAAAACATGCCCGAGCCACCTCAACTGACTCCTTTCGACGTGGAGGAGCAGCGGCTCGACTCGGAGCTCCTCCCGAGTGACCGAGCTCCTCACCCTATCTCTAAGGGAGCGCCCAGCCACCCTGCGGAGGAAACTCATCTCGGCCGCTTGTACTGGCGATCTCGTTCTTTCGGTCATGAGCCAAATCTCATGACCATAGGTGAGGATCGGAACGTAGATCGATCGGTAAATCGAGAGCTTTGCCCCCCTACTCAGCTCTCTCTTCACCACGACGGTCCGATACAGCGACCGCATCACTGCAGATGCTGCACCGATCCGTCTATCGATCTCACGCTCCATCCGTCCCTCACTCGTGAACAAGACCCCGAGATACTTAAACTCCTCCACTTGAGGCAAGGACACTCCACCGACCTGAAGAGGGCAAAACACCTTTTTCCGGTCGAGAACCATGGCCTCGGATTTGGAGGTGCTGATTTTCAGGGGAAGGAGCCTGAGCTTGTGCGGGAGGTTGAGAGATACTGACTAGAGATAGTCGGGCTCACCCCCACGCACAGCTTGGGCTCTGGTACCCAACTCCTGGAGAGGGGCTGGACGCTTCAATGCTCAACCCTCCAATGGTAATGTTCCTACGGAATACAGTGTTGGGGAGAATACAGTACGCTACACTTATTATTTTTTGGTCGCCATGCAGGTCCCCGAATCTGCCCTTGGATCCAAAGTAGTAAGAAAATCTGATGTATTCCTGATCATCCCAGTAAGAAAGAAAGAAGCCAAATAACCAATGAGTGAAACCACCAAATTTTTCTATGGAGGCAAATAAGAAATCTATCAAGTGAAAGTCTTGCTTATCAGTAGAACTTTTTAAAAAGTGGAATATAATAAAAGTTGCATACACTTGAAACTCCTCATAGGAGACTCCCCCTGAACTGCTGCCACGGCGACGAGAGCTGTGGCCGCTATCCTCGTCGTCGTCTTCTTCTGAGTCGTCCTGGGTACGAGGGAAACTCCGGCCGCTGATGGGTCGAGTTAGTGAATTGCGTTCCAGGTCTAAGTCCTCCTAGCATATGGGCAGAAACACACTGAGCATTTGCAGTGAACACAAGAGCTTCATTATGAGATAACGCAGTGCTCCTTTTCATTTCAAGCAATGGGATCATAAACAGGTTGTTTCTTAGAGACATAAACATTTTATTTTGAAGGTCCCACCTCAGGATTAACTTTAATATTTAGTAAAACTCGCCTAAACCGTCATCGTATAAACTAGACATCCACACTCACCGGACAAACGCAAAAGTCCCAATGCTTTTGTATGGTTTCCCACGTAATAAACACCATATATAATGCAGTTTGTATAGCGGATTTTCGGTCACACTGGACAAAACATCCTGTCCGATCACAATGAATTTTTATTAAAAACCCCTCGTATTTACCGGACAGAGTGGTTTGGGTGTGCCCAGTAACGTTGAAAATTTTCAGCATGCCCAAAAATTTCTGAGGAGCTCATCTTACTATTAGGACGTACATCAGGGAGCTTCAGCATGTTTCAACGTGCTCTTAACTTATAAAAATACATACCCGTAACTTATTAAACTTATGCCAGTGATTTTTAATATGACTGGCCTACACTGCCTAAATCGTCAAGGTGTGACGAGTCACCAAGACACTATAGCAATACATTTAACTTTCAAAACATGATTCCTTTTAGGGGTTAAACAAATGAAAGTTGCTGGCCTCATCACTCACTCTCTCTTTCTCTAAGTCGTCCCTCATTTGTTGGTGTTCATGCTCTGTTAGCTCCTGGTCCCCATCATGATCATACTTGGCGAAGATGGCCTGAATCTCTGCATCTGTGTGGCCCTTTCTGAGCAAAGATAAAACAACAGACTCAGCACAGGGAACATAAATATAACTCCAACAATCCAAAAGTAGTGCCAGTCATAGTTAATAGTTTTAACATTATATATAAGTTTTTGGTGACCCTTTCAAATCCTGACGAAGCTCATCAATGCTGAGTTTTCCTCCAGCCTGACGCAAACTGTCTGAAATGTCATCTACGGCCGTCTTCTTCAGTCTCAGCTTCATTAAAGCTTTGTTACAGCCCTGAGGGAAGGAATCAGAGAAACACTTGAAACTATGATGTATTTCACGTTCCACAAAGATCGAATTTTTATCCCCTTGGTTACATATAGTCACCCACCATGAAGACTCAGTCAACAACAGCAGAGAAAAAGCTATGAGAAGAAACCACAAAGTGATATGGGCAGTGAGGGACGTACAGGAGAAGTTGGAGGTGGCAGAGAAAGGTGTTGAGTTACAGAGCTGATATAGTAACAAATGAATCTGGGTAACAACTGAAGTAGACAAACATCTCAGGAGGCTGAGGTGGCTTGGACCAAGTTGTCTCGAGAAAGTCATTAGACATCTTGATCCCACAAAGTCATGGGAAAAGGTGAAGAGAAATAAGCACAGATGTCAAAATATCTAAAACATCGGACCCCCCCCCCAAGCTCTTACAAACACTGAGTCCAGTACCTTCTTAATGAGGTCAGTCATCTCCATCTCAGATCTCTGCTGAGACATATCTGCCTTCACCTCAGAATATGTGTCATTGATGATGGCCAAGAACATGTTCTATACACAAATTTAAAAAATAATAATCTGTATTACTTTTATAAGGTACACATAGTCAATGCCGTGAACAGCATGGACACATAAACACACAGTGTCAACTCACTCACCATAAGAATGAAAAAAATAAAAACGACAAAGGTAGTAAAGTAGATTGGTCCAAGTACTGGGCTTGCCTCTTCAATTTCAGAGAATTCAAAGTCTCCCAGAATGATTCGGAACTGGGTAAAACTACAAGGCAAGAGATAACCCCATATTTGAACATTTTTTAAATAACCTGACTTATCAAACAAAGCAAAAAAGGTATTCATTGACACCGTGAGAATCTACAGTAGCATTTAAATCTACTTACATGCTGGCTTGGAAAGTGCTGAAATCATTGACTTGGGTTCCAAACACCAAGTAGGCCAGCTGAGCATAAGCCAAAAAGATGATGAAGAACATAATAGCAAAACCCACAAGATCCTTGGCACAACGGGACATGGTGCTGGACAGCTGACTCATGGTCTTATTGAAGTTGAGGAACTTGAAAAGCTGATGGGATATGAAGAAAATAATGTCAGGAAAATGAGGTTGTTATGGGTCCACTGTTTTGGAGTGATCATGAGTCGAAGGAAATGCTATTTATTACCTTAACCCAGGAAAAAAAGACAATGACTGCAGCCACGTTGTTAAACTGGACCTGCAGGTTAGCCAACTTCTCAAAGTTGGGGTGAGCATTGTGGTTCTCCAATAGGCCCTTGAGAAGGTTGCTCACCATAGCTGTTCTGGTTATGTTCATGATGATAGCAATGACACTTAACTGACAAGAGGAGCAGAAACATTAAAAATTAACAACATCCCAAAATAACAATAAATACCTGCAAACTAATTACAGCTACAATGGAATATACACAGCCATCCATTTTGTAAACCTGTTTATTTCAATTAAGTGTCATGGGGGGAGAGGCGGGATACAGTCGGAGACTTTCCATAATCAGCAGATTATCTGTCACCATCTCACCCTGTCCTCATCTTGCGATGGCACATCAACTACACATATGGTCTTCCTCACTACATATATAACCCTCCTCCATGGCCTTCCTCTTGTCATCTTGCATGGTAGCTCCATCCTCAGCATCCTTCTCCTGATATACTCCATGCCTTTCCTCTGCACGTGCCCAAATCATCTCTGTCGCACCTCTCTAACCCTCCTTCCTGCACTGTCCCTTCTGATATACCCATCCCTAATCCTGTCCATCCTTCCCACTCCCAAGTAAAATCACAACATCTTCACTTCTGCCACCTTGAGCATGATCTTTTTGATAATACCATCAATCCTCATGCATACAACATAGCTGGTCTCACTACTATTTTGTAACATTTCCCTTTCACTCTGGCAGATCCTCTTCTGTCACAAATCATTTATTCCACTCTTGTCTAGCCACTCCACCCTGACTGCACTCTATTTGACAATTCTCCACCACAGTCTCCAGTACTTTGAACAGTTAAGCCCAAGTATTCAAGATCATCTACCTTCACATTCTCTACTTCTCACAACCTCTCCTTCATCTGTGACGTCTCCAAGCAATGTCAAAATAATGGACCAGACCCTAACCAGCAACTAAAGCTACAGTCCTCACATGATCAGTCATATAATTCCAACCGTTTAAAATATTAAAACCATTCATACACTGAGTAAATATAAAGTCTTAATATGACCTGATACATTATTTCAGTCGGATTCATCATCACAGCCTGATGATAAGACGTCCTTGTTTTGGAAGACAACATCTGGAAAATACTTTAATTCCTTATCATGGAAATTACTGAAGAAATGCAGCATTTTTAAAAAGTCCTTCATCGTGTCACTCCATTCAGGCAGCCATTGTCTCGAAAATAAATTCCATAAAATTTCCAAATTAAAAAACAAAACAAAAAACAAAACAAAAACAACAACAAAAAAAACATAATAATGCCAATAAACTCTGTTTCTAAGGAAGTCCCTCTATGTCTGTCTGCTCCTGGTGTGTTTCTCAGCATGAAACAGGACACCCACGCTTTGTCCCACCAACAACAACCAAAATAAGTGAAGATAGGAAGTGAACCTCACCAGGTCATTGTAAACTGGAACCTTTTCAAGAATGGAAAAAAACTGTATTAACCGGTTACCATTATTTTAAAATAACAATTCTTTTCTGGAACATAACAAAATATAAAGTTTCTGATTTTCATTTTCGTTCCACGAACCGGTTCAAAGCCTTGATTAAAATCCTAATACTACTTCATATTGCATCCCATAGCAGCCTTGATACCCACCGCAACAATAAGAACATCAAGACAGTTCCACAGGCTCCTGAAGTAATGCAAGCGATGGATCCTAATCTCCAGCACTTCTTCCACCACGTAGTAGAAGACGAAGAGGCAGAATGTCACCTCACACACACCAACAAAGTAGTCCCAGCTGGACACGTATCGTATCAGACGTACTGTTTGAAACTGCCATGAGGTCACGACCCCACCAGTAGCAGGAAACTCCGCCAACAATCTGACACATACATCAAATTAATATTAATGGTAGTAAGACACCATTACTGCTAAATATTAGTGACACACCAAAATAAAGTCAAAGTATGTAAATCTAACAGTACAGGCGATTTAAGATAGCTAAAATGTCATATTTTGCAAACGCAGAAATCTCTGCAAAGAGATATGATGTAACTAATGATTCTTACCTGGAAATGCAGAAGAGATTGATATTGCTGTTGTAGATTGAAAAATCAAGGAAGACTGCTCTGGTGCCTCTGTCTAACCACAGGTGGTCTTTGAGAAACTGCAGTTGAATTGCTGACTCCTCTTTGGTACGTGACAGGTCTTGGTAGTATCCACCACCTCCATATTTAGATATCTGCCCCCAGTAACTACTCCCATTCATCTTACTCTCAGTTGTATACACCCATCTGGTAAACACCAAGAGCAACCAAGTAGGAATTAAGACATTTTGATGAAGTACTACATTATTTACATGAAAGACAGATCTACTCTTTACTGGTAAGCTTTAAAGTATTTTGCACTGTCTTCAATATCAAGTAAATCCATTGACGTACGCAGTTCCATTTTTGGGTCCAAAGTGCATGGTGTCTTCATTGCTTGCTGTGTATATGTTGTAGCAGTCCTGAACCTGATCTCTCAGATCCTCATGAACAGAGCATGTCTCATTGCGGACTTTGACCTGGCGGAGTCGTGGAACCCCAAGAAGAAGGTTCTCATAGTAGATGAGACTATGATTCTCAGGCAGACTCTTGTTGTTGTACCACACTTCCCAGTACATGTTATTGAGGAAAGGTCCCTCTGTGAACTACAAGAGTTGGACATTCAAAACAGGGAAGACCAGACCAACATTAAATGCACATAACAGATTGAAGAGCCATTTTCTTTCAAGTTTATGACCTAAAAAACATATACGCCAAAACTGCATAGTATAATTTTTTATGAGGAAAAATTGACATGATTAAAAATTCAGGCACAAATATGAAGCCTTTGTAAATTTCTACCAGCAAGGTTCACAGACATGCTGTAAGTGTACCAGTTTGACAAACTGTTCTTATTCCTTTTACATTAAGCAACTGTATAAACATCCATCCATTTTCTATACCCGTTTACTTCAATTAAGGATCATGGGGGTCTGGAG
Source organism: Thalassophryne amazonica (assembly GCF_902500255.1). Classification (NCBI taxonomy): domain Eukaryota; kingdom Metazoa; phylum Chordata; class Actinopteri; order Batrachoidiformes; family Batrachoididae; genus Thalassophryne; species Thalassophryne amazonica. Next base: position 22,831,068 of record NC_047117.1, on the reverse strand, counting down.
CCTATCCCAGCAATCATTATGGCGTGAGGCGCAATTGACACATAATGTAATGGCACTGACACATAAATGTAAACAACTTGCAACAAACATGTTGTGTGCAAAAGTCAAATGTTTGGTTTTACCTTCCAGAAATCTTCCATAGTTGTTAGGCTTCTAAAAGTATAAGGGTCCGTAGCAGACAGCGGCGTGTCAAGAAAAAGCTGAGACATGACTTTGGTGTAGTAGTACATATTAGAACTCACCATCCCATAGGTCACTGCAGATGGGCATAACAACATAAACATAAGAGAAATATTCCTCAAACTCTTTACAAAGTAATATTTCTATTAGCTACAGCTAAAATACTGAGGTCTCTCAATCCTAGGTCTTGGTCTGCATTATGACAGACAAAAGAATGAACTCTTTATCTTTCAATTCAATTCAATTTATTAAAACTTATAGAGCGCCAAATCCCGACAGCGATATCTCAAGGCGCTTCATATAAAACAACTCAACAATAAAAAACAAAACAAATTAAATAAAAAAATCAAAGAGCACGAACAAAAAGTTAAAAGCATGATGAAAAGTTAAAAAGGTAAAAAAAAAAGAGAGAAAAGAATAAGCGAAATAAAAGCACGGTAAACAATATAATAATCATATAAAACAGAAAACAAAAACTTAAAAGTCTCCACAGAGTCAGACTCCCTCACTTGCACAAGGAGATCATTCCACAGGACCAGGGCATGGTAGGAAAAGGCACTATTTCCCACAGACTTTTTATTCACCCTAGTGACACAGAGAAATCCTGCGTGCTGTGAGTGCAAAGCGCAGGCCGGTACGTAGGGCTTAAGGAGATCAGCCATCCAAAAGCCCACAGAAACTTGAAACTAAAGAAATAAAATATGAATTAGGTGAAACTCAATACACAAACTCTATACAATATCCAAGAAGGACTTGCTCTGGAAACCTGTTTTTGTACTCAAATTGTGCCTGGAAAAATACACCTTCTTCCACATTGCCAGGAAATCATTTCCTGATCCAACCTAAACCTCATTTTGGCACTATTCACAACAAAAAGTGCAACAACCAAAAAAAAAAAAAAAGGGGGGGGTCTTTTCTCATTATACACAATTTTGTGGAATATCTGTCACTAATTTTTGCAAGAACAAAAAGTGTTAATCACTTTGTGCTGCATGTAGGAAAGAGTTCTTTAGGCTACTTGGCAAATGTCCTTGGAGTTACATTTTCAGCTGCCAAATTCATTCGGCATAAAATGGAAAATAACTTCTCCACTTCAGGAAACATCCTGAGGCGATGCATGCGTATTTGGTGCCAGTTTTGAAAAGCTTTCTGTGATTCAGGGGAACTTCGGTCATCCGCTGAGTTAATTCTATCCTTTACTAGATTTAACTTGAGATCTGTGATCAAGCTATCATAATGATACCTCTCTCTGCCATAATAATTGCATGTATTATGTAGGGTCATTCCATGCCAAATGGGTCAAATTTTAAAAAATTCCCCACATGACCCCTTCCAAAAAAAAAAGAAAAAAATTGTACTTGTTCCCCTGCCAGAGAAATGGAAATACCCCAAGTTTTAATGAGCCAGCTCTAATACTTTAAGCACAGGAGCAGTTTCAAAATTACAGCATTTTTGTTCTTATTTGAAAAAAGCACTTTCTGGCCAACTTTGGAGAGCAATATAGCCTAGCCAAATTAAGTGAAACCCCTCAAACTTACTTTGAGCATTGCATTTTCTCTTGCAAGCAAAATTTAAGCTGAAATGCAAAACTGAAACATTCTGGCATTGGAACTAGTTGGAACGAGTCTATGCCTGTAAAGAGAAGTGTGGGTATTTATCCATTTTGACACAGTGCATGCTCAAAGTAAGACCTCGTTTAGAAAATATACCGTTTTTGGCAGTTTTTAAGAACAGTTGGATAAAAAATGAAGCCAGATATCATTGTTTTGATGCCAGATATGGCTTTTCCAGTATGATTTTGCCTAGGATACTAAGTTTGAGGGGTTTCACTTAATTTGGCTAGGCTATATTGCTCTCCAAAGTTGGCCAGAAAGTGCTTTTTTCAAATACGAACAAAAATGCTTCGATTTTGAAACAGCTCCTGTTCCTAAAGTATTAGAGCTGGCTCATTAAAACTTGGGGTATTTCTATTTCTCTGGCTGGGGAGCAAGTGCAGTGTTTTTCACTTTTTTTGGAAGGGGTCATGTGGGGACCACTGGCTGACTTGGCATGGAATGACCCTGTATCGGTTTTAGTAATTGTTTTATTCATAAATGCCTGAATGACAAATGAGTCACTGTATGTAATTGACAAACATGATGTCTTAAAAGCCCACAAAAGTCTAATTATCTCCCCTAGAAGATACTGGATTGGAATTATTTTCCACCATGCACATCTTCATATGATGTACTACCATTGTGTAAAATTTTACTGAAATTGGTCAAAGGGTATAGGAGGAGTTATACTTACAATTCTCATGGATAGTCTCATATTTGTTCCGCAGGTCACAGTTTTTGTTTGCAGATGGGGGTGTTGGTAATAACAAACACTTGCTTTTTGAATATGCCACTAAAAATGCACAGGTACTCTGAACCATACATCATTCTCTATGACAAATTTAACTTTTTGTTTTTTGGTCCATATTGGATTAGTTTGAGTATGTGATTGCAGCTTGCACAATATGCAAATACTGTGCATATGTTCCAACCATCAGAGCATTCATTTGCATTTACACGAAACACTGCCACAAATCGAATGCCTGTGTGCTCCATAGCAAAGCAAAAGCAAACTGGCATGGACAAAAAAGCATTTGTAATTTTGTATACAAATTATTTGCCTATTCTTGAGTGTTTACATACAGATACAAAGAGTGATGAGGAATGCGATATAGGTGATCATCTCCCTCAGCACATTCCTGAGGTATCTTTCTCGACTGCTGTCGCTGTCCTCCATTAGCTCTGTACCCCACAGAACTGCAATGAAATTGCATTAAACCTTTGTGATGTCAAAAGACAACAGAAATCAATGAGACATAAAAAAGCAAAGCTCAATATTAAACAATCTAAAGAAAGAAATAATAGTTCTAATAATTCTATAATAAATATAATAATAATTTATAATAATAAAATAATAATTCTATGAGGTTAGAATTTTGTTTCATATACGTAGCTGAAATTACAATGCATGAAACACTGCATTACTTACATTAAGGATGGTAAATAAAATGTGTCCAAATCAGAGAGAAGTAATGCGCCACAGTACACAGAACGATGGGCAAATATTTTCGGGATATTTTCCGCCCTTCACTGCAAAGTGTATTTGAAGATTAGAAATTACAGTAGATAACAGAAATGAAATAAAATTATGGAGCTTTTTCATGTACAAATTTTTCATGCTTTTTTTTTTTTTTTACCCTATATTGCTGTAAGTATCATTTTTGATGCATACATTTCTTGAGTCAGGCACTATAGGGTTAAGGTGAAAGGCATTCACAGTTCACCTATTTACATTTATTTACAAACGCTATGTTACAGCTTCTTGCTATTCAGAAAGGGTGCAGACATTTTACAGACACAGTACTTTACTGTATTAATATGATGGAGAGAGCAATGTGGTGATGTTATCAATAATATCGCCACAACAAGCATCTTATGGTGTAATTTCACTGTATTCTAACCATCTGGGTCAAAATTCTAAACTGTTTCCCAGACTAGGGCTGCGACTAAGGAAACTTTTTGTAATTGGTTAATCCATTGATTTTATATACATCTGTAATTAATTCATCTTTTGATCATTTTCTGATCAATCAATTAAACATTTGGCTAATTTACCAGTAAATCATAAGCACAAATTCTATCAATAACTTTCAATATTGTATTGTTTTTTTCTATCATAAACAATTTGTTTTAAAAACTTTTTAAAAATAAATCTGACATATAAAGGATTTAAAGTTCCAAAAATTATAATGGCATCTACAGGGAGGATTTACGGAACAAATTCTTGCTAGTGCAGGATATGGCACAAATTAATAGATGGCCAACTGTAAGATCAACTTATGGAAGAGGAACTTAACACTTTTATTACCTATTAATGAAATTTTAATCACTGTTTAGCAGGTATTTATATTTATTTTAATAGCTTTTAGAGTTTTATACCAATTTTTTCTTTTTTGGTGTTATACCACCAAATTTTAGCTTGTCTTGTACTAATTTTAGCTGTATGCTTGTACTAACATAATGTTCAGTTATTTTGTAATCTGCTATTATTGATTTTGTTTGTTTGATTTTTTAATTGTTTGTTTGTTTTAATGTATGGAAAAAATAAAAATAAGAAAAAGTAATAAATTTTGAATTAAAAAAATGTGATGCTGAGATTATAGAGTTCTATTTATGCATGACTTTTTTTTTATTACAGCCCTGTTAATACTTTGGTGTCAGACTGCATCACGTCAGTTAATCGAGATGACGAAGAGTGACTCACATCTGATTTTCTGGAGGATCTGCTTCATGCAGCTGGGGTGCTGTCGGCTGTTCTGCTGTTGGCCGTCCACAGTGGGAGTCGGGTAGAGTCCCCCACGGGGAACGTGGACGCTGGCGGCCCCGCCGGTGTAGCTGCCCAGACCGCTGCTGCAGCTGCTGCTGCTAGAGGCCGTGGACGCCGACCTCCTCCCCGGACTCGCTGGAGGCCAGTCCACTTTCATAATCTCCTCCTCGGGCTCAAAGCCCGGGTTGTCCCGACTCCAGGCTTGTCTGGACGGAGGGGACGGAGAGCCCGTCGCCCCTCCGACACCTCCGTCTTCTTGGTGCTGGATGTTCTCCATCTCGATGCCGTCACTGGGATCCGATCTGTGCGGCGGCAGCTGCTGCTGAGGTCGGACTCGGGATGAACTCATCGTCCTCTCAAACGTCTAAAACGTACATCTGCGAATCTTAAATACGGTAATATTTCTGACAAACGTTTCAAACCGACTGAAACGTTTCAGACATTTACCTTCAGAGATAAATAACTTTGGGGAAAAGTCACACAAAGTTCTACCTGGTAGTTTCCAGCAACCAGTAAAGCGACGAATAATTATTATTAATAATAATAGTAATAGTAAAGGACTCAGACTGTGGCGAGGCAGGCTGCTTAAAGTTGCGGGGTCCAAAAACACCAAAACGCCGTGTTTACGTGAAGAACTTTTCTCTGCTGAGGACAGCCATCTTGTTCTCTAAGTGTCGGTAAAAAAAAAAAAAAAAAAATCTTATTTTTTTGGGGAGGGACTCTCGAACTGATGTGGGCACAAAGGAGTACGACGGCGTTTTAGGGCCACATAGAAATATTTTTTTTTTTTTTTTTTTTTTAGAGTTCGAGAATAAAGTCGTAATATTACGAGAATAAAGTCGTAATTTTACGAGAATAAAGTCATAATATAATATTTCGACTTTTTTCTTGTAATATTACGACTTTTTTCTCGTAAAATTACGACTTAATTCTCGTAATATTGCGAATTTTTTCTCGTAATATTACTTTATTCTCGTAATATTACGACTTTTTTCTCGTAATATTACGACTTTATTCTCGAAGTCTAAAAAAAAGAAAAGAAATTCAATGTGGCCCTAAAACTCCGTCGTACATACAACAGCTTATTGTTTAAAGTTCTTTTTCTTTCCAGAGTCGTTTAAGTTACATAAATGGTGGGTGTTTGGGTCAGTTGTTGTTATGGCAACAGCTGGCAGGTCCTGAGATTGTAGCATCTTCAAAGATTTTGATTTTCTTTTTTTATTTAATGTGTGTTTGATAAGACTAGTATAGTAAAATAAATAAAATTAAATAAAAATGGGCAAATAGTGTTTTTATATTGCATTCAGTACAGACCCCATTTTTTAACTTTACCAAATTTACCATTTGGCTGGCTTACAATTTTAAGTTCACTGGTTTTTGAAAAGACAAGTTGGAAAAAAAAACTTTTGTAATGATTCAACCATTGTAACACAGCAGCATTTCTTTTCATGTTCTAAGAAAAATTCAGATAGGATTAGTTTTATATGGGTAGGTGGAGGAGTGTAATTTTACCACAGGATGTCTGTAATACTTAAATTTGCAGAAATAAAAAAACTTTTTCATGTTGTCATTATGATGTGTTGTGAGTACATAATACTTGCTCTATCAATTGGCACAGGAAATGAAATATCAGGATAAATAACAGATGGGAATGGTTACTCAGTAAGCAGGCCTAACACACCGCTGTCTCTCAGAGAGAGAAACTACAAGGCTGTTTTCGTTTTACTTTTCTGTGTTCCTCACTCTGGGACAGAATGGATTTATCTTGAGCAACGCCATCTATCATCTTATTGTGGTATCTAAAAAAACAAAAAATTACTCTTCTGCCATAATTTTTTTGTTCTTGTAGGATATATTTTTAAACTTGTTCGCCTAAATCATGTATACCTTAGATCACACCTGGGAGTCAGAACCCTTTTTAAAGTTGGGGGAACAATACTGAGTTGAGGGGTCTAGGGGACCAAATGGTGCAATTTGGTCCCCTAGACCTCCCCAACTCAATATAGCTAGTTTTCAAGCTCACCTCTCTTTCCAAAGACTTTGGTTAGCAGCTGTTTTCCCTCATTTAGTTTTTGTTTCCTGTCCTTTTTTTCTCTTGTTTTTTGAAATCTGGACTTTGATTTTTTTTTTTTTTTTTAGGAAAGACATGTCTTATTTCAGCCTAAACACCTCTCCTCTTTCTGTCAGATCCTGTTTGAGATGTGTGTGTGTGTGTGTGTGTCAGTGTGCCGCCTGTGCGCCTGGACTGAATCATTGTACAACTGTGCAGGGGTGGGAAGGGCCCTCAGAGATCTTTCAGTATTATTGTTAGAGCAGAATTATGTTTCGCAACATTTAAACATTCATTCTAATTATATTCTTTTACAACATGAATTGTATGGACATTAATAACATGCAACACAAAAATGTATATGCCAGTTTTTTTGTGGTCCCACCCCCTGGGTACATATTGCCCTTTATGCCCCCCCGTCCGACACCCCTGAGTGGGTGAGAGGTGGGGGTACACCCTCGAAAGGCCACCAATTTATCAAAAAACACATTCATATGCTCGCTCACACCTACAGTTAATTTAGAGTTTCCATTTCATGAAAGCGACCCAACGACATTCTTACTGTGAAACAACAGTGCTGGCCACTAAGGCCCTGTGCTGCATATACAGTATAATGTATATGTAATGTATAGAATACATATATGGACCCGAATGCAAAAGTAATTCAAAGTCACATTTATACAAAGTCAAAGTCAGATAGATACTCGTAGATGGCTGGATGGATGGATAGATAGTTAGTTCTGGAAAAACTTTAGCTCCATAACCAGTCAAATAATCAATATGGATTCATGCTAAGTTGCACATATTTCAGGGGAAAAACATAAACAAAAATGTATACCATAAAAAGAAATGAAAAGTGATCCACAGCAAGAAATATAACGCAATCCTAAAATACCCTTGGCCATATGAGCACAAAAAGAGGAAACAGAATGTGACCTTTTGGCCTCTTAAAATAGGTCAAGATTAGCCATCTTTGAACTTGTCCAAGGTCTGTGTCCCAAGAATGCTCACTGTGAATTTGAAGACCCTGGCAGTAATAGGACTGGACTGATGCTGAGCTCAGACACACGGACGGACGCAAAGCCTTTACCCAATGGCCATATTTTGGCCTTGGGTAAAAATGATCCAGCTCATTTTCTCTCTCACTTTGGATCCTACAGTGCATCTGGAGTATTCACAGCGCTTCACTTTTTCCACATTTTTTTATGTTTCAGCATTATTCCAAAACGGAGTAAATTAATTTTTTTTGTCAAAATTCTACTCACAACACCCGTATTCACATCCTTTTCTCAATACTTTGTAAATGCACCTTTGGCAGCAATTACAGCCTCAAGTTTTCTTGAACATGATGTCACAAGCTTGGCACACCTATCTCTGGGCGGTTTTGCCAGTTCTTTTCAACACCTCTCAAGCTCCATCAGGTTGGATGGGGAGCATCGGTGCACAACCATTTTCAGATCACTTTAGAGATGTTTATCAGCTTCAGGTCTGGGCTAGGACTGGACCACTTAAGGACATTCACAGAGTTGTCTTGAAGCCACTCCTTTGATATCTTGGCTGTGTGCTTAGGATCATTGTCCTGCTGAAAGTTGAACTGTCACCCCAGTCTGAGGTCAAGAGTGCTCTGGAGCAGGTTTTCATCCAGGATGTGTCTGTACATCGCTGCATTCATCTTTCCCTCAATCCTGACTAGTGTCCCAGTTCCTGCTGCTGAAAAACATCCCCACAGCATGATGCTGCCACCGCAATGCTTCACTGTAGTGATGGTGATTACTTTCCCCCAAACATGATGCTTGGCATTTACGCCAAATCATGTCCAAACAATTGAACCAATCAACTGAATTTACCCGAGGTAGACTCAAATTAAGCTGTAGAAACATCTCAAGGATGATCAGTGGAAACAGGATGCAACTGAGCTCAATTTTGCGCTTCATGGCAGCAGCTGTGAATACTTATGCACAAGGGATTTCTTTGTTTGTTTTTATTAATAAATTTGCAAACATCTAAAAAAAAATTACTTTTTCACATTGTCATTATGGGGTATTGTGTGTATAATTTTGAGGAAAAATGAATTTCATCCATTTTGGAATAATCCTGTAACATAACAAAATGTATGAAAAAGTGAAGCACTGTGAATACTTTCCAGACACACTGTAATAGCATGCAACGCTGTGCAACACACATGACAAGAAGGCAGTCACTCAGGCAGGCGTGCAGGGACATGCATCAGCCTTCTTTCTTCTGGAAAAATCAGTGGATCCCTGCAGCGTCAATACCCGCAGGGATCACTTTTATGCCTCAAGTGTAGAAATTACAACAGCATCACAGCTTCTTTATGGCTCACAGGCAAACATCTAAATGTTCTAATTTCATATAGAAAATAGTCCACTAATAATTTGATATAGTAGGCTACTGATGTAAAACCTAAAAAACCCCCCCAAAAAAACCACTTTTTTGGAAAAAAAAAATGCTTATTTGGGAAGTGTTGGCCAACAAAAGCTAGCTCATTACCTGGAGGTTATAGGTTCAATCAGCTGGTGAGATGGGATACACGGGTGGGAGAGCTGAAGGAACATTTGCCTGCCAGGTGACAGCAGAACATCTTTTATTACTCTTGCAGCACTTTGCTAAAATGCTTTTGGAATTTTAAAACCTATCAGGTTATTTTATTTACTGCAGCTACCGTATCATATTTAACAGAAAAGTTCTGTGTCACTCAAACTCTGCAGCTCTGGAGGAAGCAGCAAAGTCTGTTTTTTTTTTTTTTTGTAAACTGAACTGTTCCCAAACAAAAGCCTTCTTGATGATAGTACGTGTGATTTTCCTGTATTTTCATCTTGAAATGATTCGACTATCATTGCTTTAGTGTTGTTTTAATGACTTAAGTGTTGCGCAAATCAAGAAAGATAAATATTTTAAAGTTGTAATATTTTTAAGTATCAGTAAGATTAGAACATAAGCAAAATAAATAACTAAATAAAATAACATAAAATACCCAAAAGCCTTGATCGGGAACATTCCCATTAACAATCCCTTTGGAACTGATAGTCATAAATCTGAGTTTAGCATTAAGAAATCTATTTTAAAATGCTCCCCTACCCCAGGCTGGACAAACTGACAGACGTTATGGACGATGCCAGTCACCCTCTGCACACCGTCATCAGCAACCAGAGGAGCCTCTTCAGCCACAGACTGCTCCTTCTCAAGTGCAGGACCAACAGACTGAAAAACTCCTTTGTCCCCAGGCCATCAGACTGTACAACTCCTCATTCGTGGGGAGGAGGTGTAACAGGAATACAGAGGACGGGAAGGAGAGGAACAGTAGTAGCCAGTAACTTCAGTAAGTATTGATGAGTATGTCTTTAACTTTCACTTTTGATGCTCTGTGCGCTTCTTACCCTGTGTGCTGCTATACAATGCTGCTGGAACCTCAGTTTCCCTGAGGGGGTCTTCCCAAGGAATTAATAAAGTCCTATCTAATCTAATCTAATCTAATCTAATCTAATCTAATCTGATCTTAGTTTCAACATTAATACAATTGAAATTCCTATGAATTCAAATGTGAAACCTTTTCAAATGTGTCCTTTTTCGGTTATTTCAATAAATAATGTTGCCATGTTTCCTTTTATGTACTTTACTGTTCTTTACCTGTTCTATAGTTCATTCATTCATTCATCTTCTACCGCTTAGTCCAATTAAGGGTCGCGGGGGACTGGAGCCTATCCCAGCAGTCATAGAGCACGAGGCGGAGTACACCCAGGACAGGACTTTAGTCTGTCGCAGGGCCACAAACAGACAAACAAGCACGGACACACACACACACACCTACGGACAATTTAAAGACCCCAATCCACCTAACCCGCATGTCTTTGGATGTGGGAGGAAACCAGAGCACATGCAAACTCGACACAGAAAGGCCATGGGAATTGAACCCACGGCCTTCTCGCTGCTAACCACTAAGTCACCGTGCTGCCCTGTTCTATAGTTGTTGGCATTCAATGAAGTTTGATAAAGCGCTTCCTAGTGGCACTGGAGTGGTAGAATTGCTTCCTTTGGAACAACAGGTTGTGGGTTCAAATCCTGGTGAGGACACACATCCAGTAAGGGTTCCCAGGCTACCTCACCCAGGGTGTCACCTGGGTTAACCCGTAATTTTAACCGTTATTTTACCAGGTTTGTCTCATTGTTTTTACAAGGTAGTCCCATTTTTACAAGGTGGACCTGGACATTTTTTTTAAGTTTTAAAGCTTTCAAATCACGTAACCAAAAAAAAAAAAAAAAGCTTCCTTAAAAAAAAAATCCCTGGAACATTGTTTATTGATTTACTTTTTATGCTTTTTTCCGTGAATAAGGATTTTTCTCGACACAGGCTTCATTCATGACGCCAACACGAGATGAGTAGGACCATGTGACTAATATCCAACCACGTCATTGGTTGAATCGTTGCGAAGGGGTTCCCTGCCCCAGAGAGCAGGGGTAAAACAATAAATCGGTGCTATCACTTTAAATCTTCAATCTCTGGTACAGCAGAGATCAGAAAGTGTTCTTGCATCGTGGGAACTATCATAACTTATCACTGAAATACTCTGTATTTCAGCGTAATTTACAAACGATTATTCATAGCTATTTATTACAAACCATTCTGTCTTCACGGATAGATCTTTCACAAGGTAAGTTAGCCGCCTGTTTTGCTTAGAGACGTTAAGCTAGCCGTAGTAGCTAATGTTAGCTGCATTGTCTGGTGGTAGTCAACACGACGATCGCTGGGTTCACAAGCCATTCACAAAGTTGTCAGTTAACATTATGTGGTTAACCAGTACACAAACTATTCACCGAAATTGTATTTTTAAAATGAACGGCTTAATCAAAATGCGTCAAATCTGCAGTTCCTTTGTTTTCTGTTGCGTTTACAACACTTGGCGTGTATCAGTGGTTGGAAACTGCGTAAGAAAAGGATTATTTTAAAAAAAGTTGGAGTAAGTTTTGCATTGATTATAATGTGAAATTAATGCACGTAAAACTATTAATTACAAACAACGATTTGTTTTGTGGCCCCGTGAATGAGTACTGCAGTAAAAATGTTTGAGGTGTTTACGTTAAACTACAGCAATGTAAACCGTGTCAGCGTTATTTTCTATTGTAACACTAGTATAACTATTGCGTGCTTCCGTAGAATGTAAACATGATAACCAGCTTAAAAAAAGACTACGCCACAAGTTAGCCAGCCATCGTTAGCTAGCTAGCTGCTGTGCAACCTCGTCGATGCTTTTCTGTTGGTATTGCTTGTTTGAGCATTTAATGAATCATCAGACGAGTATTTGTGTCCCTTAAGTTTTTTTTTTCATTCTTTTCTCATGCAACCAGGTTAGGTAACGATCACTGACCCGACTGCAGGAAAATCGCGTGAAAATGTTGTTTGTCGTGTCGGTAAACACGAATATGAAAGGTGGCAGTTTAAATTGATGTAAATAAGAGTAGGCCTATGGTTCACAACGGGATTTGTAGCTGTGACGTCTGCCTGATCTAATATTAAAACTACGATTTAATCATGATAAACGTGTTGTCTTTCGTGTACACCTGCATTAGTCGCTTCCTCATTTCTCGACAGTCGTTTCCCCCTGCTCAGACTGGATGAACGCGATGGCGCAGTTAGTCAGCTATCTTAACTTTAGCTGCACGATTGACGAGGTTCAGATGAAGCATGGACGAAATCATTAATAACTAGAGCAACACAAAGGTCCATGCCTCGGCAGAACACCAGTTGTTGTGGTCAACCAAACTGAAAATGTTACTCTGTGTTGTGGGTCACAGCCTGTGTTTACATTAAGAGTTACTAACTGAATGGAATCATTCAGGTCAGATAGGTAAACCACATGTATAATTTACATGACAACACTAAAAAAATATAGGTTGGGTAAGGCAAGGCGCAGGAGCCTGCATTGGTACCACACATCATTGCATCCCACGTGCTAAGCATGACCTTGTGTCCTGGATGACATCCACCCAGGCAGAGAACTGGTCCATCCACACTTTTCAAAATTAAATGTTTAAATGTGGGCTTTCTCAAGCTATCTGGGCCCTAAACACTGTGGCATCTGTGTGCTGCATCATGCTTAGAGAACAGTGCCACATGGCCAAAGTCTTGGGGCTGATGTTCCCTCACAATACAAGTGATAGGCCTACTTCTCATTAAGGCTCAGTAAGCAGCCATTCCTTTGACACAGTCATTCCACCAGTACTCCAGGGTCTTACAAAGAGACCTAGTATTATAGGTTTCACACACATAACTGAGTGTAGTGAACCAAAGACAAGCACCTTACACTACATCTGTCATGTAGAATCTATTTAGACCTTCTCAGTATCTTTATAATTGGCTTACCTTGCCATATTACAATAGCTTCAACCATTTGAAGCATGATTCCTTCCTGGATTGTGATGATTTCTTCATCTGGAGTGGGTTTCTGATCTTTTTCTTCCTCCTCCGGCTGCTGCAGGTCAGAAATGAGGGCTTTGTCATTGCGGACGATTCCTGACGATTCAAAGTTTTCTTTACACTTTCACTGCCGGTTCAGATTTGGCTGGAATTTATATGTGTGTGGCGTGTATAAATTCCTGCCCAATCTCAGCTGGCAGGAAGGCTCTAAAGAGCCACATCCTAAAACATAGAATCGTCCACACATAATTGTCCACCCTTATCGCTGACCTGCAGCAGCCGGAGGCGGAAGAAGAAATCATCATCCAGAATCGTCTGCACCGACTATCCTTCCCAAAAGTGGTCAAATCAAAATTGACTTTTATACAGTAATCTAAATTTTCAGGGTCCACAACTTGACCGCGAGTAAAGCCGAATCGAGACTTGCGCCTGCACGAGTTAACGGGGCTCACCTGTAATATTTTATGGCAATTTTTTTTTTTTTTTTTTTTCAAAGCTGAAGAAGTAAATCTAACGTTGTGCTTCCTTTGCTTCATTTCATGACAATAATTAATTCATTCTTCAATTTCAATTTATTTAATTTATATAGCGCCAAATCACAACAAAGTTGCCTCAAGGTGCTTCACATAAGTAAGGTCTAACCTTACCAACCCCCAGAGCATGCACACAGGCGACAGTGGTAAGGAAAACTCCCTCTGATTTGAGGAAGAAACCTCAAGCAGACCAGACTCAAAGGGGTGACCCTCTGCTTGGGCCATGCAATTGACACAGTTGACAAAACAATTTACAAAACCAATATACAGGGAATTTTGCCCGTGCACAGGATGGGAGGGTTGCAGAAGAAGACACCATTCCCATCTCTGGATGGAGCCACACCTCAAACAGAGAAGGGTAAAAAGCATAGTAACATACTATACTAGTATGCTAGCCATACGAAAGGGAAAATAAGTGCATCTTAAGTCTGGAATTGAAAGTCTCTACAGAATCTGACTGTTTTATTGATGCAGGGAGATCATTCCACACAACAGGGGCAGGATAAGAGAAAGCTCTGTGACCTGCAGACTTTTTATTCACTCTGGGGACACAAAGCAGTCCTGCACCCTGAAAATGCAGGGCCCGGGCCAGTACGTAGGGTTTAATTAGGTCAGTAGCTAAGTAGGGGAGGTGCCAGTCTGTGAACAATTTTATAGGTTAGTAGCAGAACCTTAAAATCTGATCTCACAGGGACAGGAAGCCAGTGAAGAGATGCCAAAATGGCTATAATGTGGTCAAACTTTCTGCTTCGTGTCAAAAGTCTGGTAGCAGCATTTTGAACCAATTGGAGACCCGTAATGCTGGACTGTGGTAAACCAGAATATAGAACATTGCAGTACAGTGGTCCCTCGCTATAACGCGGCTCACCTTTCGCAGCATCGCAGTTTCGCAGAGTTTTTAAATGCAAGTTTGCATGCTTCTTTTTTTTTTTTTTAAACAGCGCATTGTGTTCTGCGTCCTTATCAGGCGGGCCGGTCGCGGCACTGGTCGGCATCACCGCGATTGCTCTCACTGCCTCCGATGCGGTTACTGAGTCTGCAGGCTCAGTATATATATTCAGAAAGAGTTTCCAGACATTCAGATTGGCAAAAGCAAATTTATAGAGTTGCGACCACAGAATATACAACTAAGCAGCAAATTGCCACATAATGTCCGTCTTCGTCACCACCACAAAAACTTCATATTAGCACTCAGTGCTTTGCATAAAGTCTATCCTTCTATGGAACTATATTCACATGATTTACCAGAGAAATTTTTGTGTGATCCAGTTAGACGAATGCTAGGTCACTGAATGTGAAGCCTGTTGTGATGGGAAAGAGTTCAAAAAAACCTTTGAATTAGAGGACTCACCTACAGTAACTTGGATGGTTTGGAAAAATGACTGTGATGAAAAACTGAGCAGAGTAACTGAGGAAGGTACCTCTTATGATCTTGTAGACCACATATGCAGCATGATACCCAGTTTTATGCAGCGCTGCTTCATTTAAAGGAAGCAGGCTGAATCAGATGAGGGAAAAAAAAAATGGGATGTTGCTGTTGCTTAGCACTCTGAATCTGACAAGGGTCTCTTGCAAGTGGACTTCTCAGAGAATTATGTCTGCGTTTCTCACGATGAGATTCAGAGTGCCCACTGGCAGCAAGCACAGGTTAGTCTGTTCACTGCTGCATTTTGGTATGAAAGTTTTCTTCATCCCCTCATTTTGTCACCAAATAATCTGACCCATTCCAAAGATACAGTTGTAGCATAAATTGACTGCATTTTGAATGAAGTTCCAAAAACTGTGGAAGAAAAGTGTCAATTTGGTCTGACTGCATCAGATTTTAAGAATAGGATTATTCTTGCTGTTTTGGCACCTTTGCTGGCAAAGCATAGCTTTGACGCATCACGTGGGAAGAGCCCTGTCAATGGCATTGGGGCAGTGAAACGGGTGGTATGGAATGCAGTGAGAAATAGAAAAGCTATCGCCACAAATGCATCTACATTCACTGAGGCAACCAGGGCAAGCAATGTCCAGATATTGAAATGAAGATCTCCAACATTGATGGGATCAGTAGTGAACTGGGAATAGAAGAGGTATTTACAAATGTTCCCCTAGTTCCTGGCATGGCAAATGTTGGCCGCATGAAGTTGATTGCTAGGAAAGCCACCTATTACACCCTCTCTTCAGGTGCAGTATTTAATGCTGCCGAACCTTTTGCTGAATCGGATTCAGGACTCAGAGAATTAAATGCTGACTCTGGAGAGAAGGCTGACAAAAGCTTCAGAGAAGCCAGTTCTATTGTGTTGATGGGTGACTGGTTTGGTGTAGAATATGATGGGAAGATTTACCCAGGGGAGGTAAAATGTATTGAAAATGGTGAATACAAACTTTCAGTAATGATACCAGCTGGCAAATTTTGGAAATGGCCTGTGAAACCAAATGAGATATTTTACACCCACAACAAACTCGTGAGAAGATACAGCCATCTTTTACTGTTAACAACTGCGGTCACTTAGGACTGTCACGATTAGGAATTTCTGTAGACTATTAATTGTCAGGCAAATAATTGCGATTGACGATTATATTGTCTATTTTTTCTTTTTTTTTTCCCTTCTTTATATTCTACTATCATAGTATGATTACACAACTCTGGAAGAACGTTTGGGTTTTGTGAGTGGAGAAACTGGGAATAGTGCAACATTTTTATTTTTATCCTCATTTTACATACAGTCCCAACTTTTTATGATTTGTGGTTGTTTCTGTTGAATTTCTGAAATTACAGAACTGCTATAAAGAACAGTGTGAACATTTTATTGTGCTTTAAAACTTTGTGGAGCAAACACCAAACTCTTATAAAGAAGGAAAAACACCTGGACATGTTCAGAAAAACTGATATAAACTTAACAGAACATTGCAGGCTGATTACACTACCCATGTTTATTTTTTATTTTTTTGTATAAATAAATCAGAATACAGAGGCAACTCACTTTGAAATAATTAAAACGTAGGACGGCTGCCTAAAACTATGAATTGAGAGGAAAAACAAAGACTTAAATAAATGACTTGTCAACTGCTAAATTAGTTGTTAATGATTTCAGTTGTCAGTGTAGTCGTGACTAGTCGTGGCAGCCCTACTTAAAACCGAAATGCATCCACAGCGGTGCCGTGGTACGTGGCTTTGGAACCAGAACCTCCTCACGCTCCGTGTTATTATCCGAGCCTCGCTAACCATCCGACCAAGACGAGAGGAAACAGAGGCAGCGAGGCTGCGTGTGGCTGCTGCAGCACGATGACGTCAGATTCTGAGTTGTTTTATGCAACTTTGTGGCTAGAAGAAGTAATTCACGGTAATCGCGATTATGAAAAATATTTGCGAATATGAAAAATAATCACGATTGGCGAAAATTGTAATAATTGTGACTGCCCTACGGTCACTTTGTTTTTATTATTATTATTTTGATTTGTAGTGATCTCTTGCAACATATTTGAAGAAAAAGAGTTGACCTTAGTATTGTAGAAATGTATATACATGTACATCTAATGGGCTGCTGATGTACATGTATTAGATTTAGAAATTACTTGATCTATTTAGTTAGGTAAATCATGTACACTGGATTCAGAAAACAAAGGGTTAGTTTATTTTGATAAAATATAGAGTCCCCTGGAAATCTGCTCATTCATAGGTTTAGTTTGAAATGAAAAATTGCTTCACATCTGGTCACTCAAATGTGCTTTTCCAGTTTTAGGAAAAAATGTAATGGGAGTCACGGTAATGCGAGTCCTGATGATTATGCAAGTCCCGAAGAATGTTTAGGGAGAAGTATTTTCTTTTCCTTCTTTTCCTTCTTAATATTATTATTATGTGTTACTAATGCATTGCATATATTTCTTTGTTCCAGTCATTTACAGTCGGAGACATTTATAAAATGTAAAATTTTTCACCCTTTTGTGTGTAATGTGATTCACAGTTACGGACGGGTATTGATAAGATTTTATTGATATCGATCCGATTCCCTTATCGATACCTCCTGTGAATTTTCTGTGTACTACAAATAGGCTTTTGTAGGTTTTTGATGTCAACATTTTATTGAGTCTTAAAGTAAATAAATATGAAATTGGTCACTGGATCCTCGATCTCTGTACATAAAGTTTTTGTCATAAGCATTTCCTTTCAGACATTAATGGCATGATTATCTCTCATGATTGTCTGAGCTGATCTCAGCTGGCTGCTGGAGTCTGCAGGTCTGCAGCCATACAGTCTTGGGCTGCTGCACATCAGCACAGGATGTCTCATTTTGGGAGGAAAAAACATTTTTGATCGATCGCAGTTTATTGGTTGTATTACAATGATTGGAAAGAGGTGTCATTTGATTTAAATGGCAATTCGCTTTGAAGTTATTAATTCCGAGCAGACTGTCTTTCTAACTTGACTCGGAGAGCGGTGCAGCGTTTGGAGCAACGGAACAGAGGACGATTGTCGTTTCTTGCCTGCAACAAGACAGGAGTCCCAGTAAGTCGCTTTAATCTGCACAAAAGTGACTCAACGATTAACATATTTAAATGGCTTTGAGAGAGGTTAAGAAGCGGAGTTGCCACTTCTGAAGAGGAACGAAGCAAAGAACCAATGAAACAGCAGATCGGAGCACAGCTTCATTGGTTCAAGGTTCATTTTCATTTTCCTGACAAACACTCTCAAAAACAACGGCCGCCCTGAAGGACTAATAAGGGAATCGTTGAGCAAAAAGTCTGACATTGGTGGATCGAATCATTTCTTAACGATACCCTAAAAGAACTGGTTCTCAATACCAGACCCTATTTGCGCTGTAATTAAGAGACTAATTAAAGATTTATCTTATCACACCTTGTGTCAACTGGGACATGCATACCAGAAATGGTGTCTAAAAATGTATATTGTATGGGAGGTACACAAAAAAAACTTGAAAAGTGACAAAAGAAAATGTAACACAAGTCACATGGAAATGCCCAGATGTGTTCAGTCAGTCAACAGCCAGCTGTAAAACGGAACACACCTGATTTAGCTCATTATATGCTGTTAGAGCTGAGACAAATGGAAAACATGGAGTGCTTTGGGTCCCAAGGACCAGGGTTGGATAACACTGCTGTATGAGAAAACTTTGGCCATTTCAAATGCTGGAAGATCCAGAGCAGTCTGCTGCTCTATGCAAGTGATGAACATGTGCTGAAAGTCCTGTCTGTAAAGTACAATCTGATTAGGTATTTACATGGTTAACAAGTACAAATGGCTTCCTGTTGATGGTTTGTAAAGGAACTGGACCACCTGCCATTACTGCCGGATCTCTGAATAAATCCAGCTGTTTAATTTTGATAGTTTATATGAAATATTTCTATTTTGATTCACAATCATTCTTGATTGTTGGTGTCAGTGTAAATGCAGCTAAATGGCAATGGTTCAGCAACCTCCACTGTTGGTTTCCTAACTCAGTATCACTTATGTCATTGGAATAAATGTGACAAAATCATGTTTTCTGTTGCAGCACTTAATATTGTTTACCAAAGAAATGGTGATGGAGAAGCCAAGTCCCCTGCTTGTAGGGCGGGAGTTTGTGAGGCAGTATTACACACTGTTAAACAAGGCACCTGATTTCCTCCACAGGTAACTATGAAAATGTAGACAGCTGCGTGAGGTTTGTGGCTGTTGGAAAATCTCAACTGTTTTGTTATTGTGTTATTAGGTTCTATGGGAGGAATTCTTCCTATGTTCACGGTGGACTTGATCCGAATGGAAAGCTGACAGAAGCAGTGTATGGACAAGCGGTAGGTAGTGATAATCAATAATGATTTACTTTGAAGGACAGTGTGGTGGTGTTTGGTATTAGTTTATTTAATACTTTGGCATCTGCCTACGTGATCATCCTCTGTCAGGCGGAGGGAGGAACGTGGTTATTGGAATAGGATCTTTTCATGCATCTCTCCAATCACATATGCATTTGTATATCTGTCCAGATTATGCAGGACAACATACAGTTTAAGCTACCAAAGACAACTGGGCTGAATTTGCCAGGCTTTATGAATAATACATTAATAAAACCTTTGTATAATCTTTTTTCAGAGAAGTATGGTAATTGTTTACCCTTCCGCAGGACAGGCAGGGCGGCTGACTGCTCTGCCAGTCACTTCTGAGTAGGGATGGGTATCGATAAGATATTATCAATTCCGCTTATCGATCCGATGCCATTATTGATCCGATTCCCTTATCGATACCTCTTGTGAATTTTTTTTTGTGTACTAAAAGTAGGCTTTACAGTTTTTCTATGTCAGAGGGTCAAAGAGCTTTTTCTTATCGTGCACCTGCTCTGTAGAACGGTCTTCCTGTGACCGTGAGTCCTTGGACATTTTTAAGTCAAGACTTAAAGCCTATTTTTATTTTCTTCCTTATGAATAGTTTTTATTTTTTGTCTGTTTTATTCTTTTCTGTTTTTAATTATGTATTTGAATTTTTAAATTTTAATTTATCCATTTATGTGAGGCTCCTTGAGACAGCTTTTGTTGTGATTTGGCTCTTTATAAGCCGATTGAATTGAAAGGGAACAACATTTTATTGAGTCTTAAAGTAAATAAATATGAAATTGGTCACTGGATCCTTAAACTTTGGACATAATAAACTCTACATGGTGGATCCTTGATCTCTGGACGTAAATAGAAATAAACAAAATCTGTAGTTTTTGTCAAAAGCATTTTCTTTCAGACGTTATTGGCATGAATGTCTTTCCATACATCTGAGCTGAACTCTTGCAGCTGGCAGCGCTGCACATCAGGATGTAATTATAAAGAATGCAGGACGTCTCATTTTGGGAAGGGAAAAAAAAACGTTTTAGTCGATTGTAGTTTCTTGTCTGTCTTGTCGGACCGATAAGGGAATCGTTAAGCACAAAGACTATTGATATCGGTGGATCGAATAATTTCTTAACGATACTCAAAGAACTGGTTCTTGATACCCAACCCTACTTCTGAGACCTCACTCTTCTGAATGTGCTTCACAGGAAAAGCATTTTCAATCCAGAGGAACTACAGCGACACTTAAGAACACATTAAAGAACTGCAGTGAACAAGAGTAGTACTGGTGCTTAGGCTAACTGTAAATAATTAAGACCAAAACAAGTGTGTTCTCATCAGGTTTTTGTGACATCAAAAGACAGATGTTAAAGAAAAAATGGGGAACACTGAGTCAGCTCTGCATCACCACTAAGACTGTTGGTGAAAGTTCTTAATTGCAGACAGAAAAACAGAATGGGGTATATTTGCTCCTCTTCTGTTTATTAGGGTTGGACTATGTGTGTCATTACGAAAGACTGGAAGAGAATATAATGAACAGATCCATGTCTTGAAACTGCTCATGCTAACTGTAAGTTCCTTCTGCTGCTCCCTTGTTTCCACTCAGGGTTGCCTTGCAGCATATCCATGGTTTATCTGCATGTTGATTTGGACCATTTTTTTTTTTTTTTATCCTGGATGTCCTTTCTGACGCAACTCCACATTATTACATGAAGAAATATGAAGCCAAGCACACTAATCACTTGGCCACCACCCCTGGCCACTGCTCATGCTAGCTGTATTTTTAATTATTCATATGCAACATTTCAGGGTAAACCTTGGCCATAATTTTAATCTCACTGTAAGGTTGTTAGAAATGGACACTAATTAGTTACTGAAGGCGATGGTGGGATGTCTTAGGAACTAGGTATCTTCTGAGATCCTTGCATTCCCCTGGAAAGGTGTTTCTAATTCTGACCAAAATTTCCTGTTCTTGTCTGTATATTCTAGGAAATTCACAAAAAGGTCATGTCTCTGCAATTCAGTGAATGCCACACAAAGATCAGGCATGTGGATGCCCATGCCACTCTAAATGATGGAGTGGTGGTTCAGGTCCTCGGAGAACTGTCCAACAACGGTCAGCCCATGAGGAAGTTTATGCAGACATTTGTGCTTGCTCCAGAGGTGAGTGTGTCACCATTTTAATACCAATAATGGTTCCTGTGGTTGAGAAATGAGCAGTAGGACAATTTATGTGATCTGATGTAGAAGGATGAACTGCCAGTTTGATATTTAAACATTACTTTGGACTCCTACTAGCCACTTAAAGAAAATAATTTATTATTAGCGAGAACTAATTTACTACAAAAAATGTGAAGTCTTTTTTTTTTTTTTTTTTTAAAGTGTAATTTAATATGTGCTTAGCTTTTCTTTTCTTAAAATTATGAACTGAAGTATGCACTTTATATATTTGCATTGTTTAGGGTTCGGTGGCAAACAAATTCTACGTCCACAATGACATCTTTCGTTATGAGGATGAGGTTTTTGGTGATTCTGAAGCGGAGCTTGATGAAGGTAAGATGTGGCTTGATCTTCCATGAAGTGTGTGTGTGTGGGACAGAGTTAATATATGCTCATAATAACTTCACAATGTTTCTGGCCCTGTATATTTCATAGAATCAGAGGAGGAAGTTGAAGAAGAGCCAGAAGAGAGACAGCCATCCCCAGAACCACTTCAAGAAAGCCCCAACAGCTCCACATACTATGAATCACACCCTGTCAGGTAAACCAAATTATTGCCACGACAGTATATTGAAATGCAATTCAATTCAAATTTTTTTTTTGCTTTTATTGCCTTTGCCAAGGAGGCAATGTTTTCAGTGTTGTTAGAAGGATTATGCAAAAACTACAAAACTGATTTTATTTAAAAAAAAAAAAATTTTACATGGTGGAAGGATGGAGTATGAGCCAAGGAAGACACTATTAACCTTTGGAAATTTCATTTCTGAGCGTCACCAGCAATTCACTGATTATCACCTTGTTTCTGCTTCAAACTGCACTCCAGTCATCATCTGTCTCAGCGACAGATATCTGAAGCTTTTATACAACAATCATTTCCACATAAAGTAAGCATTATTTCATAATAAAAGACGGCAGACCGATCAGAGTGCACAGCAGCTGCTGCTGCGTCTACGTCATTTCAGAGCGTCAATAACGACTCGCCAATTATTGCCTCGTTCTGCTTAAAGCTGACTTTAGAATGATTTAAGAGGTTTTACCTTGTCATCTGATGGTTAATAATCACATTAATCCATTTGATCACTTTGGGTGTAGAGAGTCTGTCACAGACGTGCTGTGAAATGATGCATGCGCAGTGAAGGCAGGGCGGACCCATTTTTAGGGGGGACCGTTTGGTCTGCGACACTAGCGTATAGGTAGCATTGGGGTGTGACTTGGTATCTCATTATTTGATTCAAGGAGCCATGATTCAATTAAAAATACATTTTTCATTCTAAATTAATTCAGTACATAGAGCTGCTAATTTCAGGAGCTACTAAACTGTGTTGCAATTTGCTAAAGGCAATGTGGCAAATTGTCATAAAAGCAAAAACTTTTAATATATGATGGGAGAGGAAGGAGTGGAGAAAAAAGGGACAAATCACAACCTTTTGCAGTGTTTGTCATAGCAGGTGTGCGGGTTTGCAGCCCCATGGAAGCTCTGATCTAAAATGGTTTGGTTTGTCACACCCAGGGATATATGTGAATCTTAACACCGTATTTCAGTGCAGGCAGCAAGCAGCATTTTGTTAATGAGCATGGTTTGGAAAAAAAATTGAATGCCCGTTCTGTTAATCACAGAAATACGGTGCTCACTTTCCTCGAATCGGCAATGTCCAGGCTGCTCTGTCTGGTACACGAGGGGTTTTTAATGAAAATGCATTGCAATCGTATAGGATGTTTTGTCTGATGGGAGCGAAAATCTGGTATATTAAAGGATTATTAACCGAACAAGAGGTCTGTACAGGGAAATATCACACCAAGGTGTTGGTACAGACCAAGCGCAGCAAGGTCCATGTGGAAAAACACAGAGGTCTGATATCCCTGTACAGACCGAGCATGCATGGTTAATAATTCATTTATTATATGGCTGTTATATACATATAAACATGCAAACTTTCAGTATTGCCCGAATATGCTGCTGGCGGTGTTGAGCTCGTTCGCTTTCTTCGCCTCCATGAAGAACTTGCTAACAGGTGGGCCGGTTGTTAGCTGGTAAGCTTTCAGTCCGTTTGTTTTTTTTTCAGATGTTGTTTAGATATTTATGGAGTACGCTCATGTCCGACTTGGGTTTTCTAATCATGTTTTTAGCTTCCTGATTTGTAACAAAAATAAGCATTGCGGACCGATTGTCATGGAAACCGGTCCGGATATGGGAAAATATCCGACTGGTAATCAGCCAGAAAATCAGAAAATGTTGACGAAAAGCTCTATTTCGCAATGTGAACTTTTGTGTGTGTTAGGGGTCGGGGGCATTCATAGATATGCTCCCTTAATTGGATTCACTCCAAAAGTTCATAAATCTTTTTTTTTTTTTTTTTTTTTTACACCTCTCCCAATGAAGTTGGGCAGAGGTTATGTTTTCACCCCTGTTTGTCTTTAACCCACAATTTTTCATATATTATGACATTTTTACTGGGGATTCATATCCTGATAGGCAAGAACTGATTCAGTTTTCAAGGTGAAAGTCAGAAAAAATCTTTTAAAATTGGAAAAATCCCTATCCTTTAACATTGAATGAATTTTTTAAAATTCACAACTCTCATTTCTTTTCATATTTGATAGCATAACGTAGGATGGTATCCTTTATCAACTGACAAGGTTTGAGCTGGACTACAGAGTTTGTGGCCATTTAAATTTAACATTGAAAACCACATTTTAATATATATTTTACATTATATCTTAAACATGCACCAATCACACTCATATTTTAAAGTGAGGTGCAGAATAGGAATCACTATCACCTGACAGTCTGATCCAGGTTGTGGACATTTGACTTTAATACTGAAAAGCCCAGTTGGAGTACATTTTGAATTATCTCAATCAAAAGTGCCTCAATAACTTCCATTTGTGACAATGAAGTGCAAACTGGCACTCTCAATGAATAGACTGATCCGTATTACGGATTTAGCAGCTATTTGATTCTAACATTGAAAAGCCCTTTTGATCTATAGTTTGTGTTATATTTTAGCTTATGAAAAGCCACTTCTAACAGGACTTTGACATTGAAATTTTTTTTCCAAGTTAAAAATTTGTGAAATTTGAAATTAGTGTTGGTGGAGGTTTGTGCTGAGTGCAGTGCTCTAGGTTAGCCTACACCCCACTATTTCACCAAGGTTCAAGAAAATTTATGTAGTAATTCATGCGTAATCTTACTAGAATTGAACTAAAATAGTTAATGTGGGAAGTGATGGTGAAAGTATGTGCTTTCAGGGCTGTCATATAGGAATCACCCTGTGTGTGTGTCCATGAGTCTTGTAAGTGCACCTTCTACTAAACTTCACATAATGGTAGTACACCTCATGGAGATATGCATGAAGGAAAATAATTACAGTCTGATGTCTTCAACAGGAGATATTTGGCCTTTAGTGTTTGACACACAATACTGACTTAGAGTACACCTTCTCCTAAAATGTATTTTAATAAAAACTTCACACAGTGGTTGCACATTTTTTTTTTTTTTTTTTCTTCCAGCAGACTTGTCTCTTCATTACAGTTTAATTTGGGTGTTTCAACATAAGATTTGCCATTATTGATACATGCAATAGGCTCATATGGTGAAGTGTCTAGTTATGTTGCTGGACTAAAGCAATTATTGGAAATCTTATTTTCCCCAATGTTTTGAATGTTCTTTGTATTTAAACAACTAATAACAAACTTGCCTTTTTCTCTGAAGTAATGGTGTAGAAGAGTCGATAGAGGAACCAGCTCCGGAGCCAGAACCAGAGCCTGAACCCGAGCCCAAAGTGGAGGAGATTAAGCCAGAAGATGATGAGAAGGCTCTGGAAGAGATGGAGGAAAAGACACCTTCACCTGTTCCTGTAGAGTCTCCTCCAAATACCCAGGAGCCTCCCAAGGTAGGATGACTATTTCTGTCACCGTTTGAACCCAGTTGTTAGCTTGTATGACATTATCTGAGGTTTTTTTGAGTATGAAAGCATTGCTGAAGTCTGTGCTGGTTTTCTGCTGATATATCATGGCTTACCTGAATCAAGGCGAGTAGTAATTGTATGCCATCTCATGAAACTGTGGCCTTGCTTTGGCAAGATGATGCCAAACTAAATATGACATCGAGTTATTTCCTGCAGTTTCTGTCGCTGATTTTGTTGCAATGGTAAAACGAAAACGTGCACACAGTAGCAATGTCTATTGCCCCTATTTTAGGTTACGAGGTACAACCTACAATACATGGTCAGGATGACCTTGACCAACACCTTCAGCTATGCATATTCAGGAAATATGGAAAACTTTTCAAGCACTGCTATGTAGGTTCTGGTCAAGGTTCTTTGTGTTATGACACAGCTGAGGTGTCCCCATTCTGTGCATAATCATTGTTGGCTGTCTCTAAACTGTAGTCTTATAACTGATGTTTTTATTTTTTTTTTTAAATCTATAGTAAAAATAAGTGTATCCTTTGGCTTTTCACTTGGGGTTGTCATAGCGGATCTGCCTGTTGAATTTCATTTGGAGTAAAATCAACATGAACATATCAAATGTATTATGCAAAGAACATTGGCACATTACTCCATCAAACAGAAACTTCTATAATAACAGTAGCACTGCCCAGTGCTACACCTGCTAACATGCTGTGGCAGTAAATCGGTCATTGTTGGAGCGCTAATGATGCATTACTGCATCCCTCACAGGCTTTCTCCTGGGCCTCTGTGACCAGTAAAAACCTGCCTCCTTCTGGTACAGTCACCTCCTCTGGAATCTCACCCCATGTTGTTAAAGCTCCAAGCTCACAGGTAACTTAAATCCACTGGCCATAAAATTGGTGGAATATTGATTACAAATTTGACATTTTCTAATGGGGGAAAAGTAAACGGTTGAAAATGGTTCATTTGAAGGCATATGTCCCAGCTTTGGTTGGTGCGCTGCAGAGGATAAAATATTTGTTGCATAGCTTGGCTCAGATTTTGGTTTTATGGAGAAATTGTTTGAATGTGTAAACACCGTGCCAGAACTGTTTGGCATTTACTCTCAGTAAAATAAACAGCAGTACTTTTTAAAATTATTATTTTTATTAGCCAGTAACATTATGGACCTTGTTACTAGTTGATGGCAAGCTTCTGTTGGTAGACAGTTTAACAATTCCGAAAGGTAATTGGTACTTAATGTAGTTATTGAGGTGACCTAAAGCTCTATACCAGTACAGCTGGATTTAAACAAATGACTCATTTTGTGATCACAGATTCTTTGGACAGAGAACGGCTTAGGTGTTGGCCTGGATCTATAGAAAGTCCTATCCCCTCAAGCAGGAAGAGAAACAGCCCTTGGTGTCATTTTGTAGAAGCATATAGTATTTAGATGAAGTACGTGTTCCGTGCCACCATCCCTGTGGTGGAAAAGGACCTGTAGATGCTGTTTGACATTGTGGAAAATTATTACAGGTTGTTCGATGTCTGTGTCATTAGCTGATGATCAAAGTCTTGATGACCTGTGTTTTACTTGACACATACAGAGATGCAGCGGGACCACCCACATGTTTGGGAATCCATCAGTCTTCAGTTGTTTCAGCACACCGCTAAATAAAATCTTCATATTGTGGAGGCACTATTGTGCAACAAGAGACCTAAAGTACCTTCTGGATGTCTTTAGCATGAGGTCTTTTAGAGGGGATCATTGAATCTACTGAAATGACTGTGTCAAATGAAAAGATTCTTAAAGGGATGACCAGTGTTAATGGCAGTTGTAGAGGGGGAAAAAAGAGGCAACCCACATTCTTACCTAGATGCATCCGTTACTTTTGAGAGGTGAGGATGGACCAGCTGTGTGTCTGGAAGGTAGCCATCCAGGACCCAGGGTGGTTCTATAGTGAGGTGATGCAGTGACAGCGAGTACCACCAGTAAATGCTCCCACATCTGACCTGCAGTGCAAGTTCCTCTAAAGCTCACCCAAAAAATGAAAGAGTAAACTGTACTTTTCACTGCCTTTTTCCATTTAGTCATCAGTCTTGCCAGTTTTTTTTTTTTTTTTTTTTCTCCATCCAAACTCATTCTTAAGCTACTCTCACACAGACTATTTCTAGTGTTTAGAGGTGTGTGTGTGTGTGTAGTCCTTGCCACTATACACCACAAACGTGCCACATGGTTGCCGGTGACGCCGACCGAACGATGCCCCTTAAAATCCCCCCCGCCCCCGCCTTCACTGCACATGCAGCGTTTCGGAGTGTCAACACTGATTCACAGATTATCGCCTCGTTTCTGCTTAAAACTGACTTTAGAATGATTTAAGAAGTTTTACTTTGTCATCTGATGGTTAATAATCACATTATTCCCTTTTATCGTTTTGGGTGTAGAGAGTAAGACTCCGAGTTAAACTCGGACGTGCTGCTGTCACACTGTGATTGCTTCCCCTGTCTTTTATTATGAAATAATGCTGAATTTATCTGGGAATGATTGTTATACAAAAGCTTCAGATATCTGTTGCTGAGATAGATGATAGCTGGAGTGCAGTTTTAAGCAGAAATGAGGCGAACTGCTGCTGATGCTCTGAAATGACGCATGCGCAGTGAAGGCAGGGGGAGAGGGGAGTTTGGTTTGTCACACTGACACTTGCAGGGTGTGGTGAGTGTTTGGTCACATTCAGAACACTCGCCACTCAACATCAGTCATCGTAAGGTTGCCTCTTACATGGCACATACATGTCGTCTTTGCGATGAGCTGGAAATCATCAGGTAGTTCCGAAATGCCACATGCATGAATTGAGGGTGAATGAAAAACAAAGTTGATAAAACACTCGCCAGAAAGCAGGAGAACATGTGTTAAATTCCGCTGAACTATGCACACACGCAGCAGTCACACACTGGTAGTCAGTCGATGGTGTTGGTTTCATTTGTCCACGCTGCCTGTTAGTGCCTTTGTGGGCTAGAATGTCAAAGAAGTATGAATGTTGGAATTTGAGAAATTCAGATCACTGTCAAAAATTTGCTCAAATCTGTATTTTCCAGGGACAATTTCTGGTCCAATTTCTGGACAATTTTTTGGTACAGGTTCAACCTTGGTTATTTGTGGTGTTCTACATTCCAGATGTGGCATTTTTTTGTATGTTCGGTCTTTCTAATATGTATATTAGTAGATACAAAGAGTTAAAAAAGCTCAGATGAAATTGGCCTTTAGGTCTGAGCTGAGCACCACTGTACAACTACAGCGTGATGTGTGGCTAATCTGGTTTGTTTTCTGACTCCCACCCCATGCAGCCCAGAGTTGAAGCCAAGCCAGAGACACAAACCCCACCCCTGCGACCCAGAGACCAACGCACACGTGACAGACCAGCTTTTACCTCACGGGGACCGAGACCCGGTATTGCACGCACACACTGTCCAGGATGAGGGGTTGTCACTTGATGAGCCTTTCTCCCCCCACACTCCCAATTTTTCTTGACACCCTTGCATGTCTCTGTCACTATTAGATGGTGTTGCATCTTCGGAGTCACAGACAGGAAAGCCGCACACGAGTTTTGTTAATAAGGGTAATTATCTGTTTGTTTGTGGGATTATTATTTTTCCCCTGCAGTTTTATTTTGCCCTCTTATGTTGCATATAGCATGTATTTTACTGTAATTACAGTCCTGGTCAATACAGTACCCCACCCATCACATAATACACAATATTTTCAAGAATAACTGCAATTATACTGATGATTTTATTTATTTTTTTGTAGAACTGGCATATTTAATGTCCAAGGTTACTAGGGAAAAAAGCTTGCATAAAAGTGAAATAATACATTTAAACATATACCCCTGGACACAGTTCTTGCCACCCTTGACTAATGTTTAGTTACACAACCTGTGGCATTAATGCACAGGTTGTTGGCAGCCTCTAATTCAGGCATGTCAGCTCTACTGTTTGAGAGCACCTGTCCTGCTTGTTTTCTATCTTTCCTGCCCCACCCACAGCTAACTCAGCCAGGTGTGTTCACCCATTCGAGCTGTGAAACACCAGAGTTAAAATAAATAAGTTGTTAGTAGAGTAGGTAGGCATAAAAAACATGGAGTGCAAGTGCTTCCCAGGATTGCAGACCCCCTGCACTTGTTCCTTTCAGCCATCAGGGTACATTACTGGCCAGTTTAAAACAAAGTATTTCCTTCTTACACATTTTATGATTTTGGATCTCTGTTCCGCTGAAAAACTCCCAACGCATCTTGCTCTAAAATACCTTGATGATCATCTGATTTTATCATTCCATGCCTCCAGAACCACAGGAAGCAAAGGATCCGATAGCATGCTATGACCTCCACCCTGCTTTTGAAGGTGTGGGTCTTCTTTTCCTTGAACTTTTATGTAATCCTCATTTTTATATATCCTGAAACCAATTTACACAGACCAAAAAGTACTTATGCCTTCCTTCTTGCAAGAAGAAGGGAAAAATAACCCAAAAAAACGATCCTTTAGATCTAAAAAAAAATAAGTCACAAATGAGTACAAAAACAAGAACATGTTGGACATTATTTAACGTCCCATTTAGCAACACAACAAAGTTTTTGGGATTGTAAGTCTGTTGGTGCACACATGACAGGAATTAGTGGTCGCTGATGTAGTTTATTGCTAATTATCCCTCTCGCTCCACAAGTCAGCAGGTCTATCTCCGGAAAATCTTACTCTGCATTTCTTGGCATGTGATGTACATTTTAGGAAAAGCAAAACCATCCCAATGGCTGACAGACAAAAGGAACGCTGCTACGTCCGATAATGAAGCTTTTGAGCATTCATTCAAAAGTGGTGGTGCTGTTTTACAGCCACATTGAACGCACACGCGGAATGTCTCCACTACGCTGTTTTTACAGAGTGCCTGAACACGCAGATGTATTTCTTACATTGGTAAAAAGTCAGAATACGATATTCTCAGGAAATAATGGACTTTCTACCTAACGTGCCAGTCGTGAGAGAACTTTGTGAAGAGCTCCGTGACATTTGGCTGGCAAGCATGCATGACGTCTTCTTTGGTGGAGTGGACTTTACATATTTAATCTTGGAAATCAATCTACAAGTGGGTCAGGGGTTTTTTTTTTCCCCTCCTTTTGTATTGTTCTCCTCAGTGGAGCTGGTAGGCTTTATTTTTATTTTACTTTGAGAACTTCTTTCTTGATGTGTGCAAGTCTGTTCTGTAATGGAGCAGGATGCACGGTATTGCACAAGGTGCACTTGGAACTCTGTTGTTTTTCAGGCTGTCTGATCACACAGATGAATTTCTTAGATTTTTCAGTTATATTGATGACCATGCTTAAGTGTACACAAAGCTAAGCCTTTAGTACAAACTATTTCATTTCTCACAGTGGAGAGTGGCTGCTGCTTTTAACATGACTGCTTCAAAATTAACAGTTGTCACTTAAAAACGAGTCATCATAACACATCACACTTTGCAGTTAATCTGCGGCTCCATTCTTAAAGTTAGCAGTTACATTCCATTAAAGCGCTCGCTGGGACGTTTTCCTCAAAGCTACATAAACCTTGTCTGAAGCATTCGGAAATGTTGTGATTTCTGTGCGACATGTCCTTTAAAGCATAGAAGATGAAATAATGTACACCGCTATCCAGCAACAAAATCTCAAAGAATGAAAGTATGTCTCAGTGCCTCCAACAATTTCGACTTCCGTTCTGCCGTTTTCTTTATTTAAGCCTCTCTGTTCACTGTCACAGTGGCCGCAGCATTGTTGTCCTCCGATCTGGTTAAACCCGTGGCAGACAGCGTAGATAAAGTTGGTTGTGCACTGGTCTTGGCCTCCGTGATGCCCGGGCGTACTGACAATCACAGTGCCAGTCCACAGTGCCACTGTGGGACATTTTTCTGGCTGGTCGGCTACACGGACTGTGGTCACTGCCAAGACGAAACAGAAAATGCAGAGATCTTCCTCTGATCATTGGGCTTCGTGTAATGCTTTCGTTTTATCATGGTCATTTGGGTGTAAACAAGATAAAATAAAGAGCTGAAGCTGTTTTTGTGAAATTTTCCTGCAAAATGGATTTTGCACCAAGTCTTGTGCTAAAACATCACAAGATGATGCCACAGTATAGCCCCGCTGGATTGGCAGAATAATGGCATGGCGCCGTTATTCCATTGTGTGGGGAGAACCCTGATCTGGCATACGGGACAGGCATGGACCCCTTCTAAATGTTGTGTGGCCTGTTCCCCTGCCACATACAGTGTGCACTGTCCTTAGCAGATTTCTGTTGGGTTTCTTCTTGGCAACATCCTGGAAGTTACTGTATAGTTTTAACTGGATTCTGGGTATAAGAAACTGGAGTCAGCCAGTCCAATTTCTGCCATAAAACAGTCACTGATAGATTCAGGCCATTTGAAAGAGTTTTATATCAGTTGCAGTAACTGTGTCCAGTATGCATTTCATGGGTTTTTATTTCACTATACAGTGCATCCAGAAAATATTCATAGCGCTTCACTTTTTTCCACATTTTATGTTACAGCCTTATATGAAACTGGAGTAAACTAAATTTTTTTCCCTCAAAATTCTACTCACAACACCCCATAATGAAGAAACGTTTTTTACAAATTTATCAACAAAATACAAAACTGAGAAATCACACGTACATAAGCATTCACACCCTTTGCTCAGTAATTTCTTGATGCACCTTTGGCAGCATTTACAGCCTTCTTGAATATGATGCGAGGAGCTTGGTGCACCTATCTTTGGGCAGTTTTGCCCATTCCTCTTTGCAGCACCTCTCAAGCTCCATCAGGGTGGATGGGGTGCGTCGGTCCACAAACATTTTCAGATCTCTCCAGAGATATTCAGTCGGATTTAGGTCTGGGGTCTGACTGGGCCACTCAAGGGCATTCACAGAGTTGTCCTGAAGCCATTCCTTTGAAATCTTGTCTGTGTGCTTAGGGTCATTGTCCTGCTGAAAGATGAACAGTCACCCCATTCTGAGGTCGAGAGCGCTCCAGAGCAGGTTTTCAAACAGGATGTCTCTGCACATCGCTGCATTCATCTTCCCCTTAATCTTGACTTGTCTCCCAGTTCCTGCCACTGAAAAACATCCCCACAGCATGATGCTGCCACCACCATGCTTCACTGTAAGGATGGTGCCTGGTTTCTTCCAAATATGACGCCTAGCATTCATGGCAGAGAGTTCAGTCTCTGTTTCGTCGGACCAGAGAGTTTTGTTTCTCATGGTCTTAGTCCTTCAGGTGCCTTTTGGCAAAGTCCAGGTGGGCTGCCATGTACCTTTTAACTAAGCAGTGTCTTCTCTCTGGCCTTTACTATATGGGCCTGACTGGTGAATTGCTGCAGAGATGGTTGTCCTTCTGGAAGGTTCTCCTCTCTCCATAGAGGAGTACTGGAGCTCCGACAGAGTGACCATTTGGTTCTTGGTCACCTCCCTTAAGGCCCTTCTCCTCCGATCACTCTGTTTAGATGTTCAGCCAGATCAAGGAAGAGTCCAGGTGGATCTGAAATTCTTTCATTTACAGATGATGGAGGCCACTGTGCTCATTGGGACCTTCAACCTTTAATTTTGAGCTCAGGTGCATCCTGTACTTGTCCTTTTTTATTTATTTATTTATTTATTTATTTATTTTTTAATACATTTTCAAAACTTTTTTCACATTGGCCCTCATAAATATTCAGACTCCGCTTCAGACACACCCTCATTTTACGACATGGAAGCCAGGAAGACGGCAATGAAAAAGAACTTCACCAATCACAACGCGTGCCAGTAGAGCGCCAAAAGCGGCCGTCGTATCAATTGTTTTGTAGTATATAATCAATAAAGTGTTACAGTGGTCCCTCATTAATCGCTGGAGTTACATTCTAAAAAATAGCCCGAAATACACCAAACCGCAACGTTAGGCAGCGTTATTTTTTAGTTATTATAGACGTTTCAAAGCTGTAAAACCCCTCACTACACAGTTTATACACTTGCTCAATCAGGCATGAACATTTTCTCACTTTTCTCTCGTGTGTAAACACTCTCAAAGTTCAAACCTTGGTAGGAAAATAATACCAAACTGTTTCAGGCCCAAACATTTGTTTGAGAAATAAAAATAGAAAGTTTTCCTATAAATAATTATGATGGCATTTAGAACTAACGAATTCATTTTAACCATCAACGAACGAGGACACATAAGAAATTATTAATAGTGACTCACCAGTATTTCACAGATCGCTCCTCTGCGTCCTGACGCCGCACCTTTTTCCACTCACACCTGGCTGTAGGTGTTTGTTTCCGAGTGACAAACACAGTTATGAGTAGTTGTTGGTGCTCTTTTTTTCTTCTGGGCGACAAGATTCTTATAAACAGATACACAGAACACTGTAAAAAAAAAAAAAAAAAAAAAAAAAAAAGGCATGCAAAATTGGACTAAATATTCCGCGAGACTCCGAGGCCACGACAGGTGAACGGCGTTATAGCGAGGGACCACTGTATTCTCTTTTCACGTCAATAATTCTTGACGTGGATATTTGCTCGCTCAATTAATAAGACACGCCTAATCTGTCAGATTTCTTTATTTTTTAAATGTATTTCTGTATTTATTTTATTGTGACAACCGAATGGAGATGACAAAACCTGATTGCAGCACGGGCGAATTAAGGGAATGACGAAACTACAGTTGTTGTTATCAATTTCATAGTCTAAAACGATCACACCACATGAAGTTAAGCTCAGCGCTGCTCTGGCTCCAGGCTCGAAGTCTGGAGAAAAGGGCGTGCAGCGCTGTCTTTGCAGTCAGCCCTGTAGCCACGGATCGTGCTCCATAACAATCCCACAAAAGCGGGATTTGTATTGATTATTATGTAGTATAATCAGGAAAGTGTTATTTATGTAACATATGCATTGATTTGTATAATGGCACTGTTTATCATGTTGATCATCTTCATTTTTATGTGGATTCCAGCTTTGGTTCATTTTGGTGTATAATTTACGCCACCTCTCGACCTGGTGTATATGTTCAGCGCAGCGTACGCCAACGACCACATTGATAAATGCCAAGTAGCGCAGCCGTTTTGGCGTACACCCCATATACACTCAAATATCGCCGTACGCAACGTTGATACATGAGGCCCATTGTCAGTATGGGGCATTGTATTTGGACAACTTGATAAGTACTGCAGTTGTGGTGAGGGCATAGGAATGTCTTGGAGAGATAGCAGTGGAGTTTCTAACAGATTGTTTCATAAAATCTTGGAAAGTGAGAGGGTGCCTGGAGAGTGTGCTGGTCCCTCTTTTTTAAGAACAAGGGTGATGTGCAGAGCTGCAGTAACTACAGAGGCCTAAAGTTGATCAGCCACAGCATGAAGTTATGTAAAGAGTAGTAGAAGCTAGCTTTAGAGAACAGGTAAAGATCTGTTTGATGCAATACGGTTTCATGCTGAGAAACAGCACTATGATGCAATGTTTGCTCAGATTTAGAGAAAGCGTATGACAGGGTGCCTAGAGAAGAGTTGTGGTATTGCATAAGGAAGTCTAGACTGGCAGAAAAGTATGTGAGGGACATGTACAGTGATAGTGTGACAGCGGTGAGATGCACAGTAGGAATGACGGACTCATTCAAGATGGAGGTGGGATTACACCAAGGATCAGCTCTGAGTCCTTTCTTGTTTGCAATGGTGATGGACAGGTTGACTGAGATCAGACGGGAGTCCCCATGGACAATGTTTGCATATGACACTGTGATCTGTAGTGAGCGTAGAGAACAGGTTGAGTCTATCCTGGAGAGGTGGAGATACACTCTGGAGAGCAGAGAAATGAAAGTCAGTAGGAGCAAGATTGAGTACATGTGTGTGTGAATGAGAGGGAGCCCAGTGGAAGAGTGCGTTTACAAGGAGTAGAAGTGGTGAAAGTAGAATGGTATACTTGGGGTCAGCTATCCAAAGTTATGGAGAGTTTGGAAGAGAGTGCAGACAGGGTGGAGAAGGGTGACAGGAGTGATTTGAGATTAGAAAATCTGCAAGAATGAGGGGGAAAGTTTACAAGACAGTAGTGAGACCAGCTATGTTGTACGGCTGATGGGCCTTTCACACTGAATCCGTCAGATGCGTCAAATGCATCAAAAATCGGTCTAAAAAGCATTATTTTCAATGAGACGCGTTGCGTTTTAGATGCGTCAGATGCGTTGCATCAAAAGCCGAGCTAAACCGACGCATCTGACGGGAGCGCGCATTGCCGCTTGTCAGCAGGCTGACGGAGTCAAAGTTCAATCCAATCTAACTTCCGACTTGCTGAGCTGTGACGTACCTTTCCGTTGTCCAATAGGAATGATGCGTCGGGCCAAAACACGGAAGACGGGTGGCAGAAACCACTGATCTCTACAAAATGGACGGTGCAGAAACCACTGATCTGTGCAAAACATACGTGTCACAGGATTCCTCATTTATGGAGCAGCTTTCTGAAGAAAAATCCTTCGAAATGTTTTTTGTTGTTACCTCATTTCTGATTACTGTTAAAAAAAAAAAAAGTTTAGAACACTTGTAATTAAAATAGCTAAATAAATCAATAAATGGTTCTTTAGAAACCTTTCATCTGTAAATTAAAACCACCTGTTATTTCAGATTATTTCATTTCTTGTTTAACATAAGGAACCTCGGGCATTTATTTTTAGACAAAATAACATGGAAATTTGTACCTTTTTTTTTTTTTTTTTTTAAGTCTGGTAGATTATTTATATCTCATTTTAACCAGAAAAACAGACACTGTAAATAAATACTAATGTTTATTATAAATGCAACAGGAAATACAACCCCTGGCAAAATGATGGAATCACCGGCCTCGGAGGATGTTCATTCAGTTGTTTAATTTTGTAGAAAAAAAAGCAGATCACAGACATGACACAGAACTAAAGTCATTTCAAATGACAACTTTCTGGCTTTAAGAAACACTATAAGAAATCAGGAAAGAAAATTGTGGCAGTCAGTAACGGTTACTTTTTTAGACCAAGCAGAGAGAGAAAAAAAATATGGAATCACTCAATTCTGAGGAAAAAATTATGGAATCATGAAAAACAAAAGAACGCTCCAACACATCACTAGTATTTTGTTGCACCACCTCTGGCTTTTATAACAGCTTGCAGTCTCTTGAGGCATGGACTTAATGAGTGACAAACAGTACTCTTCATCAATCTGGCTCCAACTTTCTCTGATTGCTGTTGCCAGATCAGCTTTGCAGGTTGGAGCCTTGTCATGGACCATTTTCTTCAACTTCCACCAAAGATTTTCAATTGGATTAAGATCCGGACTATTTGCAGGCCATGACATTGACCCTATGTGTTTGTTTGCAAGGAATGTTTTCACAGTTTTTGCTCTGGCAAGATGCATTATCATCTTGAAAAATGATTTCATCATCCCCAAACATCCTTTCAATTGATGGGATAAGTGTCCAAAATATCAACGTAAACTTGTGCATTTATTGATGATGTAATGACAGCCATCTCCCCAGTGCCTTTACCTGACATGCAGCCCCATATCATCAATGACTGTGGAAATTTACATGTTCTCTTCAGGCAGTCATCTTTATAAATCTCATTGAAACTGCACCAAACAAAAGTTCCAGCATCATCACCTTGCCCAATGCAGATTCGAGATTCATCACTGAATATGACTTTCATCCAGTCATCCACAGTCCACGATTGCTTTTCCTTAGCTCATTGTAACCTTGTTTTTTTCTGTTTAGGTGTTAATGATGGCTTTCGTTTAGCTTTTCTGCATGTAAATCCCATTTCCTTTAGGCGGTTTCTTACAGTTCGGTCAGACATTGACTCCAGTTTCCTCCCATTCATTCCTCATTTGTTTTGTTGTGCATTTTCGATTTTTGAGACATATTGCTTTTTCTGTCTTGACGCTTTGATGTCTTCCTTGGTCTACCAGTATGTTTGCCTTTAACAACCTTCCCATGTTTGTATTTGGTCCAGAGTTTAGACACAGCTGACTGTGAACCAACATCTTTTGCAACATTGCGTGATGATTTACCCTCTTTTAAGAGTTTGATAATCCTCTCCTTTGTTTCAATTGACGTCTCTCATGTTGGAGCCATGATTCATGTCAGTCCACTTGGTGCAACAGCTCTCCAAGGTGTGATCACTCCTTTTTAGATGCAGACTAACGAGCAGATCTGATTTGATGCAGGTGTTAGTTTTGGGGATGAAAATTTACAGGGTGATTCCATAATTTTTTCCTCAGAATTGAGTGAGTCCATATTTTTTTCCTTGTGCTTGGTAAAGTTACTGACTGCCACAATTTTTTTTTCCTGATTTCTTAGTGTTTCTTAAAGCCAGAAAGTTGCCATTTGAAATGACTTTAGTTTTGTGTCATGTCTGTCATCTGCTTTTTTTCTACAAAATTAAACAACTGAATGAACATCCGCCGAGGCCGGTGATTCCATAATTTTTGCCAGGGGTTGTAATTTAACAATGACTGCAGTGTGATTTTAAAGTAGGATTTCTGTGACATAAACCTCGTGATGATTTTATATATATATATATATATATATATATAATTGCCTTTAATGTTGCTATCAGGACAGAGTCATTTCTAAAATATGAATGAATGAGCTTCTACCTGTGCAAATGTCTTTTGACTTTGATTTCATGGACATTTTTAATGATCCATTCATTTATAAAATGAAACAGCTTTTTAAAAAATAATAGTTGCTGTTCAAAGAGCCTTTTATTTAGAAGCAGATGAAGTTCTGCTGGATTCTCTGGACCAGATGAAGGTCTCTTCTGCAGCTTTGAACTCTGGTGGTGTTGCTGAAAAGCAGAGATGTTTTCTTTCGACTGGACTTCGTGGTGTTCAGCTCATCAATGGAAGTTTGGCTGTCTGCACAGCAAATGTTCCTGATTGGGACAAATAAAAATATTTCTTTAAATATAAAGAAACACTAAACAGTTTATTTACAAAAAAAAGGGGGGGGGGGGGGGGGGGACGGGAAAAAAACGATGGAAAAACGTCCGAAAAAACAAGTTATTTAAAGTTGAGCTTTTGTGGTGTCTGAAAAAAGCTGTAGCTTTATTTGGTAAAAAAATAAAAAGACTGAACCATTTAGAAATTAAAGTGTTCACTCAGATCAACTGTGCTAAAAGGCTAAGCTAATGTTAACCGATCATTAAACCTTCAAAGCAGTTCAGTAAACGTCACGTTTTATTTTTACGTTATTCTCACCTCGATAAAGCTGCAGAACTAAACTTCGTTGGGAAAACTGGGACTTCGCATATATCCAAAAAGTGGGAGATTTCGGACTGAGTGGGTCTGCTCCATCACCCTGGCTGCCTGCCTCGGTCTGCCCAGTGATGATGCCTGAAGGCCGGCTTCTCCGTGCGGGTCGGCCTGCTGTCGCGGTTCGATCGATATCCCACCAAGTCGTCGGTCCTCCCTCGGTCGGCGTCACTCCGAAAAGTAGCTGGAAAAAAAAAAAAGCTTCTCCCAGCAGCGTGATGGGAGAATCGTTCTGCTGTTTTTTAAAGCTTTTTTTTTTGTGTGTGGTTCAGGCAACCCAAATTCAAGATGGCGATTGCTTAACTTTTTTCAGATTGTGGAAACAGCCAGAGTGTGACGTGGCAATCTCCACCCCCACCTTTTTTTTTTTTTTTTTTTTTTTGGCCGCTTCCAAAGCAACGCGTCTGACGTCATGCGTCGGATCCGTCATCCGACGGATTCCGACACGTTGACGGATTGGCCTGACGTATTCAGTGTGAAAGGCCCTTTAGACAGTGGCACTAACAAAAAGACAGGATAAAGATCTTGTGATTCTCTTTGGGAATGATGAGAATGGACAGGCTTAGGAATGAACGTCAGAGGGACAGCTCAAGTGGGACGGTTTGGAGACGGTCAGAGAGGCGAGATTGAGATGCTTTGGACATGTGCAGAGGAGGGACCCAGGGTATATAGGGAAAAGGATGCTGAGGATGGAGCCACCAGGCAGGAGGGGAAGAAGGAGGTCAAAGAGATTCATGGATGTGGTGAGGGAGGACATGCAGGTGGTTGGTGTGACAGAGGAAAATGCAGGGTGAGATGGAAACAATTGATCTGCTGTGGCGCCCCCTAACGGAAGCAGCTGAGAGAAGTGTGGTGAATTTTGAGGAACAAACGTGAATTTCCTCTATTTTAGAACAAGGCTGTAACAAAAGAAAATGTGAATAAAGTGAAGCGCTGTGAATACTTTCTGGGTGCACCGTATGAAAGCAGTGAGCAAATAGATAGCTGAATGAGTTATTCCTTCCACTTTCAAACAAGGTAACTCATTAAAATCTTGAAACTCTCAAAATTTAAAGGACATATAATGATGATGATAAAGTGATTAGAAGCTGGTTTGATACAGCACATCAATCCAAAAAAGCAACTTTGCCTTGCTTTCTGTTGAACACCGCCACCTGCTGGACATGTCTGAGTTTGTTGGAGTGAAAAATACCCACGTGCATTGTAGAAAATGTCATTTGTGGATGAAGTAGCATTTAGCTTGAAATGATCTTAGACAGTTTCTTTCATATTCAAAGTCTTGGTCTGGTGGCTGCCAAGGCCACCTATGCTTGGTCTAGCTTGTGTACTTGAAAATCAGCGGTGCCAATAATTTTGACCAGGACTGTAAAGACATTTGACATGGGTATTGCGTGTTAGCTTATGAGGGATTACATTTCTGCACATTATTCTGACCTGCAGGTGGCAGGGGAGACATGGA
The DNA here is from genome assembly GCF_902500255.1 of Thalassophryne amazonica. Classification (NCBI taxonomy): domain Eukaryota; kingdom Metazoa; phylum Chordata; class Actinopteri; order Batrachoidiformes; family Batrachoididae; genus Thalassophryne; species Thalassophryne amazonica. Next base: position 22,790,832 of record NC_047117.1, on the reverse strand, counting down.
AAACAGTGAAATGGATGGTAGGCGGATTGTCCGGTACCCAGACAGCCACCAACTTTTTGTTGGCAACCTCCCACATGACATTGACGAGAGCGAGCTCAAAGAATTCTTCATGTGTACGTTTTTCATAATATTCTGAAGGCATTTGTTGTTCCAGGCATCTGTTACTGCACAGGCTGTTTTCTCTTTATTTTCTTGCAGCATATGGAAACGTTGTGGAGCTGCGAATCAACACCAAGGGTGTGGGTGGAAAGCTGCCTAATTTTGGATTTGTGGTCTTTGATGACTCTGACCCTGTTCAGAGAATTCTGGGGGCCAAGGTAGAAGGGGCATGTATTGACATTTCATTACCCACTTTTATTTGGTGCTGGTTTTGGTGACATTTGCTGTAATTAACTTATTTCCTGCTGATTATGGCCTAATTTACTGCAAGGCATGTAATTAAATGTTTTTAGAAGTTCTACAATCAATTTATTAATATATAGTACTGTGCAAACCTAATCACCACATTTGCTGTGCTTACCCCCTGCCCACCCCAAAAAAAGTAAGTTATTAAAGCAGTTTTCTGTGGCACCCCTATAATTAAGTGATTCATATTATAGCTATTACCAATATGATCAAAATTCATGCTGTCTAGAAACGATTTCAAATTTCGATCCACGTGGGTTGATATTCAAGTGATCAGGTGCCATGACGCTCCCCCCCCCCCAAGTGATGTTATGGATCATGTGGGGGTTTCCCCCAAGCTGTGCCAGGATGCTAAGAAGGAAATTTAAGCCGATCTCACAAATTGCATAGACATGGAGTAGATGACTGTTAATCTGGTAGACCTGCTAAAGTGACTGAAAGTGCAAGAAAAAGACACAAAGTTGAAGAAGGGCTAAAAAAGCAAAGGAGGCAGCTGATAAACATCGGTGATCAGAGAACGCTGGTCAAAGGCTCGGGAGTGGATGGTGGAGGAGCTCTTGCGCGGCTGACCAGGATAGTGTTCTACAAAAGCTTTGTCAGCAAATCCAGACAGCAGACAATCATAGACAGAAACACAGACTGTGTTGTCCTTTGTTGATTTTGGGGGTGAATTTGAAATTTGTAACAATAGGGACGGAAAATTGTCATTTAATAAGTTGTACCTGATAACAAAGATTTATAGTTTGTCAAACCTACCTCTTGATCCATTGGTTTTGTTGATAATACAACGTCACTTTGACATGACAGATCGTGCCAATTGTGTTGATCAGCTGATCTTTGCTGCTGACACACACACACACACACACACAAGCACGCTTACTTCCTCCTGTAGTCTGTCTGGAAGGAAGAGACAATATTTGCTATGGAATCCCCCCCCCCCCCGATAAATGTCATCTAAATTAAAATGAGCTGTAATTTCAGAAACAAATGTATTGCGAAGTAAGTTCTCGCATAACAAGGAATTTGAATTTTTCTGGTGTCATTGGTGCGTAAACAACAGTAAAAATAACTGGAAAAAATTCTTCTGTACGAAGTGAAGGAGTCAAATAAACAAAATAGGCAAAACTATGTTCACTGTTAAATATAACATAGTGGAATGCGGCTGTGCAACATTTTACAATGTTACAAAAATAAATTTACATTTATAAAGTTTCCATTTCATTAGATTCCATTTCATTTTTTTCCGTTTTGTGAAATTTGAAAGGCCTTAAATAAATAAACATTAACGCTTATAAAATGCTATATTGGTTGTTTTTGTTGGTAATAAAACATCGTTTAAGAGGTTTCCCTGTAAATTCGCAAAAATCGAGTTATATTTTATCTGGCTCCTACAATTTGAACAATTATTGACAACTGCGTTTGTTATGTACTGGACAGTACATGAAAAAGTAATTGGTTCCTTAAAATAAAATGAGGTTTGTAACTTAATTGATTGGACTCTTTAATGACATGGAGCAAATAAACCACATTTGAATTTATTTGGAACAGGAGAGTGTGGACTTTTCAACTTAGGTTTTTCTGTTGACCCACTCATGGGAGAAACCCATCAAAATGATCAACATTAACATCACAATTATGGTGTCTAATGGTTTTGCACACTGCTGTGTATTTGTGTGGATGCATGTGGATGTCTCTAAATTTAGTTTTTGTCATTTCATTTCATAGTCTGTCTTTTGTGTCCCTGACAATGGCAATTTTAAATGGAATTTTATCTTGAATGAATGTACCTTGAGGAACAGGGAAGCGCATCATAATAGCATGTGTTTTAGTTTGGGTCAGTCTAACTAATCAGAACTGTGACAGATGAGCAGGACTGCGTCTTCTGTTTTCTCCTATAATAACTTTGACCCTTCTTCCTGCAGCCCATTATGTTTCGAGGGGAGGTGCGTCTGAATGTGGAGGAGAAGAAAACGCGGGCAGTGCGTGAACGAGAGACCCGTGGTGGTGGAGCAGATGACAGACGGGACATGCGGCGCAATGACCGGGGTCCTGGAGGCTCACGCGGCATTGTTGGAAGTGGAGTGATGCGTGACCGCGACGGGAGGGGACCACCGCCTCGAGGCGGTATGGCCCCCAAACCTGGCATGGGGCGGGGCACAAGTGGCCAAGGAGAAGGTCGCTTCACAACCCAGCGCCGCTGAGAGGGGCACTGCCTGTGCTGTGGAAATAACACCATGTTCTTCATCAACTGTTCTTGTTAACGAAAAGAAATCTTCATGTATAGGAGCATATGGTTTGTTTGTTTTTTTTTTTGTCCCCCCATCCCCCTCTTTGCTTTGGAATGTGACAGCCTGTCAATAATTTGTTTGTGAAATAGACAAAAAAAGAAAACAAACAAAGCCTTTCACTTATTCGTTGCAAGCTGAACGTCCTTTTTGGGTATCTCAAGAGAAAACAAACTTTAATTTGTAAATTTGTGGAAAAGGCAATCCAACCAGGAATAACCTGCCACATTAAGAGGGACTGATAAGACTTAACTTCGATAATCCAGCCCGTCACTTGGAGAGTATATGCATTGACATAACTGGGCCGCTGCTTCAAGAAATCCCTCTATTGCACAATTAATACGGTCGTTTTTCCACCTGATGCTGTTGGAAAAGTGAGTTGCAAAATTTGTGCGGTTCCAGGGGAAACTCTTGTCTTTTTACTTTTTCCCTTGTGTGAGACCACTGCTTCAAAATTGCATAATGAGCTCATCAATATGCACTAATGGGTACTTTCGTCGTGTTTCATTGACATCCACGCTTGGAGTGCAGCTGGAGATACTGGTTTGTCTCGAAACGATACAACTCAGCAGGCCAGGCATCAGTCACAGCCTGTCTGCCTTGGCCAATATACGTACTTCTGACCCAAAACTGCTATTAAAATTACAGCAGGATGGACAACAGGACCAGTGATTCTATCTATCTACACCCCCCCCCCCCCCTTGTAAAGAAATTCTCAAATCCTGGACTATCGCCACATAAGTGGGGTGGGCGGGGCTTGAGACAAAGCTGAACAATAGTGATGGTGGTTCATTTTATTCTGTTCCAGGATGTTTGGTTCCCCCCCTCACTTTTGACCAGCTACACCAGGAACTTGGGATGGACACCACCTTCCCCTCTTCCCATCGTAACATGCGGAGTAATAGAATAAATGTACAGCAAAACTCATAGTTTACTCTTTTGTTTGGGTGTGTGTGTAACTTTGTCTCAACTTGATAAAAGCATGATGGTGCCTTCTATTTCACCTTTCCAGTCTTACTAAAAAAAAGTGACGTTTCCAGTTTACTGCTGTTCGTTTTGAAGTATTGTCAACTGGGAGAAACTTGCAGTATTCACAGGGTTTAAGTTTTTGAAGTGTGTATTTCTCTCCCTCTCCCACACACTTTTTCACTACCGTAGAAACTGCTGTGAGTCTTATGCATTCTTTTTTTTTTTTTTTTTTTTTTCCCCTGCTCATTGTTCTGGGTTTTGATGAGATAAGGTGCCTCACGTTTAGTTTGACATTAAGATTTGTTTGAGGAACTGTTCCCTGGAAAAAAAAAGTTCCATTAAAAACAATGATAACGAAATGTATGGTTCCATGCGTTAACATGTCACAGCTATAAGAATCTTTTTTTTTGGGGGGGGGGGGGGTGTATGACTGAGACATGAAGTGGACACTTGAGCCTTATTGTCAGTTGGACTGCAGGTTTTTCAGCTCATGGGTTAATCTCTGCCAGACTGTTCTTTTCTCAATGGAAAATTTTGTAATTCTGTGAGGTGGGTTGGCTGTGGTTCCAATCTACAGGCAGGCAAATAATTGCTCACTTTTATAGTAGATGATGCATTTGTATTTTCATATGCTGGTTATTCATTGTGCTGTTGATTTACATTTGACTGTACTACTTAGCTCGTTGTCAGCTTGCTTTTTTTTTTTTTTTAAATCATTTGCTCAATGGGGAGGGAAGATGCTGATTTCAGCTGGAAAGGAAACCGGTGAATGAGGATTTTTTTTGTTTTGTTTTTTTCTTGCACTGAAATGCAAAGTGAAATTGATGTAGCATGAGTTAGTTTTGTCTCTCCCCCACCCCACCCCACCCCAAATGGACAAATGTAACAAGGTCTTCCTTGCTTGGTGGTATTGCACTATTCATAGTATTTCTGGGACAATCTGTCAGTTTGAAAGCAGCTTATACAAATTTCTCAACTGGCTATTTAAAAGGACAACACATCCTAAGCATTAATATTGTCACGTGCCGTTTGAAGTGTGGTTTCTCCTGCAGCTGAATGTGTTTTTTTTTTTTTGTTTTTGTTTAAAGTTTAAATGAACATGTACGTATGCCATTTTCTGCAAGTTTCCACAGTAATGCTCAAACTTTGTAGGTGAGCAGAAATATCCCAAGTGTGACAAATAGTTTTGAATGGAGCCTTAATTTGCTATCGTCAGCTTTCGTGCTTATGAATTGATGAAATTGGTTAGTTGTTCGTGTGGTGTTTTGTGCAGTTGTCTGTAATTTACAGGCTCTGGACCAGACAAACTCCGAAAGTGGTGAAGAAGAGCCATCATGCTTTCTGACTAGTTTGTGCTTACATCTTAATGGTATTAATGTTTTGCGCACATAAATTTTAAGGAGTGATTGTTCTTTTTCACTGAGGGTGTCAACAACTTGCCCTACTCTCATGTCAGATGCGCCTTTTAAGCAGAAGCTGTACATTTTCACTTTTCTGTGACTGAAAATGCAGTAATGTGGTTCCTCATTGTGAATCATTCCAGTCCTTTTCAGGGGCGACCTTATTGGCTTTAGCGGTTCTCGTAAACAGTCGATTGCCATCTTAATTTACTGTGTTTAGCCATTTGTTGCTGGAACCAAACTGTTGCAGGCAGAGATTTTTTTTTTCCTCCCCTTTCCATTTTGAATGTTCAAATTAGCATACAATAAACTACTGATATCAGCACCACTCCCACGTCTGTCATGTGTAGATGGTGTGGTAAAGCCGGAGGTGCTGTAAACGTTTTGGTATCTATCAGTTTTGTCACAGTTCTACATCACACTCAGCTGCTCAATCAACTGATTTTTTTTTTTGAACCTGTGATTTTATAGATTATACTTTGTGCAGATGTTTTTGGTAAAATGTGCAGTTCACACTTTGGATCCTGGTTTTTCTCTGAACCCCAAAAACGTTATGCCTCCTAATGTCTGGTAGGGTTTTATCAGGATTTCTGCATGTAATTGTGCTTTCTAATTGTAATCGCAGGTCATTTTGTTACATTGTAATACCAACTCATTCCAACACCACATGCCCAAAAGTTTACAATCCAAACAAGTAGTGAATGAATATATATATATATATATATATATATATATATATGTACACACAAACACTTTTGTCCAGTTTAATAAATCAAAATAGTGTTTTTCAACTGGTGTCTGAATAGCAGGAAGTGCTGATAAATTGAGACTGCGTTCTGTGCTCCGTGTTCTCTTCCATGAGGTCTCTTTTGGTAAACCCTATGTTGCTGTAGTACTCTACACTCCAAAATCTTGGAGCCCTCCAGCTTGTGTAATGACTTGACAGTGTTTAGATGGAAACTGGAACGCCTGTAACTGGGGAGTGATATTACTCCCAGTTGTGCCTTCTGAGACAATTAGAAGGCAGCATAATGATTTTCAGGAAACTTGTAGGGAATGAGCCCATCACAGGTCACTTCCTCAGCCAAGGCTGGTGCCAGTTTGCAACTGGGTGCACTGGGGCAATGCAGATGAAGTGTCCTGTTCTAGGATTCAGACATATCTTGAGCAGGACTTAAACCCCAGTCAAATATTTACATTGTCTAAATCACAAACTTCTTATGACTGATTTTAGACTCACGCCAGCTTTGCGCTTGAGCACACCCCCACAGGGGCACAGACTTATCCAAAAGTGTCTTTGTAAGGTGTCTAGTCACCTTTCATTTGATTCAATAAGTTTCCGTGCCTTTACTGCAGGGATGGAACACCAATTGTCCAAATGATATGCCCTCATTTGGGGGTCTTGATGATGGCACGATGTAACACAATGGTCCAAAATCGGTTTACCAAATTTTCCAGAGTATAAGTTGCACCTGTTTAAATATATATATTAAAAACATATAATTCACACTGGAGTGTTTTTGTGTGTGTGTGAATACAGCTCTTTAATTTGGAATTTTTGTGTTGTTGCAGTGTACTTTTTTTTTTTTTTAATTATTGGACTCTAGTGTTTTATCATTGGTTTGTTTTGTGCTTTGATTCCAGGGTGAGTACTATGTAAATGGCCATTATTTTTATGATGGAAGAATGTTATTTTTCAGTGTGTAAGTTGCAAATCCTCTCAATCTAGTTGGTTTGAGATCTGGTGACTATAAAGGCCACAGTGTAATTCACATCATTTTCACACTGAATGGGGCAGTGACCCTCTGTGCCCTGTGGGTTGTGCTGCCGTTTGTTAGGCATCAGACACTCATTTGTTCTGCCCCCCCCCCCCCCCCCCGTTTTGTACCTAGATGTAGATAGTACAGCATACAAGGATGACAAGGTAGATGTACTCCTTGGCCAGTACTAGATAAGCAGGTTAAATTTTGGTCTCTGTATGCAGAAAAATAAACTGATTGGCTGCTTGTACTTGAGGTTCAACCTAACAACTTTTGAATATACATATTTTGACTGTGGCAGTTTATTTTGCTTCTCTATGTCTCAATGGAGATGAAACGAGATACTTATGTGCAGACTTTCACAGTTAAGTCTGGGAGTATGCACTGGAACTGTGCTTTGCCACATTCATGATACCACAAAACCTCCTTGGGTCCTGGAATGCTAACCACCCAGGCAAACAGCTGGTACATCCCCACCTCTTGAAAGTAACCATTGATCTGACACTGCTGGGTGAAATGTGGGCATCCCCTTGGCCTTCTCCACCCACTGGGGTCCTCAGTACTTTGGCACCTATGTGCTGTATCATGCCCAGATAAACACTACACATGGCTGAAATGTTGAAACTGATGCTCCTTCACAATGCAAATGATACTTGTGATTGGCACAAAATCATTCCAGCAGCACAGAAGGATCTTCCAAAGAAATCTTGTATGAAACACACCCAGTCATTGCCTTAGCTCACTGGTTTACATCAAGGTCTTGCAGCCATACACCTTGTACTGCCAGATCACCTTTCTTTTGAGTCTACCAGTCTCCATACCTTACAGTAAGCACCAGGACCTTGAAGACTTGAACCTTCGTTCTGCAAAGATGTTGGCCTCACCAAACACCTCTGTCCACTGTCCTCGTGACGCATCAAGTTCTTACGAGGAGTCTCTCGAGCTCAAAGGCTGAGTACCCAGAGACAGGAATTTCACTGCCAAGACAAGTGAATGTGTCGACAAGGTCAACACGTTTACTAGGCACTTACTCATTTCTGATTGGTTGAGTCAAGGAATTGATTAAAAGTTTGGGTCTTAGTCTTGGTCCAAGAGAGTCTCAAACCCAGCTTCTGAAGTGCTAAAACAGAGTATCCATTTATTTCACCAAGTCATGGTCAGTAAATAATTTCTCACCAATAAAAGCAAGCACCTAAATTGCTGGTTTACACAACTATACTCAACAGTCAGTCCATGCAAGAACACATTCCTGACTAATGGATCTTCACTCAGAAAAACTGCCCCAACTATCAGCATCAGCTGGTTATGATGTTGAGCAAATTCTTGGGGATCTCACAAATTCGTAGGATGTCCCAGAGAGTGTCCTGATTAATTGAATTGAAGGCTTTATGAGAGTCGGCATAGGCTACAAAGAAACACGACCAAAACTCTTGTGTTCTGTGTCCTCAGACAGAATGTGGTTGACTTGGGTGTGAAGCCAGACTGGTTGCAATGCAGAAAGAGTCTGGTACTGAATCTTATTAAGAGTAACCCTTGCAAGCACCTTCCCTGGCACAGAGAGCAGTGTAATGCCCTTGTAGTTGTTGCAATCTATGCAACTACCCTTTGCAGATTGGGACAACCACTCCTTTTTGCCAATCTGATGATACCTGTCTCCCAGATTGATAGTGTGCAATGTCAGGAGAACATCACCTGCCTGGAGTAGCTCAGCTTCGCTGCTGCAGATCCCTGAAGCTTTCCCTATAAGTAGCCAGCCCAACGTGACTGTACAGCAGAGGCATCTGTGAGGATTGAACCATTTTCTGCCATAACTGCAGTGGGACAAGGTGTGGTTTGGAAGAGCAAAGTGCTTTGATACCGCTGTAAACATGCTGAGGGTCACTAGACCACAGATGGTTAGTTACCTGGTAAGATTTGTTTAACAAACACCTCCTTTGCCACTATTGGTGCTATTACAGCCTGCTTTCTCAGCTCCCTCTATATACAGGCAATTTCCTTCAAGCCCAGCACTGAGTTTGAGAGCCCTCAGATATATCTTTAAAAGATACTCTATTTTTGTAGGGTATTTCAGAAAGGGAAAATTTTATATATAAGCTGAGGTCTTTCTTCTCATAGACATTATAAAGCGTAGACGCTGCATTGGTTGCTAAGGCGCAAGAAATGCGGCCGCCGTATCTTTCTACATTAAAGCTGTTTATTATTTTCTCTGTTATAGCACTGTGTAAAGCACTATATCATAATGTATTATTATTAGTAGTAGTAGTAGTATAAAGTGCTGAGAGCTGCAGAGGGTGACTGGCCAACCTTCTACAAAGCTCCCAAAGTGTCAACAGTCGCACACACGTCGTGCAGGAGGAGATTGGGATGGAGGATGTTTTCCTGCACCACATTGCCAAACTGACCTCTTTTGACCTGGAGAAAGGAAGCATGAGAAAGACGTTCTGTATATAGTCCTCTTTCAGGGCTTTTACCTGGAAAACATTTATGAGCAAGATTGTACATGTGTAAATATGGTTTGGGGCGGGACGTCATGTTCTTGTGTTAATTTGACAGTTTACATTTACATTACATTTTATTCTCTCTGCTTTGTACAGCCTTGGAACAATCTCTCTCTCTGACCTGATATGAAGTATATTGATACGCTATGTGATATACATATATCATTATATATATATATAATTATATTGACACTCTATACAGTTGTATGTAAACGTTTGGGCACCCCTGATCATTTTCATGATTTTCCTTTATAAATCATTGTTTGTCTGGATCAGAAATTTCAGTTAAATATATCATATAGCAGATGACACGCTGATATTTGAGAAGTGAAATTAAGTTTCTAGGATTTACAGAAAGTGTGCAATAATTATTTAAACAAAATTAAGCAGGTGCATAAATTTGGACAACCTTGTCATTTTATTGATTTGAATACATTTAGCACTAACTATTGGAACACAAAATTGGTTTGGTAAGCTCATTGACCCTTGACCTCCTTACACAGGTGAATCCAATTATGAGAAAGGGTATTTAAGGTTGCCATTTGCAAATATTTCTCCTCTTTGCATCACTTCTAATGAGTGGCAACATGGGAGCCTCTAAACAACTCTCAAATGACCTGAAAACAAAGATTGTTGAAGGGGAAGGATATAAAAAGCTATCTCAGAGATTTCAGCTGTCAGTTTCCACTGTGAGGAACATAGTGAGGAAATGGAAGACACAGGCACAGTACTAATTAAGGCCTGAAGTGGCAGGCCAAGAAATATCTCAGATAAGCTGAAGCGAGGATGGTGAGAACAGTCATAGTCAACCCACAAATCTGCTCCAAAGACCTACAACATGATCTTGCAGCAGATAGTGTCTCTGTGCATTGTTCAACTATACAGAGCACTTTGCACAAAGAGATGCTGTATGATGCTGTAATGCAGAGGAAGCATTTTCTGTGTACACGCCACAAACAAAGTAGCTTGAGGTATGCTAAAGAACATTTGGACAAGCCAGCTTCGTTTTTGAATAAGGTTCTGTGGACTGATGACACTAAAATTATTATTTGGACATAACAAGGGGTGGTATGCATGGCTGAAAAAGAACACAGCATTCCAAGAAAAACACTTGCTACCAACAGTAAAATTTGGAGGTGGTTCCATCATGCTGTGTGGCTCTGTGGCTAGTGCAGGTACTGGGAAGCTTGTTAAAGATGAGGGTCACATGGATTCCAGTCAATATTAGCAGATTCTTGAGAACAATGTTCATGAATCAGTGACAAAGTTGAAATTGCGCCAGTGCTGGATCTTTCAACAAGACAACGACCCTAAACACTGCTCAAAATCTACTAAGGCATTCATGCAGAGGAACAAGTACAATGTTCTGGAATGGCCATCTCAGTCCCCAGACCTGAATGTTATTGAAAATCTGTGGTGTGATTTTAAGCGGGCTGTCCATGCTCAGAAACCAACAAACCTGAGATGTTTTGTAAAGAAGAATGGTCCAAAATACCTTCAACCACAATCCAGACTCTGATTGGAAGCTATAGGAAGCGTTTAGAGGCTGTTATTTCTGCAAAAGGAAGCTCTACTAAATATTGATATATTTTTTTTCTGTTGTGGTGCCCAAATTTATGCACCTGCCTAATTTTCTTTAAAGAATTATTGCACACTTTCTGTAAATACTAGAAACTTCATTTCACTTCTCAAATATCAGTGTTTGTCTGCTATATGATATATTTAAATGAAATTTCTGATCCAGACAACCAATGATTTATAAAGGAAAATCATTAATATATATATATATATATATATATATATATATATATATATATATATATATATATATATATATTTTCATATATATATTTTCATATATATATTTTCATATATATATATATATAGCGTATAGCCTAAACTGTAAACAGGTATTTTTTTTTCATATATATATATATATATATAGTGTTTAAAAAAATACCTGTTTACAGTAAACAGGTATTTTTTTTTCATATATATATATATATATAGTGTTTAAAAAAATACCTGTTTACAGTTTAGGCTATACGTCTTCTTCTGCTACTTATCCCACATCAAAAGGAATCTCGCGATAGTTTGTGTTTACCGGGTAACGATAGCGCGGGTTAGCCGCGAGACAGAGGTGGCTAGCGTGAACCGGTGCTTCTTTCATCACGAATAACAGGAGATTCTTCGCTTTATTTTGTTAAAAGTTCGGGAATTTGTTAACGGTTTTCATAACGTCAGTACACAAACCTTCTAAGGACGTGGAGCAGAACAGCCGATAAAAATGTCTGAAAGCGAAAACTGCGTGAAACAGCACGAAGAGCAGACGGAACTTGACGACGCTGGAGGAGCGGAGGTGAGACGGTCTTAAATGTTCTTCCGTGGACCTATGCATCATAAACCCGACAAAATATTCATCCCTTGTGCCTGTAGTGTTTCTAGGTGGCTGCGTGGAAAATTTTCACTTTGTCAGCGTTAGTGTGAGATACAGCGCTAGCAAGCTAGTTAGCTCCGTCCCTTCAGACAGTGAAGCGACGAGGCCGGTTGTTAGCGGGGGACGAGCGCAGCCCTGTTAGCGTGGATGTTAACCATCTGCTAAGCACAATCGCACCGATGCTTTGTTGTGCTTGTCTTTATAAGATGATCGGATCCGCTGTTTGTGTGCTGCCAGCGACGTTAAAAAAAGTGAAGAGGAGCACGCTAAGCGGTGTCCTCCGCCTCTTTGTTTAGTCCGTACAGCTTCCACTAAAATTTCCTCATCCTCCCACAGAATGAATGATTTGATTGGCGTTAAGATCCACTGTTGATGTGGATACTCAGAACATAGCCAATACAGTCTTCTTTTTTATGCCACAGGAGAAATCTGACTCTTCAGATGCTGGAAAAGAGTCTTCTTCGGATGGTGGGCCTGATGGATCATCCTCCTCTTTTTCATCCAAAACTAAAGACTCTGCTCCAGGTTATGAGGAAAAAATGGTAAGGATACTGTAAAGCTTATATTTACAAGTAAGATGTGTCTGAGTCTACAGCTAGAGCTTTATTAAGAAACCTACCTTGGACATTGGCAAAAGCAACACTTGAATTACCAGCTAGGATGTTACATAAATGATCCAGATAAATGTCAGGTGTTGGGGAACCAGAGAAACTTAAATAGATGTAGACTGCTGGAACAAGATGCTCTGTTGAGCCAGTGGCGAGCAGATTCCAGGAAAACATCCGAGGTCTGTGTCTATAAGTGTGCAGTTTTAGGATTTGCTAACAATCTGCACAAATCCTTTGAACTCCTAGGTCTCTGATAGAGGCAGGTCAATAAATCATCAAGCAAATATAATTGGCCGATATAAGCTATTTGCAGATAAATTTGTATCTGTGCTTATACTGGCTAATAAAAGGTAATTCAAAAGAAACACAGATTTAATGTCAACTATGTGATGCAGCGATTTATATTTCAAATCAGCCAGCCTCACTGAAGCATTAAGTTTTTTAAAAGTACTCATTGAAAAGCTCCCAAACACGAGAACTTACATTGTTATTCTGAAAAATTAAGCTAAAAGGTTAACAACCTACAAATGTATTTAAATGCTGTGGCTGTATTCAGTTGTTTTTCCCATCTTACTGCTGTCAGCAGCAGCAGATAATGCCACTAAGGTAATTATAAAAGTTTAAATAATCTGTAAATTAGTGTAAGATTTCACAAAATGAAATGTTTGCAGAATAGTGATACTGCTGCACTGATTTTAAACCTTACAGAGTGACGTTTTATGAGATGCCGTCTTTTGCGCAAATTCAAACAAATTTAAATTGAAAATATTGAAGGCAGTGTGGTGCAACATGTCAAAAACAATTCTCTGTACCGCATATAGTCGCATCCAGACCACCGTTGGCCACATTTTTTGTAATCAAATTATTTGAGTTACTTGAGTAATTGTTACACCCCTAACTGGGTGCAATGTTGCAGACACAATATTTCAGTGAAGTGAGTAGGGGTGTGTCACATTGGCAAAATGGACAAAGCTGGTAGGCTTTTGGTTTCAGTGTCTCATGAAAAAACGAATGTCTCCGAAGGAGATCCATGAGGGCATAGTAATGACATTAGGGGAGGATAGCCCGTTTTATGCTACAGTTAAACACTGGTTATCCAAATTCAAGAGGGGCAGAACAAGCATTAAAGATGGACTAAGATCAGGAAGAGCCATAAGTGCCACCTCAACCGATATGATCCAGAAGATCCTTGATATGGTTGTCACTGAAAGAAGAGTAAGTGAACATCACATAGACAGTACTGTGGGCATTTCCCAGGAGAGAGTTAATTCGGTTCTGATGGAAGAACTGGGAATGACAAAACTTTCAGTGTGATGGCCGATCAGAAACGCATGAGGTTAAATGTGTCCAGAGAGAATCTTTGACTTTCTGAGGCAGATCTGGATAGCTTCATGAGACGATCTTGACCATGGATGAGATCTGGGTCTATCACTTAGGGTCGGAGTCCAGACTACAGTCAAAGCAATGGAAACATGGGTACTCCCATGCAGAAGAAAGCCAGAGCTGTCTCATCTGCTGGAAAGGTCATGGCCTCTGTCTTCTGGGATACTGAGGGCATCATAATGGAGAACAATCTTCAGAAGGGACAGACTATCAATGGGGCCTATTATGCTTCCCTGCTGTGATAGCTACAGGACAAAATAAAGCAAAAGTAGGGTGGAATGCTCCGATAAAGTATTCTGTTTCACCAGAACAATGCTGTGGACCATTTCACTCATTACATTAGCTGTCATTCATGAATGTGTCTTCAAACTTGTTCTGCACCTACTTTATTCACCTGATTTTGTTCCTCTGGTCCTCCATCTGTTTTAAAACATGAAAATGCATCTTTGCTTGAACTCATTATATAATGCTGATAATGAAATCATATCTCCAGGTTGAAGATGATGTGCACATCTTACAGTGTAGTTGTTGGTCTAAACTAATGGTTCTCAACCCTGGTCCTCGAAGACATCTTAACCTGTACATTTTCCATCTCTCCTGCTTTGCCACAAGAGGATTCAGGTGTGCTCAACCAATCGAGCCCTAACAGACACCTGAATGAGCTCATCTGCTTTTCGCAGTGCATGGAGAGAAATGTGCAGGTCTATTGGTTAAGCGTTGGAATTCAGACTAGAAGATCCTCTGTTCATAACCCAGCCAGACCAAAAAATCAAGAGCCCTTGGGCAAGGTCCTTAATCCCCTAGTTGCTCCCGGTGTGTAGTGAGCACCTTACGTGGCAGCACCTTGACATCGGCGTTTGAGTGTGTTTGTGTGAATGTGAGGCATAATTGTAAAGTGCTTTGCGTGTTTGATGCAGATGGAAAAGCGCTATGTAAAACCATTTGCTTAGCACACCTATCAGAGTTAATTAGCTATGTTGTTGAGCAGGACGAGTGGGAGAAAAAAACAAAAACATGCAGCCGCAGGTTCCCTCCAGGAGCAGATTTGGGATTGTCAACATTCGGTTCAGATGGCATTGTACTATATAAATATAGTTCTTGTACCATTTACACAGTCAATGAAACGGTGATGTCTTCTTTGACAAGTGACTGAAAGTGTTTCCTTGTGTGTCTATAGCAAACAGATCGGACCAACAGATTTGAGTACTTGTTGAAGCAAACAGAGTTGTTTGCTCATTTCATCCAACCAGCTGCGCAGAAGACCCCCACCTCTCCCCTGAAGATGAAACCAGGACGTCCTCGCATCAAGAAAGATGAGAAACAGAATCTACTGTCTGTTGGAGAGTGAGTATACATGCAACAAATAAATGATAGTTGTACATATCACGATAGACTGTATCCTTAATTAAATTCTTTGATAGGTCTTTCGTAGTTTCACTGGAAAGCGCAGCACAAATACACAAGTTTTTGTTGCATGTGTAAAACCCCAAGGGTCTTTTCTGTCTCATAAACAGCCAATAACTCTTGCAAGGGTTTCACGATAAAATTAACAGTTGCACACTTGTTCTTACACAGTGCCCACAAGAAAATCTGTGCTGTGATTTTGGTCTTGT
Source organism: Thalassophryne amazonica (assembly GCF_902500255.1). Taxonomy (NCBI): domain Eukaryota; kingdom Metazoa; phylum Chordata; class Actinopteri; order Batrachoidiformes; family Batrachoididae; genus Thalassophryne; species Thalassophryne amazonica. The sequence goes on along the minus strand of NC_047117.1, from coordinate 22,775,474 downwards.
ACTTGTAGATACCGATGAGAGGAAACAGTACCATATTCAGTGATGGAAGTTTTCCGGAAATTCACGGAAATCTGGGTTTTTACTTACGTAGTGAACATTTCTGGGCTATTTTGATAGTATACCTCAGAGTCCATTAATAGTCCACACCCAAACAGTAGGTGGTGGCAGTAGTCAGTTTGACAATTCTCGTTATCACGGTCAGTTTAATAACGTGAACCTGTGCGTTGCTATGGTAAAAAATGATGAGACTTACCTTCTTTGTTGAGCTTCTTTAAGACTGCTCTCTCATCATTTTCCATCAAATATTTAGCGATATTTGCATACATGTTTACACCAGTATTTTTGTCAGTCCATCCATCAGTCAGTTTCAGGAGGTCTGGCGTAACAAATCCTCATAATCTTGTCCGATTTGTTTCACCTCAGTCGTTAAAACACAAGGCTAATTTGCAGTTTGTTTTTGTGTTTCCAATGAACATGGAACAACGAACTCTGTGTTTACAAAAAAGTTTAAATTCATGGATTTTCCACCTTTTTAAAGTCATCTAAACTGCACCAATCTCTCATGTTTATATTGCGAACTGCCATCTTTCCCTTGGTGGTTGGTAGCGGTGGTAGCCAATCAGTCCCACACTGAATTAGTTGAACTCAAATCGATTGTCTTAAACCATTTGAGTTTACCAACTTAAATAAAATAATTTTCAAAAATTTGTTAAAGTTTTAGGAATGTAATAATTTATAGTTAATTAAACCTATGTAAATCTAGTTTATGTTTTTCAATAAAAAAAATGACAAATTTCTGCCTTAAAAAAACTTGTATTACATTTTGGATTATATTTTTTTGGAGTCATTCTTTGGTTTACTTGTTGGCTCTGCGTTGTGTTATGACTCTGCCCATTCGCTCCCCTCGGGACGCGAACTCACGATCTCTGGCATGGAAGTCGGACTCTGTAACCAGAAGGCTAAAACCCAGAGCTCTGGCCTTGTGACCAGAGAATTCTTTTGAGCTGTTGGGAGTGAGGTTTGCTAACTACATATGCACAGTGACAGCTGCTGGCCTCCGTTATATAAACTCAGCTAAAATGAGTGAATGGAATGCACTGAAAATACATCACCAACACTTCAATACCCCAAAACATTAAATACACTTAAAGGAACTGAGTTGTTATGGCAACAATTCATTTTTGAGTTAGTTTAATTAATGGAAATGAGTGACTATAACTTTTTTCAAAGTTTGTGTTACATTAACTTAATTATTGTATTAAAATGAAGTGTTCGGTGTAACAGTGCACTTATAAGGCTTGCTTGGTTGCCAGGGCACATAAAGAGTCATGCATGCAAGAAAATCTAGCACCCCACTTGTGTTAATAAATCATTTTAATGCAGTTGATGTAGTGTGACATAGCCACTGAAAATAATTAGTAGTGAGGTTTCTTGGTTCCTTCTCACTTTTATTGAGTGGTGCTTATGTTGTGTTCCATGCTGGCCAGTTTTGACAAAATGGCAAAATGATGCAGATAAAATAAGGTTATTTTTCAAAGGTGTGAGTGATATTTTGACTGATTGTAGCACCTTGTGAAAATGCACACAGCTCAAGCAGAAACTAAAGGATTTTGAATTACCTTTGGGGTGAAGCGTGGCTTGGAAATGATGTAGTGTACTTAATTTTTAGTTCATGAACATTCAGATATTATATTGAGAAGTAGGCAGTTAAATGTGCAAAAAGTAAAACTGTAAAAATTAGTCCTGGATTTAGCAACGGTAGTGGACTGTTGAATGAATGAATGAATGAATGAAACTGTTTATTTTGAACATTTGATACAACAACAATTACAAGATAGATCAATAAAGACAACAACAAAAAAGTTCCTACTGTGTACCCAACATGTCCGAAAAGGGGTAGGGTGAAGCATCAGCTTATTTATCCCTACCCCTTCTTCCCCACAACCAGTAATACCCTTTGCCACATATACACATAGATTCCTACACACCTAAACCGATATCAATATATATATATATACATATATATATACACATACACATATATATATACATACACACATCAACATACATACACATATACATACACATATATACACATATACATATATACACATATATATACACAAACATAAATATACACCTACACATACCTACTTACATACAAAATACTATATATTTACAAGCCGAAGCAAAAAACCAAAACACCCTAACCCTCATTACCCTTCCTCCTCCCTATACCTAGAAAAAAACATATTTTTGTACCGCTGTTTGAACTGGTTCATGCTTGGACATTGTTTGAGCCCCACTCCCAATCTGTTCCACATCCTCACCCCACAGACAGAAATACAGAAACCTTTTAATGTTGTTCGTGCCCACTGATGCTTTAAATTAAATTTCCCCCTCAGACTGTAATCCCCTGATCTGTTAAAAAACATATTTTTAATATTTGCTGGAAGTAAATTGTTTATTGCTTTATACACAATTTGTACTGTTTGAAAATGAACCAACTCTGTGAATTTTAGGAATTTGGATTTTAAAAATAGTGGATTTGTATGATCTCTATAGCCAGTATTATGAATAATTCTTATAGCTCTTTTCTGCATTACTGATAGTGATTATGTTGTACCTTTATAAGTATTACCCCATACCTCTGCACAGTACTGTAAATATGGTAAAACCAGTGAGCAGTAAAGAATGCGGAGTGAGTTGTGGTCCAGAATATGTTTCGCTTTGTTTAGAACTGAAATGCTTCTTGACAGTTTACTTTGTATATGTCTTATATGAGTCTTCCAGTTTATCTTATCTATTATCACCCCCAGAAACTTATTTTCATGTACCCTTTCAATATCTACCCCCTCGACTTGTAACTGAACCTGTATGTCTGTATTACAATAGCCAAATAACATGTATTTTGTTTTACTTAAGTTTAATGATAATTGTTTCTGTCAAACCATATTTTCAATTTTCCCATTTCTATACTGATCCTCCTCAGTAACTCCTGCAAATCCCCCCCTGAACAAAAAATGCTTGTCATCTGCAAATAATACTAATTTTAATATTTTGGAAACATTGACAATATCATTTATATAAATTAGAAACAGTTTTGGACCCAATACTGACCCCTGTGGGACGCCACAAGCATTGTCCAAGCATGATGATGTATATTCCCCCAACTTCACAAACTGTTTTCTGTTACTTAAGTAGCTTCTCACCCAGTGCAACACCAACGCCCTAATCCCATACTGTTCAAGTTTATTGATTAATATGTCATGATTGATTGTATCAAAAGCCTTTTTAAGGTCTATAAATATTCCAACTGAATGTAATTTGTGGTCTATGGCGTTTGTAATCTCCTCAACTGATTCTATTAATGCAAGTGATGTTGAACTATGTGCTCTGAATCCATATTGACTATCAGTAAGTAATTTATGTTTATTTATGAATTTGTCTAATCTATTATTGAATAACTTTTCTAATAATTTGGAAAATTGTGGAAGCAAAGAAACAGGTCTATAATTTGTGAAGTGGTGTCTATCCCCAGTCTTATACAGCGGCACAACCTTAGCTATTTTCATTTGATTGGGAAATTTACCGGTTTGAAATGATAAGTTACAGATGTAAATGGTTCTACAATCCATTCAATGACCTGTTTTACCACCACCATATCAATTTCATTTAAATCGGTAGATGTTTTATATTTACAATTATTCACAATGTATATAATTTAATTTCCATCCACTGCTGTGAGGAACATTGAACAGGGATTTCTTTCTATGAGATTATTATCCCAATCCTCAGGTTGGGAATCGGGAATTTTTTCTGCCAAGCTTGGTCCAATATTTACAAAAAAATTATTAAAACCGTTGACTACCTCATCGTTGACATTATTATCAATGAAATACTGAGGGTAACTCTGTTTTTATTACCATTTTGATAATGCTATTTAATATATCCCATATCCTTTAATATTGTTTTTGTTATTATATAATATGTTACTATAATATTCCTTCCTACATACCCGTATAATATTAGTTAATCTATTTTGTATTTCTTATATCTATTTTCTGCCTCTTTAGTCTTTAGTTTTATGAATTCTCTATACAGTGTATTTTTCTTATTACATGCATTTCGTAACCCTTTCGTCATCCATGGTCGAGCTTGGATTTTTTGTTTTCTGTAGTCTTGTTTAATTGGACAATTTTTATCATATAATGATGTAAATATTTGTAAAAAAGTTTCATATGCACTATCAACATCACTTTCACTGTATACCTTTTCCCAGTTTTGCTCCTGTAAATCCTTCTTTAGTGTGTTCATGTTTTCCTCTGTCCGCACTCGCCTGTTTTTTATTTTCTCCTCTGGCTGATTCCGCCGATGGTTTCTATTATAAACGATGAAAACTGGTAGATGATCACTAATGTCATTGATTAATAATCCACTCACAGTGTTATTCTCAATATCATTGCTGAATATATTATCAATTAAGGTGGCACTATGGGATGTAATTCTGCTTGGCCTGGTGATTTTTGGATATAAACTCATACTGTACATATACTGATAAATTCATCTGTTATTTATGCTTATTTGGATTGAGCAGATCAATATTTAAGTCACCACAAATGAACACAGTTTTTTGATTAGTTTTTGAGAACATTTTTCCCATACAGTCAGTGAATGTTTCAATACTAGATCCTGGTGCTCTATATATACAGCTGACTAATACATTTTTGCTTTTTTTCTTCACATATTTCAATAGTTATACATTCTAATAAGTTATCAATCACAGTTGTCATATTGTCTACTATTTTATAATCCATGTTCTTATCCACATACACAGCCACTCCTCCTCCACTCTTATTTTTCTGTTTACACAATTAAATTCATATCCATCCAGTTTCAAAATCCATTCCTTTATCTTCATTGATCCATGTTTCTGATATAGCAATTGTTAATATTTTTTTAAACTGACTTAAATATTCTTTAATGTTGTTAAAGTTTGCATATAGACTTCTGCTGTTGAAATGGATTATTGATAATTGTTATCCATTCTAATGATCCGATTAAAACTGTTCATCTGTATAATAGCAACAACTGTCATTGATATTTGAGAAGAAATTATTGTCCGGGTCTATATCGTGCTCCAAGTCCAGTACATTGTGGTCTGTGTATTTAAATGTTCTCAGTTCTACTTTTCCATGATCAGCAATCCTTTGAGTTATATCCTTCTTGTCTCCAGATGTAGATGAATAGGTAGTAGATGAATAGGTTCCTCTGGTCTGTGTCATGGTGTTGTGATGTGTTTGTGTCCTCATACCTTATTGGTCATATTTGTCCAGATCCTCGATGTTCCTGATTACCATAACCTTCGCTTGTTCTGGTGTTCCATTCAATTTGATAAATGTTTGCAGTTGGATGTCCATGTCTGTTGAATTTTTCCCTGCTTTTTAAGAAACGAGCTTTCCTGGCGATGTCTGCGTTTCTTTTGGTCAGATGTTCATTGATGAATACGTTTGTTCCTTTGAGTTTCCGTCCCTGTTTTAACAATGCCATTTATGTTTTCTGTTGACAAACCTCATTATAACTGCTCGCTTGTCTCCATCCTCTCATCCTGGGCAGGGGGTGGCACGCTTCAATGTTATTACAGTCCATTTGAATACCTTTAGATTGCAGGAAGTCAGCCACCTGTTGTTCCACTGAGCTGGCCTCCTGCTCACTGGCCTCCCCTCCGCTGTCTTCTGACACCGCCCGTGCGTAGGATCGAGGTTTATTATGAATTCCTGTAATAATAACGTCGTTCATCCTTGTGTACTGTTCCAACTCCGCAACACGGTTCTCCAGGTACACCAGACGCCGGTCTTTCTCGGCATTCTGGATCCGGAGAGCCTTCACTTCTTCCACCAGCTCCATAATGGATTTCTGCTGCATTTTAACCACAGAAATTTCCTCAGACAAAAAGTCCAGGGACTTCTTGATATCGTCTCCCTCCTCCGCCGTCAGTGCCTTCTTCGGACCCATGGTCAGATAACTCCGCGCTGGCGCCTCGGGCCTCGGTAAAGCCGCGCCGGTGGAACTGCGCTGACGCCTCGGGCTTCAGGTGGAGCCGCGCCGGTGGAACTGCGCTGACGCCTCGGGCTTCAGGTGGAGCCGCGCCGGTGGAACTGCGCTGACGCCTCGGGCTTCAGGTGGAGCCGCGCCGGTGGAACTGCGCTGACGCCTCGGGCTTCAGGTGGAGCCGCGCCGGTGGATGTGCGCTGACGCCTCGGGCCTCGGTAAAGCCGCGCCGGTGGATGTGCGCTGGCGCCTCGGGCTTCAGGTGGAGCCGCGCCGGTGGATGTGCGCTGACGCCTCGGGCTTCAGGTGGAGCCGCGCCGGTGGAACTGCGCTGACGCCTCGGGCTTCAGGTGGAGCCGCGCCAGTGGATGAGGCAGAAAAAGCAAAGAGATATTTCTTACACACACAGCCCGCGTCTGTCTTCAGCCAGGATTAGGACGCATTAGCTCACAATTGTTCACAAGAATCAGAATAGCCTTTATTCGCCAAGAATAAAGAATACAAGAATTGACTCCAGTTAGAACTGTACTGTACGAGCATGTATAAATATACCCTAAATAATTCACAGTTAAAATGTGCAACCTCTTTGAATCATTTCAGTCAAGTCTTTGCTATTTGATAACTGTTAATCAATGAAACAGTTTTGTGGTGGGAGCAGTACAAATTTTTCCAGGGAACTACCCACTTTCTCAACTGGGCAAGAGAGGGGAAATGTTAACATTCAACCCTGAGTCTAATACTGATACTTAGAGAAGGATAACCAAATAAATGTGCAGAGGCTCTTGCATGAACAAAGAGTGGCAAATCTTGGCCACACTGACCACGGTCAAGCAACCTGTGTTCCACAAAGGGAAACATACACGCTTTTTGTCCTGACGTCTCACAGTAAATTCCCTGGGCATGCACTGCTGCTTCCCAGAGTCATAGAACGCTTATCATAAGATTTTGTTCCAACTGTGATATTCAAGCACAAACTGACATATGTTTGGATGGCATTCTGGTCATCAATGGCGATGACATGTCATTGAAGTAGTGCATCTGAGCAATTGACACACTCATGAAGTCAAGTCTTTGCTATTTGATAACTGTTAAATCAATGAAACAGTTTTGTGGTGGGAGCAGTACACATTTTTCCAGGGAACTACCCACTTTCTCAACTAGGCAAGAGAGGGGAAATGTTAACATTCAGCCCTGAGTCTAATACTGATACTTAGAGAAGGATAACCAAATAAATGTGCAGAGGCTCTTGCATGAACAAGAGTGGCAAATCTTGGCCACACTGACCACGGTCAAGCAACCTGTGTTCCACAAAGGGAAACATACACGCTTTTTGTCCTGACGTCTCAGTAAAATCCCTGGGCATGCACTGCTGCTTCCCAGAGTCATAGAACGCTTATCACAAGATTTTGTTCCAACTGTGATATTCAAGCACAAACTGACATATGTTGGATGGCATTCTGGTCATCAGTGGCGATGACATGTCATTGAAGTAGTGCATCTGAGCGATTGACACACTCATGATTGATCCGTAAGTAAACTATAAATTATATATATAAAAAAATTTGATTAATGAACTCTTTTTATTATACATTTATTTTAGTCTCATTTTATTGCCCTGGTATGAAATCCGTGGGGATATAGTGATCCGCATGTCCGTCCTCGCTTGTTAGCGTGATTTGTCAAGAACGAGTTGACCAATTTCATTCATATTTGTTATAAGGGTGTACCTGGGTGATGCCTCGTCACTGGTGTGTTACTGTGACTTTGGGGTCAATTTCATGGTTACAGCAAGATATTCTATGTATTGTCATTGGCACCCTTGTTGGAGTGATATCTCAAGAACCAGTTGACCAGTTTCATTCTTATTTAGTATAAGTCTGTACTTGGGTGATCGCTTGACACTTTTTATTACTGATTTATGTGGCTGGGGGGGATATGCCATCGCCTGATGACTCTTGTTAAATTAGTTTTTAATGTGAATATTGTTGCAGAATTGTTCATTTCCTAATTGTGATGCATCTTAAAATAGAAAACTTTACTTAGAATACTGTTTTTTTACAAAAAGTAGATGAACACAAATATTTGAGAATATGACTCCTGTTTGGGGAAGCACTCCGACTCTGACACATTGTGCCTTAATTTGTGGTTTCCAGTACCCGCCATCGCCGCACAGAGCAGGAGGAAGATGAAGAGCTTCTGAACGAGAGCACAAAGACGACTAATGTCTGCACTCGGTTTGACGATTCTCCATCCTGTAAGTAGCTACCTGTTTTCAATTGGACTTCACAGGACGGCACATTTAGCACAGGCAGTATGGCACTTATGTGGACCATAAGTGATACTTGAGAGTTGATTTTCTTTCTTTCATCTAGATGTCAAAACGGGAAAAATGAGAGATTACCAGGTCCGTGGTCTCAATTGGCTTATTTCTCTATATGAGAATGGAATTAATGGCATCCTTGCTGATGAAATGGTCAGTACTTTCTCCCAGTCAGAAATGTTACCTCTGTATGCAGTATTGCTGTGGATTACTTTTGTGTGTAACATTATTTCCTTACATACACCTCTTTGTTGTTTCTTAGGGGTGGGAAAAACTCTTCAAACTATCGCACTGCTTGGTTACATGAAACACTACAGAAACATTTCCTGGTCCCCACATGGTTCTTGTGCCAAAGTCGACTCTTTACAACTGGATGAATGAGTTCAAGCGCTGGGTGCCTTCACTCCGTGCCGTCTGCCTGATTGGAGACAGAGATGAGAGGGTGAGCTGTCAAATTTCACTATTTTCACACAAAGCCCTTTTAAAAGCTCCCCTTACACATACACTCTGGTTAGGGATGTCCCAATCTGGGTTTTATTTATTTATTTATTAGAAATCAATTAATTAATTTTGCTCACTATCCTGATCATACATTTAATATTGAGTATCTCCTGATATGAGTTTCCTAATTGTGCACAATGACACAATGCCAGCAGAAACCAAGTCAACCCATTGTATGTGCTTGACAGTTTAACAGCTCTGCCATGCATTAAGAAGAAAACTGCTTCAATCCAAGCTGCTCCTTAATGTTTTTTTAATTAAACAGTAAGTAGACAGATTTCTTTGTAATGACTTATCAGTTTCCACATAATGTAGCATTGACAGAAGTGTATCAGAGTAATAGTGGTTGAACAACCTTTACTGGTTAAAATACATTAATTTTCACCATTATTATTATTACTTCATTATATGCAAAAAAAAAAAATTTCAAATGTGGACCTTTGCTCTGGGGGTGCTTCCAACCTCTCGCCCCTTTGGCTACACAACTACAGTTTCTGTGAGCAGGAAGAAAACAGCCATGATGACAAGGAAAAACTTATTTATGTGTGCAATGCTACAAGGATGGCTTGAAACAAGCTTTATCTGTCAGAGACAGACTTTCTGTGTATTTGAAGCGAAGATTGAAATGTTTTTAAAATGCACACGGGCAGCGCTGATTGACTGACTGAGTGGTGTCTTCAGCACCGTGCCAGTGAAAATGAGAGACTGGTGCGCAGGGTTGGTGATCTGTGTGAATAAAGACTTGTTGCATATTTAAAGCAAAGAAGAGCGTTAATGTGCTTTCAAAACATGCACCACGGCTGTTTGGTAAAGCAGCATCAGTGCTGTTTGTTTGCCCTACTGGCACCGCGCATTTGAAATAAACTGAGGGGACGTGCAGATACCGATCCCCCCCCCCAAATGCCTTGAATGGGCGTGGTTCCGATTAGTTCATTTGGATCAGTATATTTTACAACAATTTCCCATGGGGGTGTGTGTGTGTGTGTGTGTGTGTGTGGAAAGCAAGTGGTCAAATGCAACGTATCACTGTGGTGCTTACAGGTTCTCTCTACTGTTAAAGAAGTATGTGCATCCAATAAATGCTGCATAGTTTCCACTAACACTCTATTTGAATGAAACTGATGCAGAAATTATGATTTTCTTGTTCTGTCAAGCTTAATAATAAAAATTAGTTTGGGAACCCATGCAATATTGTGGATATTACTACCAACATATGGCCATCGGGTATTGCGAAGACCTGACGTCTGTCTGTCTGTGTACAGCATCGGTCCAGTTCTATTACTGCCACAGTCTTTAAATTTATAGGGAACATTCTTGGACACAGACCTTGGACAAATTCAAACAAGACTGAAAACTCTGCAGATCCGAGCAATTCAGCAGATTTCATCATGTGAAGGGGTGGTGTCAATGTTATACTCTGTATTCGTGATCACCACTGAGTTTTTAAAATGCCTATCGCAAAGCGTTTTTTTTTTTTTTTTTACGACATTGTGCAAGTTTTATAAGTCCGCAGACACTGACCTGTGAGTTAGAGACAAATTTGTGTCCTCACATCTGTGGAAGTCCGCGGGAAAAAAAATACCTCTCTGAGTGTTGCTGTTGCGACAGTTGTTGTAAAGCGGGACTGGTTGGTTGCTATGGCGATGCTCCAAGATGCTGTTCTTTAAGCTAAACGTAGCATGTGGGCATCGCATACTTTAAGAGCCATCAAGCTATTAAAAAATAATTTTGCGGCATGTCTGTGTCACGGAGCGACGTCTGAGAGAGAGAAGATGGCAAGAAACGTGTGAAAAAGTTTGATATGGACAAGCATCTGTGGAATTGGCGCTGGGTTGAATTTAAACTTCGTCATCATGAACACATTAAAAAAAAACAAAAAAAAACGGGAAATGCGAACTGCATCTTGTGCCCTCAAGAAACATGGTAAGATTTTTTTTTCCTCATGGAAAATAAACATGTGCTGTTCAAACAGGGTTTCAGACAAGATTATATTACTTTTTTAAATGAAATGTAGAATTTCTTTCATTGGGAAAAAGGACATTGTGGCTTTGAGTGCATTTACAGGAATTTACACAAGGATAGAAATGACTTTTACTATAAGGTATGTTATTGATATTTTTACCATAATTTTCAAAATGTTCTACAAGCTTTAGCTGTGGTTTTTGAAATACTTTAACACTCTTTTCAATATTCATGAATTTCATGTAGTTTAATTGTTCTGAGTTAATGCATAATTTGGTTTACAATTAAAAGGAAAATCATTGCAGGTCCTACTTCTATGTCATATTCTGTTATTTCAGCATTATTATTGACAGTTCAAATAAAAGGTTGAATCTAGGATTATTTAAATGTACACTTCTTTTGAGATTTTTTTTCTTCCAGGAGATGCTGAAAATGTATCATTAGATACAAATCGCAGCTTCAGGGGGGGCTGCGCCCTCCAGACTCCCTACAAATTTTCCCTGGATTTCACAATTTTCATTTCACATCCTGTTCAATGATGGCTAACCTTGACCTAGTTTAAGAGGTATTTTAAGAAGTTAAAAAGTCACATCTGTTTCAATTTGTTCAGTTTTGTTTTTGAGTGGTGGGGTGACAGCCAGTCAGAGTAGAGGTGCACAGTGATGTCACAGTCTGGTTGCTAGCTGCAAACTCAGGTTTATTTGTGTGTAAATATATCCTCTTTGTCATGTATTATGTAAAAGCGAGTAAGAAATAAACACTTCTAAAACTGAAATACACTTTCTAGAAACTAATAATACTTCTGAAGTGATTTAAGACATTATCAGATGTTAGCATGCACATTAATGTCCGCTAACTTCGGTCTTTTCAAAAGCTCATGTTCACATATGTAAAAGTTAGTGACAATCTGAAACTGAAATCACTGTTTTGGAACCTAATAATTACTTAAACAATTGCAAATGATAAGAACACAATGCTCATAAGGCCGAGGGTATTTTAGCATTGCGTTATATTTCATTTTATTAACATTTGGTCTTTAAAGTACAGTTATTCATGGGTTAGGGGTATTGCAACAGGGTGATCCCATTAAGCCCAGCAAACATCCAAAAAATCTACACACAATATTTTGGTACAAAACTTACTACATTTCTATTTAAACCCCCTGCTCTGTGACTGGGCACAGACCCTGGACATACACACACGCACCAGATTTCATTATAGGCCACATAGCTTTATAAAATATTCAGAATGCTTATTCTCAAAAACCTCATCAATCATTACATTTTTGTGTAAATCACAACAGGGAAACTTTTTTTTTTTCTTTTTTTTTTTAACGTGTATAAATTTGTTATATTTTTATCATTTGGCAGGGGGAGCCTGTTACATCTGATTTTCAGTTATTTATTCTTCTACCCCGGAGACTCATGCCTAGATTTTGTCATGTTTTGCAAGCTATGGGAAAACGTGCTGTAGAAATGCAGGCTTCTTTGAAGCAGATTGATTTCCAATATTATTGGTTATTGTACACTCATGAAATACTGAAATTGTTTAGGTCCCATTATGGATAGTAAATTTTTCAGCTGTCATACTTTTTTTTTTTTTTTACATTCCAGACTGCCTCATCAGAGATGTGCTGTTGCCAGGAGAATGGGACGTGTGTGTCACATCCTACGAGATGCTCATCATTGAAAGGCAGTATTCAAAAAGTTCAACTGGAGATACTGGTCATCGATGAAGCTCACAGGATCAAGAATGAGAAGTCAAAGGTCAGTGGTTCACAAAATCTGACTCTTAAAGTGCTGTATAACACTATTTTGTCTTAATAGTAATAGACATTAGTTAGTTGACAGTTTTATGCACAGCCAAATCCTATTTTTGAGTTAATGTCTTAAAAGAGATTAAATGTCTTTAATTTTCCTGGTAGCTATCGGAAATTGTGCGCGAATTTAAGACGACCAATCGTTTACTGCTGACTGGAACCCCACTCCAAAATAATCTTCATGAGCTTTGGGCCTTGCTTAACTTCCTTCTGCCTGATGTCTTAACTCTGCAGAGGTGAGAATGTTCTGAAACACGAGATCAATGCAGATTTTATCAGATGGCATAGCTGCTCTCAAGTATGAAAGTAAAAATATCTCTGTGATGTGGTTTTAGTTTTGTAATTAGAAGAAAAGCAGATGCCTGTTATGAATTTAATATCTCTTCTTCCCCTCCCAAAGGACTTTGATTCCTGGTTTGACACAAACAACTGCTTGGGTGATCAGAAGTTGGTTGAACGCCTTCATACAGTATGTATTGAATCTTCACTTAAATCATCTGTTAATTCAAGGGTATGCTGTTACTTGTGCTGTATAACTGATGACATTGTGTGTTAGGTACTCCGCCCCTTTCTTGCTGCGTCGTATAAAGGCGGACGTAGAAAAGAGCTTGCTCCCGAAAAAGAGATAAAGAATATTGGGCCTGAGTAAGATGCAGCGAGAGTGGTAAGTACATTGTATTTAATTTATTTTTCAGTGACAAATTAGTATTGACTTGTTGTGGAGTATGTTGTAATATTAACTTGTGTCACAACCCTTCCAGGTACACAAGGATTCTGATGAAGGACATTGACATTTTGAACTCGGCAGGCAAAATGGACAAGATGAGACTCCTGAATGTTCTTATGCAGCTCAGGAAATGCTGCAACCACCCATATCTATTTGATGGAGCAGAACCAGGCCCCCATACACCACAGACCTCCACCTGGTGGTTAACAGTGGCAAGATGGTGGTACCTGGACAAGTTGCTACCCAAGATGAAGGAACAGGGTATGTCTGTGGTTGCCTCAATTTCAATTTTCATTTTTATATTAACTTTTATATTCACCTTGTCCAAGATGGCGCCACGTGAAGGTGCCCTGGTATTCTGGTGCTCCCTGTTTTGTCTGTTTTTGTGCGTAAATCGTGTGTCATCGTGCTCCTACACCCGCGAGGAGTTTCTAAACATCAGATCATCAACACCCATGGACATTATGCCAGTTCTTTTAGTGCCTGCAGCAGAACTGGTTCACTTTGCCTCAGACCAAAGGGACACGCGCGCACGCCCCTACATGGGATATTTCTCTCCAACGTCCGCTCACTCGGCAACAAGATGGATGAGCTGGCACTGCTGATGAAGAAGAGTAGAGATTTCTCTTCATCTTGTGTACTGTGCTTCACGGAGATGTGGTTAAATGCACAGACACCGGACTACGCGCATCCAACTAGAGGGATTCCAACTCCTCCGCGCGACAGAAAACCAGAGCACTCTCCGGTGGAAAAACAAGAGGTGGAGGACTCTGCTTCTATATCAACAACGCCTGGTGCTCCGATGTGACTGTGATCTCCCAACACTGCTCTCCCTCTATGGAATGTCTCCTCATAAACTGCAGGACTGTTCTACTCTCACGTTGAGTTTAACTCCTTCATACTTTGCTCCGTGTATATCCCACGAGCTCGGACGTGCACGAGGCCAAGCGCGCTCGCGGATCAGATTATGAGCGTGGAGAGATTTTCGGACTCCCTTGTTATAATTCTCGGCGATTTTAACAAAGGGAATCTCAGTCAGGAATTACCAAAATACAAACAGTTTGTTAAATGCCCGACCAGAGAAGGAGCACGTAGATCATTGTTACACGACAGTGAGTGACGCCTACACGTGCAGTGGCCCGTGCAGCTTTAGGACTCTTAGAACCATGTGATGGTCCATTGATCCCCACGTACAGACAGAGACTAAAACTCTCTAAACCTGTTGTGTGGAGCAATGAAGCTGTAGAGGAGCTACATGCGTGCTTGGCGCTACGGATTGGGATATGTTTGAGGCTTCAACAAGACAGTCTAGATAAACTACACGGACACGTGACGTCATATATTCATTTCTGTGAAGACAGCATCATCCACAGCGCACCAGGGTGAGATATAACAATGACAAGCCCTGGTTTCCACCTAAACTCCGGCAGCTCCGTCAGCAGAAAGGTGGCTTTCAGAGAAGGAGACAGAGACAGCTATAGAGGTGCAAAGTACAGATTTAGCAAGGAGGTGACAAAGGCTAAATCCATGTACAGTTCACGTCTGCAGCAAAGGTTCTCTGCCAACGACTCGGCCTCTGTGTGGAGGGGGTTGAAAGAGATCACCAACTACAAGCCCAAAGCACCTCGTTCTATTGACGACCTGAAGCTGGCCAACGACCTGAACGTCTTCTATTCACGTTTTGAAGACATGGACTCACACCTCCCCACCCCCCACACAACTGGATATTCAAACACTCTGGACCTCCCCCCGCTGCCCTCTCGGTCCAAGAGGAGGATGTGAGAAGACGTTTCAGAAGGCTGAATCCACGTAAGGCCCCGGGCCCACACTGTGTCTTTCCTGCCACCCTGAGACACTGAGCTGATGAGCTGGCCCCAGTCTTCACGGGGATCTTCAACACCTCCCTGGAGTCATGCCATGTTCCAGTCTGTTTCAAGTCCTCCATCATAGTTCCAGTCCCCAAGAAACCACATGTCACTGGACTTAATGACTACAGGCCTGTGGCTCTCACGTCTGTAGTCATGAAGACCTTCGAACGCCTGGTTTTATCCCACCTGAAGTCCATCACCAATCCCATCCTGGACCACCTGCAGTTTGCCTACAGAACCAACAGGTCTGTAGGTGACGCCATAAACCTGGCCCTGCATTCCATCCTGCAGCACTGGACTCCCCAAGAACCTACGCTAGGATCCTGTTTGTGGACTTCAGCTCTGCATTTCAACCACCATCCTTCCGGCTTTGCTCCAGGACAAGCTTTCTCTGCTCCACGTGCCCGACTCCTCCTGCAGGTGGATCACAGACTTCCTGACGGACCGGAGTCAGCGTGTGAGGCTGAGAAAGAATGTCTCGAACACTCGGGGTCTCAGCACAGGATCTCCACAGGGCTGTGTCCTTTCCCCTCTGCTCTTCTCCCTGTACACTAACTGCTGCACCTCCAGTCACGACTCCGTAAAGCTCATCAAGTTTGTGGACGACACCACCCCTATTGGACTCATTTCGGATGGAGATGAGTCTGCCTACAGGAAGGAGGTGGACCGGCTGGTGACCTGGTGCAGCAGCAACAACTTGGAGCTCAACGCCCAGAAAACAGTGGAGATGATCGTGGACTTCAGGAAAGCCACAGCCCCCCGCCCTCACCAACTGCCCCATCACCACTGTGGACTGTCACTGCTTCCTCGGCACCACCATCACCGAGGACCTCAAGTGGAATCAACCATCAGCTCCCTCATCAGAAGGCCCAGCAGAGGATGTACTTCCTGCGGCAGCTGAAGAAGGCCAAGCTGCCTGTCCAGCTGATGGTGCAGTTCTACACGGCCATCATCGAGTCCATCCTCTGCTCCTCCATCACGGTGTGGTACGCCGGGGCCAGGGACAGACACAGACTGCAGCGCATTGTGGCCTCTGCTGAGAAGGTGATTGGCTGTAGCCTTCCATCTCTCCACGACCTGCACGTCTCCAGGACTCTGGGCCAAACAGGTCGGATCACAGCTGACCCTTCTCACCCTGCACACGGTCTATTCGAATCACTCCCCTCGGGCAGGAGGCTACGGTCCATCCGGACCAGAACCTCCCGCCATAAGAACAGTTTCTTCCCCTCTGCTGTTAGACTCATGAACTCCTCATAACTCAGTCACCTTAACCTTAACTCTGTCACTTTATCATTTTATCACGGGTCACTTTAGACAAATGTACTTTGGTTTTTAATTGCACTCCTCCCACTGCACTGTTTTTCTGTTGTACACAGCATTTCATATTTCATATTTTATCTTATATTTGATCCTATTTTAGCACATATTTTATATTTTATCTTAGCATTTTATATTGCTTTCTGCTTAATGTTGCACCATTATATCAAAGCAAATTCCTAGTCTGTGAATCCTGTTCATTGGCAATGGCAATAAACTTATTCTGATTCTATATAGTGCCAGTTCACAACAAAGCTGCCTCAAGGCGCTTCACACTAGTAAGGTTTAACCCAAATTAACATCAGAATTACAAAATGTCTAGTAGTTTGTCACAAAGTGTCCCCATTTGCTATTATATTGGATCACAGCTTCTGTTGATAAGTAACAGGTGGCAACATCTAAAACATCAGATGCTGCAAACATACATGATTTGACTATTATTCTGCAGATTCAAGGCACACTTACCATCTTTTTCACACCATACAGTATGTCACACTGGAGTATTGGTCGCACCTATCCAAAAATGCACCATGAAGAGGAAAAAAAAAATTGCATGTCACACAGATCTATAAATTGCATTTATTTTTGAACCAAGGTTACTTCTGCTTCATGCAGCAAGAAGCAGAATGAGTTTAATCAGTGAATTATTTACTTCTAATGCAAACACCATGTGATGGTCTCGTGGTTAAGACCAGAGGTTCCCCTGTTCAAACCCTGACCGGAAAATCACTAAGGGCCCTTGGGCAAGGTCCCTAATGCCCTAGTTGCTCCCAGTGTGTAGTGAGCGCCTTGTATGGCAGCACCCTGAATTGGGGTGAATGTGAGGCATTATTGTAAAGCACTTTGAGCGTCTGATGCAGATGGAAAGCTCTATATAAATGCAGTACATTTACCATTTAGCGAGCATGCAATTAATGTTATTGTATGTGGTATAAAGAACACAAGTAAATTACTTCTTTTTGCCACTGAACAAGGAATTTTCTATTCAGAGGTAAAGGTGAGCACATTTACTTTACTAAATATGATTGACTTGAAAACACATTTTTAAACATAGCCTTTAGTATAGTCTGAGCTTGTCACAGGTGTAGACATTGCCATCTTGTGGCTATATATAATAATGCTGTATTTCACGTGTAGGTCATTTCAAAATGCAAGTTGAAAAACCAGCAATAGAAGTTGATGGAGTCACCTTGAAGCAATTTAATCAGTTTAAATCCCTGTGTGATATTTTTGACATTAAACCTACACATGAAAATGTTGTTTTGGTGTGCATTAAGCAATTTAACAAAAATCTGAACCTGGTCTTCTCTTTGCTAATGGATGAGCATATACCTCAAAAAGTAAAAAACAAAACAAAACTTGTATTTATGAGGCCATCTTATGAACAATGCTATTTTTTTGGTTGTGAAGCATGGACCCATAAATCTAAGTCATAAGTATAGGGTCAAAACAGGAGTAAACCTTGGGGAGGTGATGGTCTAGTGGTTAAAGCGTTGAGCATGAGACCAGAGGATCCTTGGTTCCAATTCCAGCCTGAACGGAAAATCATTAAGGGCCCTTGGGCAAGGTTCTTAATCCCCTAGTTGCTCCCGGTATGTAGTGAGCACCTTGTATGGCAGCAACCTCACATTGGGGTGAATGTGAGGCATCATTTGTAAAGCACTTAGAGCATCTGATGCAGATGGAAGAGTGCTATATAAATACTTGCATTACTGTTTTGTAGTTTTATCAACAAAAATAGCAGTTTGCCAGTTGTTTTCATGTGAATAAGGAACAATGACTATATGATTGAGAAGTGACTTTTGAGCAACACTTGTACAAAATTATCTGCTTCAAACTGATGGCCACCATGATTTGTGCACATATAGTAAGTGACTACAGCACTGACTTGTAGGGCAACGCCAGGGTTTTTATATTAAATTGAGGCACGTTATTGTAGGATAGTACAAGGTTGGACTTCTTGCCTTTTGACATGCCATTCAAGTGCAACTTCGGTTCAGAAACACATTTATTTGCTCTGGGTATTCATTTGTGAATCAGGTTTTTAAGTCTTCAGACTTTTATCAGCTTTATGATGATGTTCAAGGACGACTGCTTTATGTGGCAATGTGCAGGTCTGTCCTAAAGGCTCCTGTGTTTCTACTGATTATTTCAAAAGTTTTTCACTTTGTTTTGGCAACAGTGTACGAGCTAATCTAAATGGTGGCTGTACCATTTTAAAAACATAAGTGTCTGAAGCTTTGAAACCATTTTTGTCCCAAACACAGACATATCCCAAATGTCTGAGTCACAGTATACCCACCCGTACAATCACAATAAAGACTATTCCATCTGAAAACTTTTTTTTTTTTTTTTTACAGTGGTTGTTTTGTTTCCTTTTTAGGTTCACGTGTCCTCATCTTTAGTCAGATGACCAGGATGCTGGACATCTTGGAGGACTATTGCATGTGGAGGAACTACGGCTATTGTCGCCTAGATGGTCAGACACCACATGAAGAGCGACAGGTAGAATGTTTTGTGTGTGGTTTCTCATAAAACAAAAAAACAATCTGACTTTTTGGGGGGTGGGAGGCTTATTGGAGATTCACATGAATACATTAATTTTTATGAAACCGCAATGAACAGTAAAAACTTTTCTTTTTTTAATGAACTGTTTTTCAGATTTCTATTAATGCTTACAATGAGCCCAACAGTCCTAAATTTATCTTCATGTTGAGTACGAGAGCTGGTGGGCTGGGTATCAACCTGGCTACTGCTGATGTAGTAATCCTTTATGACTCAGACTGGAACCCTCAAGTTGACCTTCAGGCTATGGTCAGTATTTCAAGCAACTATTCAACGCTAGTTTGTTAGAGCATGTGCTTGTAAGAATACCTAAAAAATTATTGGGTTGGTCTTTTCACAAACAGGGACCTTGACCAATCTCCTCTTCTTCTTTCAGGATCGAGCTCATAGGATTGGTCAGCAGAAACAAGTGCGTGTCTTCCGTTTTATTACTGACAACACAGTGGAGGAGAGGATCGTGGAACGTGCTGAGATGAAACTGCGTCTGGACTCAATCGTCATCCAGCAAGGTACTTCACTGTTACATCACACACAGAGAACGGTTTAGAGGGGTATAAAAGAATCACCCTGTTTGTCCATATAATCACGATGGGGAGCACCAAGATAATCAGTGAATTATCTTAATAAAGTTGCAAGCCATGCAGAACTTAGTGGCAATGTGTTAGCTAAGGGTGTTCATAGATACTGTGCTCAGTCAAAAGTTGCTGCCAAAGAGCGGTTCTAGACTGACTAATGCAAGTTCATTCATTCTTAAATCATATTAGTCAACAATATTGTGGTCAGTGCACAGCAGCCTGACTTCTTAACAACTTAGGTGCCAACCAGTCATTATCACTTGAACTGTCTTAAATGAATTGCAAAGCATGCTGTGAGGTGTGCTGTACTAACAAGTACCTCCAGGCCTTTGCTTTTGCAAATTTTAAGGTTTGTGTCTTGCCTTTGTAAAATTGTAAATTGGTCATCAATTTTAAGTTTAACAGACATGAAAGTTTTTTTTTTGTTTGTTTGTTTGTTTGTTTTTGGCCCAACCATTGTAATTTGCCAGAGAAAGGGTTATGGCTGCAACCATCTTTTGTCATTTAAATTTAATTTGCTTGACTGAGTGACAGACAATCTGACACAAAATACAGCACATTCAATAGGAAATGTGGTCGTGGCTGTACTGTTCTGTATGTAGAATAAAAATCTCCCTGGCCCAATTTCAGCATGGTTGTGTTCCATCGTGGAGTTTCAAAACCCAGAGTCAGTGTCATGTCGACTAAGATGATTTCTGTAGTGACTATTCAGTGTCAAGACATGAGAATATTATTGGAAACAACATTAACAAATGTTACAATATCCACTGCAGTTATCTATTAATCCAAATGTCTTTATCATTATCATTGTACAACAGCAAACGGACAACATTACTGCAGAAGCTGTCATTGCTGAGTTAGCATGACATTAGCGCAGTCGTCTTGTAATGTTAATGGTTGTTAGCAAGCCCGTTAGTGCAATACTGCCACCAACTGGACAAGAGTGTGTAGCAGCAGACTGACAGAACAAGTAAAAGGTCTGCATTAAATAAAAGTATTGCTATAAAAATACACTTAAGTACAAAATGGAGCTAAATACCTAGAATGACCCATTTCAGAATAATATAGATGATATTGTTTGATTATATTTATGATTATTGCACTTTGTCTTCATATGGTGTTATAACATTTTTTGATTGTGTTCAGTGACATTGTGCAGTGCAAATACTGTTGTAATCTAATAATCCCAATCTCATAATGTTTCATATTTATCATTTTTGGCACAGTTTCTTTTTGTTGATCAGAAGCCAGACATTTGACTGCTATTGTGCATCAGAATGTACCCCAGAATGGACCCTGTTGATGACTTCAGGCCTTCGATAATTGCATGTTGACACTTTTACAGCTGTTCCTATAATCGCGCTTACTCGACACAAAAAAGTAAAAAAAAAATTAAGTAAAAGGGGGATTTAGATATTTCACCACATCAACAGTCATCTTTTTTTAAAATAATAGGACGACTTGTGGATCCAAGTGCAAACAAGATAGGAAAAGATGAGATGCTGTCCATCATTCGTCATGGTGCCACACATGTATTTGCTTCCAAGGAAAGTGAGATCACAGATGATGATATTGATGCCATCCTGGAGAGGGGTGAAAGAAAGGTGAGTCTAGATGATTTACAGGAAAATATATGTGGTGATAATGGTGATGATTCTTTTAGAAACTCTATTTCTGGTAAATATTAAAATGTTTGGCACAAAAATAAACCTGTCCTTCATAGACTTTGGAGATGAATGAGCGGCTATCTGCCCTGGGTGAGAGCTCTCTCAGGAACTTCACCATGGACACAGACAACAGCAGCGTGTACACATTTGAAGGAGAGGACTATCGAGAGAAGAAAAAGGTGATATTAGCCAACACCAGTATTCAGCTCTTCATTGCCCCAGTCGAGAACATGAACTTTTGAAAATTTAGGACTTTTTTTTTTCTTCTTCTTTATTCAGGTCATTACCAACTGGATAGAGCCACCCAAGAGAGAAAGGAAAGCCAATTATGCTGTGGATGCCTACTTCAGAGAGGCTCTGCGAGTCAGTGAGCCCAAAGCACCAAAGGTAGGAACAGGCCACTTGACAAACACAAAATTACAACACAAATATAGTGTTACTGTATGTGAGATGGTATCGTTATTTATGGTATAATGTCTGACTCCATTTTCTAGGCTCCTCGTCCTCCCAAGCAACCAAATGTACAGGACTTCCAGTTCTTCCCTCCACGACTGTTTGAGCTTCTTGAAAAGGAAATTCTCTTCTACAGGAAGACTATTGGCTACAAGGTACAGATGAGAACATTGGGAGTTTGATCATAAATGGACTGCATTTTATATAGCACTTTTCCATCTGCATCAGGCTTTCAAAGCGCTTTTACAATTATGCCGCACATTCACACAGACACACTTGCACACTGCCATGCAAGGTGTTTACTACACCAGGAGCACCTAGGGGATTAAGGACCTTGTCCAAGGGCCCTTAGGGATTTCCTGGTCAGGCTGGCGTTTGAACGTAGGATCCTCTGGTCTCACGCCCAATGTTTAACACTAGACCATCACCTCCCCTAATAAAAAAAGAGGGTGTCCTTGAACCAAACCAAGCCTTTTATTTTGCTATCTTTTAATTCATATCCACAATCAACCTTTCAGTATTTGCTACAGTAGGCTATGACAAAATTTGCTTACAGAAAAAAAAACATGCATTCAAAATCTGTAAGTCATAGAAACTCATAAAGTAGCCACAGATGGACTTTACTTTTACAGCACAAAACCACATATAGTAGCCTATCATTTGTGCATCCATCTAGGCAGAAAAATTGCACTTTTATATATGAGGTCTGTCCAAAAAGTAATGGACCTTTTTATTTTTTTCAAAAACTATATGGATTTGAATCACATGTGATTGCATCAGCCAAGCTTGAACCTTCGTGCGCATGCGTGAGTTTTTTCACGCCTGTCGGTTGCGTCATTCGCCTGTGGGCAGGCTTTGAGTGAGCACTGGTCCACCCCCCTCAAATGTCTGAATGATTTGGAGCTTTGCTGCATCAAATTTTTCCAGAAACTGTGAGAGACAGCCAGGTGGACACCATTCGCTAAATTCAGATGGCTTTCAGGGACTATTTTATGGGGATCACACAGATTGAGGAGTGTTACAGCCGGTTTAAAGACCGCCCACAGTGGCTGAGAACGCGCCGCGTTCCGAGCGGCGATCGACAGGCTCAAACGACCAAATCATTTCCAAACTGAACGCTGTGTTGATTCGGGACGTCGTCTGACTACCACAGAAATGGCAGAAGACGTGGACATCTAGACTTTTTCGGCACATTCCGCTGTTACAGGAGTTTTTGTCATGGAAAGAGGAGCGGAGGAATGCACCACCATGCCGCGAATGGCGCGGGACAAAACCACAGGAATTTGCGCGTCGAGACGGAGCCGCATGGCGCAAACCAACGCCGTGATGAAGCCTCACAGGACATGTTCTGGCATGTCCAGCTAATCCACAATTTCTCGGATAGTCACACGACTGAAAAGCCACCGAAAGCTGTCCTATGAGACCAACACGGAGGTGGTTTTGTGCCGCGCCATTCGCGGCACGGTGGTGCATTCCTCCGCTCCTCTTTCCATGACAAAAACTCCTGTAACAGTGGAATGTGCCGAAAAAGTCTTGATGTCCACGTCTTCTGCCATTTCTGTGGTAGTCAGACGACGTCCCGGATCAACACAGCGTTCAGTTTGGAAATTATCTGGTCGTTTGAGCCTGTCGATCGCCGCTCGGAACGCGGCGCGCTCTCAGCCGCTGTGGGCGGTCTTTAAACCGGCTGTAACACTCCTCAGTCTGTGTGATCCCCATAAAAACGTCCCTGAAAGCCATCTGAATTTAGCGAATGGTGTCCACCTGGCTGTCTCTAACAGTTTCTGGAAAAATTTGATGCAGCAAAGCTCCAAATCGTTCAGACATTTTCCTCACAATGAAAATCCGACGAGGGGGGTGGTCCAGTGCTCACTCAAAGCTTGCCCACAGGCAAATGACGCAACCGACAGGCGTGAAAAAACTCACGCATGCGCACGAAGGTTCAAGCTTGGCTGATGCAATCACACGTGATTCAAATCCATATAGTTTTTGAAAAAAAATAAAGTTCCATTACTTTTTGGACAGACCTCGTATTTCAGAAATTATTGTAAGAGCTGCAATTAATTTTTTGTAAACACTTTTATAGTGTGCACTGAAAAAACAATGTACTGTATATAGCTCATTTCTTATAGAAATGAAAACTTTGAAGTCTCTCAAAAAGTATGTTTTATTTAAAATATTTAAAGTAATGTTGGCATTGTATAAATGCAATTGAAAGTCTGTCCCCTCAAAAAGGTGTTGGCCTGGAGTATTTAAAGTGTAAGTCAAAGCCTTGCTACAATATGATGGCTGCATTAGAAAACAGCAGCAGTTGTTACTGGTGGGGTGGTAGTAATACTGAAATATACAGTATCAGTTGAAAGTGTGTCCAAACATTTGACTGGTTACTGTAATCTTGTTTAGGAAGAGAACACTCACTATGCCATTTCACAGCTGTTTCCATCTTCTTTTACATTAAAACCTATAAGATGTGGCCGCACATCTTAAGTCTATCTGTGCTCATCTCTCTTTAGGTTCCTCGTAATCCAGACATGCCCAACTCGGCCCAAGTTCAGAAAGAGGAGCAGGCCAAGATTGACGAGGCAGAGGCTCTCACAGAGGAAGAATTGGAGGAAAAGGAGAACCTTCTGCAACAGGTACCGGTTATGCTTTCTCAGTCCAGTACATACATTTAGACCAAATTAAGTCAATCACAGAGGAAAAGGTTACTTACAATGTGTTTTTTGACAGGGATTTACGATTTGGAACAAACGAGATTTCAATCAGTTCATTAAAGCCAATGAGAAGTGGGGAAGAGATGATATTGAGAACATTGCCAGAGAGGTTGAAGGAAAAACCCCAGAGGAAGTCATGGAATATTCTGGTAAAGACTTAATTTTCTTCTGTTTGCAAAGCGATCCCAGACATTTGAAAGCTATAATGTTTTGTGTGTGTCCACCAGCTGTCTTCTGGGAGCGCTGCAATGAGCTGCAAGATATTGAGAAAATCATGGCCCAAATAGAGAGAGGGGAAGCCAGGATTCAGAGGCGGATCAGCATCAAGAAAGCTCTGGACTCTAAGGTGGCTGACAGTCATTCTGCTGGTCTCATTACTTCTCTCTTTAAGTGTTAAACTGTCTGGCTCTCATCGCTTATTTTGATCTTGATATTATGTACTTCTTCTGATGAATTAATGATCATTCTGGGTATTTCTTATGTTCTTGTCTAGATTGGTCGCTACAAGGCTCCTTTCCATCAACTCCGAATCTCCTATGGCACTAACAAAGGCAAGAACTATACAGAGGAAGAGGACCGCTTCCTCATCTGTATGCTTCATAAACTTGGTTTTGACAAGGAGAGCGTGTACGACGAGCTGCGGCAGTGCATTCGAAACTCACCCCA
The DNA here is from genome assembly GCF_902500255.1 of Thalassophryne amazonica. NCBI lineage: Eukaryota > Metazoa > Chordata > Actinopteri > Batrachoidiformes > Batrachoididae > Thalassophryne > Thalassophryne amazonica. Next base: position 22,750,269 of record NC_047117.1, on the reverse strand, counting down.
GTTCCGGTTCGACTGGTTCCTCAAATCCAGGACTGCCATGGTCAGTTTTGGGTTTCAGTGCTTTTTTGGGGGGCTGCAAATACAATATATTTTGTGCTTTATAGTTTTAGAAGGTTGATGTAAAGTAAAGTTGGGTGTCCTTTTTGTACAGGAGCTCCAGAGGCGCTGCAACACCCTCATTACATTGATAGAGAGAGAGAACATGGAGCTGGAGGAGCGGGAAAAGGCAGAGAAAAAGAAGAGAGGCCCAAAGTCTGGTTCAGTAAGTCAGAAATGCAGCTTAGTTTAACAGCTCATATATACTGGTAATGACTGCCCAAAAAAAATTTAATTGCATTCATATCAGGTTGAAGTACATGTACCTGAGGTGTACCTTGTCACTTCAACCACTCAGCCAGAAGAGTAAGGCAGTTCTTATTTCTCAACAGTAGGCAGCTCTCTGTTGCAGCCAATTTCATTAACTTTGAGGCACTGACCTGGAGTACGCTCAGGAAAATGTGTCTCATAAACATATTCTTCACATTCTTTTGTAATGCAAGAAATAACTTCATATGAGATAAAACGGTAATAATCCAGTGCAAGGCAACTTTAAATGATAATGCTAAACATTAGTGTCACACAAAATTTATTAAAAAAAAAAAAAAAAAAAAAAGAAGCTATTTTTGGGGTAAATTTCGTGCATATCTGGAACTGTACGGAATTTTTCCATGAAATTTTCAGTACCTGTCAAAGAGATCATAGGCAACTCGCAGATAAATCTGGATGGTGCTAAATAAAATAATGGCTTGTTCATGACAAATGCAATGCAGATCAGCAGTTAGGCTTCATTATTTTTGAACTAGGCCAAAAGTGAGCAAGAAAATGGGACTGAGAAACGTCTCCTTTAGCTTATGAATTGCACCAAATTGCATGTAATTTTTTGGAATTTTATGGGGGAGGTTCACCCCAGCACTGTTACTTTGCAGGCCTTGCAAGGTGGTGTACAAATTTTCCTTTTTTTTTTTTTTTTTTTTTTTTCCCCTTCAGGGGCCACTTACGTCACTGTAATATTAAAACTCTTTTTTTTTTTTTTTTGGCTTCTTCAACAAGTAATATTAGTCTTTATTAACTAGTAACTAACACTTAGTTTCATGAACTGATATTGATTTTTCTTTATGTCCTCACTGTATAATTTGTCTTGGCTATGTGTTGGGATATTTATTACTCACTCACTCATCTTCAACCGCTTATCCGGGATCGGGTCGCAGGGCAACAGCTCCAGCAGGGGACCCCAGACTTCCCTTTCCCGGGCCACATTGATCACCTCCAACTGGGGGATCCGGAGGTGTTCTCAGGCCGGTGTGGAGATATAATCTTTCCGCCTAGTCCTGGTTATTCTCCGGGGTCTCCTCCCAGATGGACATGCCTGGAACACCTCCCTAGGGAGGTGCCCAGGGGGCATCCTTACCAGATGCCCCAACCACCTCAGCTGGCTCCTTTTCAACGCGAAGGAGCAGCAGCTCTACTCCGGATCCTTGTGAGAGTGAAGAGCTGGTCGGTTGTTCCACGACCGGGACGGAACCCATATCGTTCCTCTTCAATCAAAGGTTCGACTATCAGCTGAACCCTCCTTTCCAGCACCCTGGAGTAGACTTTACCAAGGAGGCAGAGTAGTGTGATGCCCCTGTATTTGGCACACACTGTCTCGTCCCCCTTTTTAAATATGGGTACCACCACCCCAGTTTGCCACTCCTTAGGCACTATCCCAGTCCTCAATGCAATATTGAAGAGATATCTCATCCAGGACACATCCTCCACACCCAGAGCCTTCATCATTTCTGGACAGATCTCATAAACACCCGGGGCCTTGCCACTGCGGAGTTGTTTGACTACCTCAGTGACTTCCACCAGGGAAATTGATGAAAATTCTCCATCAGCTTCCAGCTCTGCCCCTACTAGAAAGGACTCTCCGGTCTGATGCAGGAGTTCCTCAGTGTTCCATCCAGTGGCGGATTACATTCTCAGTTGAGGTCAACAGAATCCTATCGTTACTCTAGACAGCTTGGATGGTTCCCTGTTTTCCCCGCTGAGGTGCTTCATGGCCTGCCAGAAGCACCTTGGTGTCGACCAAAAGTCCTTTTCCATGGTTGCTCCGAACTCCTCCCACACCCACTGCTTTGTCTCCACCACAGCAGAGTCTACCGCCCTTTGGACCTTTCGGTACCTTGCAACTGCCTCTGAAGTCCTCCAAGATAACGTCCTGGAAAGACTCCTTCAGTTGGATGGCTTCTCTGACTGCCGGTGTCCACCACGGTATTCGAAGGTTGCTGCCCCTTGAGGCACCTAAGACCTTCAGGCTGCAGCTCCCTACTGCAGCTTCAGCAGTGGAAACTTTGAACATTGCCCATTCCTGTTCAGTGCCTCCAACTTCCACAGGGATGCTAGAAAAGCTCCGCCGGAAGTGTGAGTTGAAGATTTGTTGGACAGTGGGCTCCTCCAGACATTCCCAGTTCACTTGCACTTGGACAGTGCACCTGACACCAGCGGTTCCCCCTGAGGGTGGTGAGCCTACAGTGTGGAGGTGGAAGGTCTACGTTGCCTTTTCGGGCTGTGCCCGACTGGGCTCCGTGGCAAGCCCAGCCACCGGGCGTTCGCTGACGGGCCCTCCATCCAGGTCTGGCTCCAGACGAGGGCCCCTGACTTCCTCCGGGCCGGGTCTTCCTCATTTTGTCATGGTGTCTTGTGGTGTCTTAGTCTGGCCCCTCGCTGGAGACCAATTTGTCATGGGAGACCCTAGATATCACAGACCCTAAATATCATAGTGAAAATTATTATTACAATTTTTCACTGTGATATTTATTATTACAGTGAAAATTGATCATATTCCAAATTTATGTCAATGAATTTTATGTGTGAAAATGCACCAAATATTAACATTACGAGTTAGGAAAAAAAATCTTTGGGAGGGGGCTGTGCCAAATCCTCACTCTGCCTTGGTTGCTTCACAACCTCACTTCGGATGATTCACTTTTTTCAAACTCTCTCAATGACGTCCCTATTTTAAGCACTTCACAACTGTCCTTCAACCTCATAGGTCAAGCTCCCAAAGACAGGAATGTCATTGCCAAGGTAATGGAGTCATGACAACTTTGGCACTGACCACATACAGGCACACTTGATGGCAGAGTCCAGGAAGACATTGAAAGCCTGATTCTTAGTCTTAGTCCAGGGTGATCACAAACCCAGGCACTGAGTCCTCTATCAGCATCTTCAGTGCTACAGTTAGGTCATCCATGGATTCCACAAGAACATGGCATCAAAGTCAAATTCTGCCAACCTTTCCTGAGTGACAAAGACACCTTCATTATTGGACTCTGTAGCAGTGCCCAATACTCATGAAATCACTGAACACATCCCTGACTCTCCCTCCACTCTCCACTACTCATAATCACACGTCATTTTAAATGTGATGCATTCAGCTTTGGCCAATTTTGGAACAAGTTTCTCATTTTAAAAATGAATTTATGCATGTTCAGGTTCAGATAGCTCTATGGGTCCATTTCAGCTCAGTTCTCAACTTTTAGTGTCTGGAAGACCTGTTGTGATGGGTTTCCAATGCCACGAAGGTTTCAAGTATCAGCAATTGAGACTTCATGATGCAGCAAAAAGTACTAACATCCATAACAGATGTAAAAAAAAAAAAAAAAAAAAGTCATATTTTTAACATCAACGTTCCAGTATGTGCTTTGGAAAATGGCTTCCCATAACCTATTTATAAATTGAACATGTTGGGTTGAAACATCATAATGAAGCAGTGCTGCTCATCACACTGCTGTTTAGAGCCCGACCGATATATCGGCCGGCCGATATAAGCCCTTTTTAAAGTACTCACCATCGGCCGACATTTTGCCGATAAAATGCCGATAATTTCTCATAAACAGAACAGATACTGAAATAATGTTTGTGTCGGCAATGTAAAATGTACTTGCACCGTTTGTCCAGTAAATGGTGCTCTGACTCCATTCAACTGAGAGCTGCTTACACCCCTGCTTAAATGTGTTCATCACTGCCCCCGTAGTTCGCCGTCACACTGCACTGATTGGCTTGACAAAAGCATACAAGTTTATAAGGATGTTGTTTGTAATAACTTTGCGATTACATTCAACCCACATTTCTCCCGTTTCAGTTCAACTCAGTTTGATTAACTCAGTTTATGTAGTAATGTGTCAGATGTGCTTCATTGCGTCGGTCACACTTTTTAATAAGCCCACGTTGTGTAGACCTTATTTCTAGCATGAAAAACTTTTGTTTGCTGCTAAGAGGTTGAAACATTCAGATTCACTCGTCGTCCGGAAGGGTTCTGGGAATTACTGCCGTTCACCTTGCGTTACGGCCCGTTACGATATAATTTTGGACCGTTACGCTTATTTTGGACCGTGTCATCAACCGTTTCTGCAGCGCGACTCCAGTTTGAAGCGTGAATCACTGAAGCAATGCTTCGATTCAATGGCTTGTGGCTCTTTGATTCGCTGCTCTTCAGAAGCGGTAAGTCCGCTTCTTAACCCCTCTCAAAGCTATTAAAATATCATGAGTCATTTTTGTGTGTATTAAAGTCATTGACTAGGGCTCTTGTTGCATTCAACAAACGAGAATCGTCCTCCGTTCCGTTGTCACAGCTTTAACCGCTGCGTGGCTCTGTGCTGAAACAGAGTCCGCTCGGAATTAATAACTTCAAAACGAATCGCCGCTTTAAATAAAATGACACCTCTTACAAACGTTGCAATACAGACAATAAACTACAATCGACTAAAACATTTTTTCCTCTCAAAATGAGACGTCTGTGAGCTGTAGAGCTCAGCTCATAGGTATGGAAAGACATTCATGCCACTAATAATGTCTGAAAGGAAATGCTTTTGACAAAAACTAACATTTTATTTCTGTTTATGTCCAGAGATCAAGGATCCACCATGTAGAGTTTATTACGTCCAGAGTTTAAGGATCCAGTAACCAATTTAATATTTATTTACTTTAAGACTCAATAAAATGTTGTTCAATTTCAATGTAATCAGCTTATAAAGCGCCAAATTACAACAAAAGCCGTCTCAAGGTGCCTCACACAGAACAGTTCAACATAAAAAAAAATTAAAATAAATTAAAACAGACGTAAAAGAATAAAACATAAAATAAAAACTACTCATAACAAAGAGAATAAAAATAGGTTTTTGATTTCCACCCAAAGGGACCAAGAATGAAGGGTGATTGTTTCAAGATTTGTTTAATAACTTTTGTAGAGTTGAGTTTTGTTTTGTTTTGTTTTTTTGTTTTTTTTTGTAACATTATTTATCTTTTCCTTAGAGATTAATGCAACTTTGCACAGATTTTTTTTGTACTACACAGTTCTTTGTTACTGTTCTTGAAAATTGCACAAACATACTACAGGGTCTTGTGAAAAGAATCTTATTTTACTGTTATATGATAGTTTCCTCACATGTTATATCAGGGTCCATGTTTTCTTGTTAAAATGTGCCACCAGCAATAAAACCAACCTCTGCTTGCACTAAGGTTGTTTGAAAGTCTTTTTGTTCTTGAAAGTTGCAGAATAGAAAAATAAAGGAGTCTTGTGAAAATAATGTTTTCTAAATAGTGTTTCTTTCCTCTCACAATTACTTGTCTGCAACTGAAAAAGTTTTTCTACGTGTAATATAACCTATATCTAAATTGCAGCAACAAGAGGTACAAGATCAGATGTATTTCACAACTCTTTTTAAGGATATGTATGAATATGTATGAAAATTCTCTGTTATAAAGTTAATCAATATGAGGACAAAGCTTCAGCTTTTAGCTCATACTTTTTTGTTAAGGGTCCAAAAAAGAACATTTTATTCATTAAAAAAAAAAAATATTGGCTGATTTATTGGCTATCGGCAAATCAGCCGATTTATCGATTATCTGCATTTTTTTCATCCAAGTATTGTTATCGGCATCGGCCTCAAAAAAATCCATATCGGTCGGGCTCTACTGCTTTTTCTTTGATTGGCAGTGACTTTGTTTCTCTTCACATTGTCTTTTATTATGACTGTATTTTAAAAGATTTTTTGAAACTCTTTTCCTAGGCTCAGAAACGGAAGTCTGAGGGAACACCAGATGCTCGTGGACGAAGAAAGAAGCTGAAGTTGTAAAGCTGTAAACAGCTTGAACATTATGTGTACAGCAGAGGTGGAGACCAACAGCCAGCTCTGATGTTGTCCTTGTTTCTGTTTCTATTCCAGGCTGATGTTATTGTGCTGTCACTGACCTAATCACTGAACTGTCTAGTTTTTTTGTTTGCTAGTCCTCTGTTTTTTTATACTAGTATTTAATAAAGTCTAAAATCAAGTTGCTGGGGGCTTTTACATTCTGATACTTAACAGCGTTTCTCTGAAAGCCACGTTGATGCATGTTAACCTGACTAATACAGAGTATTTTCATCCTAACAATTCTCTAGTGATTTTGAAATACTGTATCCATACAGATGACTCAAACCATACATATCACAATCACATAATTCTAAACAATGATTTTAGTGCAAACATCACAAAAAATTATGAATTTGTCATCTGTTTTGGCATTTTTCATACTATCATAAGAAGATCTGAATGTTTTTTTTTTTTTGTTTTTTTTTTGTCAGACAAAAGCCTGGTTCTTTTACAGGCTTCAAGTGTAGTAGTCTGCACAACATAAGTGGAACAACTTCCTCTGGGAAATAATTTGTAATGTTATCATCTACACCCAACAGCTTAAGGCCTGTCTACTCAGCCAATCTTTGGCAGGACTTCATTGTGCAACATTGACCATTGGCAGTTGAAGTTACTAACAGTCTGGTTGCAACGGCACTTATCAGTGGGTGGGATACATAATAGGCAACAAGTTAACATTTTTCCTCAACATTGATATGCTTCAAGCAGGAAAAAAATGGGATGTGTAAAGATTTGAATAACAAGGGTCAAATTGTAATAGCTAAACCACTGGGTTCAAGTATCTCCAAAACTGTAACTTCTTGTTCTCAGTCTGTTTAGGGTCAGTACCTACCAAAAGCGGTCCAAGGAAGAACTGTTGAGCTGGCAACAGGGTTATAAACTACCACATCTGGGTGATTCTTTAACTACGGGCACTATTGGGCTTGTAAATGTAATTTCCACCACACCATTGCCTTTCAATATAAAGCGCCTTGGGGCAACTGTTTGTTGTGATTTGGTGCTATATACATGTGCTCTGATGTCACTGTTTATCTCCGTAGAAACTACCCAAACAATCTTTCATACAAACTGTTTAAAGGGACATTACATGTTGTGGTGGAAATTACGGTGATAGTGTGGGACAACTACATTTTGTTCAAAAAAATCACAACAGTTGTATGACATTGAATACCCCAATTATGTTTTGATTATTTTATTGATATTTTATTCAGAGATATTTTAAAACATTAGAAAAAATGTTTCTTTACCATTCATTTTTATCATTGAAGATCAAAAGTCTGGGTGTGGGACAAGCACAAAATGGCAATATTTGCATATAATGATGCTGAAAAAGGTGAAAAAGTCATCATAGACTACAACCCCTGGCAAAAATTATGGAATCACCGGCCTCGGAGGATGTTCATTCAGTTGTTTAATTTTGTAGACAAAAAGCAGATCACAGACATGACACAAAACTAAAGTCATTTCAAATGACAAGTTTCTGGCTTTAAGAAATCAAGAAAAAAAGATTGTGGCAGTCAGTAACGGTTACTTTTTTAGACCAAGCAGAGGAAAAAAATATGGAATCATTTCTGAGGAAAAAATTATGGAATCACCCTGTAAATTTTCATCCCGCAAACTAACACCTGCATCAAATCAGATATACTCGTTGACATTGACCCTATGCCATGACATTGACCCTATGTGTCTTTTTACAAGGAATGATTTCGCAGTTTTTGCTCTATGGCAAGATGCATTATCATCTTGAAACATCCCCAAACATCCTTTCAATTGTCCAAAATATCAACGTAAACTTGTGCATTTATTGATGATGTAATGACAGCCATCTCCCCAGTGCCTTTACCTGACATGCAGCCCCATATCATCAATGACTGTGGAAATTTACATGTTCTCTTCAGGCAGTCATCATTATAAATCTCATTGGAACGGCACCAAACAAAAGTTCCAGCATCATCACCTTGCCCAATGCAGATTCGAGATTCATCACTGAATATGACTTTCATCCAGTCATCCACAGTCCACGAATGCTTTTCCTTAGCCCATTGTAACCTTGTTTTTTTTCTGTTTAGGTGTTAATGATGGCTTTCGTTTAGCTTTTCTGTATGTAAATCCCATTTCCTTTAGGCGGTTTCTTACAGTTCGGTCACAGACGTTGACTCCAGTTTCCTCCCATTCGTTCCTCATTTGTTTTGTTGTGCATTTTTCGATTTTTGAGACATATTGTTTTAAGTTTTGTCTTGACGCTTTGATGTCTTCCTTGGTCTACCAGTATGTTTGCCTTTAACAACCTTCCCATGTTGTTTGTATTTGGTCCAGAGTTTAGACACAGCTGACTGTGAATAACCAACATCTTTTGCAACATTGCATGATGATTTACTCTCTTTTAAGAGTTTGATAATCCTCTCCTTTGTTTCAATTGACATCTCTCGTGTTAGAGCCATGATTCATGTCAGTCCACTTGGTGCAACAGCTCTCCAAGGTGTGTTCACTCGTTTTTAGATGCAGACTAACGAGCAGATCTGATATGATGCAGGTGTTAGTTTTGGGGATGAAAATTTACAGGGTGATTCCATAATTTTTTCCTCAGAATTGAGTGATTCCATATTTTTTTCCTCTGCTTGGTGTTTCTTAAAGCCAGAAAGTTGCCATTTGAAATGACTTTAGCTTTGTGTCATGTCTGTGATCTGCTTTTTTTCTACAAAATTAAACAACTGAATGAACATCCTCAGAGGCTGGTGATTCCATAATTTTTGCCAGGGGTTGTACTAGAACAAATTTCTTAACACACTTTCATTGTAAAGATAACTATAAAAGTGTGAAATTTCCCCCTTTTTTTTTTTTTTCCTGTTTTTCATACAATATGATCAAAGGACATAAGTGCCCGTAGTCTAAGAATCACCCATAAATAGTGTCTCGCCAAAATACGACAATTAGGAGAGTCAAGACATTGGTTAACTCTCACACCCCAGCTCAATCAAGGACAAAAGGCAACTGTTTTGTTTATTTAAAATACAGTAGTGTTCAGAATAATAGTAGTGCTATGTGACTAAAAAGATTAATCCAGGTTTTTGAGTATATTTCTTATTGTTACATGGGAAACAAGGTACCAGTAGATTAAGTAGATTCTCACAAATCCAACAAGACTAAGCATTCATGATATGCACACTCGTAAGGCTATGAAATTGGGCTATTAGTTAAAGTAGAAAGGAGGGGTGTTAACAATAATAGTAGCTGTTGATGCTACAAACGCAAAACTATTATGTTCAAACTGCTTTTTTAGCAATCCTGTGAATCACTAAACTAGTATTTAGTTGTATAACCACAGTTTTTCATGATTTCTTCACATCTGCGAGGTATTAATTTTGTTGGTTTGGAACCAAGATTTTACTCATTTACTAGTGTGCTTGGGGTCATTGTCTTGTTGAAACACCCATTCCAAGGGCATGTCCTCTTCAGCATAAGGCAACATGACCTCTTCAAGTATTTTGACATATCCAAACTGATCCATGATACCTGGTATGCGATATATAGGCCCAACACCATAGTAGGAGAAACATGCCCATATCATGATGCTTGCACCACCATGCTTCACTGTCTTCACTGTGAACTGTGGCTCGAATTCAGAGTTTGGCGGTCGTCTCACAAACTGTCTGCGGCCCTTGGACCCAAAAAGAACAATTTTACTCATCAGTCCACAAAATATTCCTCTATTTCTCTTTAGGCCAGTTGATGTGTTCTTTGGCAAATTGTAACCTCTTCTGCACGTCTTTTATTTAACAGAGGGACTTGGCGGGGGATTCTTGCAAATTAATTATATAAATAAATTATATAATTTTTTGCACCTGCGTATAAGTTTTCCTCTCTTCAATCAACTTTTTAATCAAACTACGCTGTTCTTCTGAACAATGTCTTGAACGTCCCATTTTCCTCAGGCATTCAAAGAGAAGCATGTTCAATAGGTGCTGGCTTCATCCTTAAATAGGGGACACCTGATTCACACCTGTTTGTTCCACAAATTTGATGAACTCACTGACGGAATGCCACACTACTATTATTGTGAACACCCCCTTTTCTACTTTTTTTTTTTTTTTACTAACAGTCCAATTTCATAACCTTAAGAGTGTGCATATCATGAATGCTTTGTCTTGTTGGATTGGTGAGAATCTACTGGTACCTTGTTTCCCATGTAACAATAAGAAATATACTCAAAACCTGGATTAATCTTTTTAGTCACATTGCACTACTATTATTCTGAACACTACTGTACTTGACCTGTTGGCCACCTGCTGAATACTTCCACCTGCTAGATGTGCCCATATCAAATTGTAATTTATGTTTTATTGGCTATAATTGGTGGAGGATCTGTATGTGCTGTAGCATGTATGTTATTTGTTTCTCAGTCCTGTTTACAGTCACATCCATAGGTATTTGGACATATCACTGTCATGGAGTTGAAATGAAATAGATGTTGTATAGACTTTCATCTGAAAGGGTCCAAGAGTTGGTGTCCAAGTACTGCAACAGTAAAGAAGAACCAGTAACCCAACATCTTGGACCTTCATTCACCTCTAAAGACATGTAAATTATCAAAAACCTGGCCAGGGACTTCATGACTCCATAAGCTCTTTAATTATGAAGTTTGGTTTACCTATTCTAAATGGTTTATTTACAGATGTTGAGGCATCCTGGCACTGACCTCTAATGACCTACAGATGTCAATGAAGAATTACAAAGGGGTCAAAATTTAAAAATGTTCCACTTGTATTGAAAGTTATACCATATTATTTGTCTGACCATAAAGATTCCAAGAAGGTATAGTTTGGGATATCTGAGTGAATGTTAGGGATTTTTGGAGTAAAAACAGCAAAAAGGATGACAAAAGGTCCATTTCAGTTTGTACTGCAGCAAATGAAGTTCAGCTTGCCAAAAACGATGGTGAACTGCTACTCTGCCATCACTGAGTCCATCATCTCTTCCATCACCGTCTGGTACGCTGCTGACACTGTTAACCCTATAAAGCCCACCCTGTGAAATAATTGTCAGAAAATTCTAATTTTTTGAAACAAGAGTCTTTATTGGACCTTTTAACAAACCCACCAAAAAAAAAAAAAAAAAAAAACCTTTTGCATATGTGTTTTTATTTGTATCATATTTGCTACATTCGGCATTCTAGCATAAAAACATCCATTTTAAATCCAGAGCAAACATAACATTTCAAACCTATAAAATGCTGCATTTTCTTAGGGAAATTACTGTGGATCACTTGTTTCAGGCAGCCATTATGAATGTCTCATCTGAAGGCCCTCTGATGCATAAGATACTGATATCTGGTGGTTTGTGCACTACAAGTATCATTGTATACGATGGGTTTTTTTTAGGAGAAAATATCACACTGATGAAGCAGACATCTCAGAAAATCCAGTATCAAATATGATACACTTGGCGTTATAGGGTTAAGGACAGGAGCAGACTGCAGCTTATCCACGCAGCAGAGAAGGCGATTGACTGCAGTCTGCCATCCCTGCAGGACCTACACCTACAGGGCCCCCGAGGTGAGTGAGCAAGGACTGTTGAATGCTATGGAGACCAAGCATTTAACTGTCAAAACTATTCCAGTTATTAATCCTTTTAGCTCCACTAATAATTTGCATCACTTTTTACCAAAATTGGAGCAACTTTAACATTTGACCCCTGTACAAACTGAAATTGACCTTTGCCACCCTTTTACTGTTTTTAACCCATAAATCCATAGTATTCATTCATAGATAGTTCAAGTTAGACCTTTTTGGAATCTTTATGAGCAGACAAATAATGTATATTTTTCAATACGATTAGAGCATTTTCTATTTTCATTTTCAAAAATGGCTGCCATGGGGGGCATTGAAAGTTCATGATGGCTCGATATCCAGTTTTATTTGGAATACCTTTGGTTATATGTGTACAAAATCTTATGTTTTTATCACAAAATGCGCAATTGTTACATTTTAGCTAAGCTGCACCACTACTCCCCAGACATTATTCCAAGCTCAATGGCTGAGGACCCAGAGATGTGAATGTGAATACAGAGAGAAGTAAATGTCTCCACAAGTTCAACACTTAACTGCATGCAGATACTTCTGATGGACAACACCAGAAAGTAACTGAAAGCCTGGATCTTGATCCAGATTAAAGTGCAAAACTAGACACTAATTCCTCATTCAGCTTCTTAAATGCAGCATTTTTTTTATGCTCCCAATTCAAAATATCAAACTGATTCATAGTAATTGTATATTTGATACACACGAGAATGATGTTGCTGATAAAAGTTTCAGGTTTGAGTGTATTTATTCCTTTTGGCGTACACTTACAATAATATGTACACACACTGTTTTTCTGTGGGATGTCAACTACATTAACCTGAAAATGTAAAAAAAAAAAAGATAACACCACACATATACTTATTCAAGTGGGTGGGTATACTGCTGCCTGTTTAAAACTTTTATTTCCACTGTTCACCGAGGTTAGCTTCAGCTAACTTTAAATCATTTTACACAACTGTTCCCGAAACAGAATCATGAACATAGTGAATTACGTTAATAATAATGCAAAACTAACCATCTTTGAAGGGGAACATACAAAATGTTTTGGTTGCTGTACTATCCAATTTAAAGTGTGGTTTTATTCATGAATAAATAGGGTGATCCTGATTGACATCAGTGGCCGCCATCTTGGGAGACGTGCAATGCACAGCAAAGCACAAACTGCTTTCTGTTTTGGGGTGGGAGAATATTCCATATTTCTGTGCTGTTGTTGGCTGTGGGCAACATGCCAACTGTTATATTGGTACGAAAGGTTGGCTAAATTACAAGGTAACATTAGGTAGCTAGCTAACAAGTGAGTGTCAGTATTAGCTTACAAGTGAGTCACCTACCAACTATGTGAGCCCAATTCTTTACTTTCTGCTTTGCCGAAGAGGTATGTAGATATTCTTTCACCTTTCATGCTTCATTCTTATACTGACTGTTAAAAAAGCTAAAGCACTGTTGTGTTTGTTACAGTAGAATCCCTGTCAGCCGCAGTGGGAAATTATAACCAGAGAAGTGGTAAGTCTCCAGTGCCAATTATAAAGTAATCTAATTAAATGAAGATGCCACAGTGTTTTAGTGCTTTACACAACATGAAACACAAACAGGAAGCTCTGGTGCTGATTATTTTTATGACTTTACTGCTTGACTTGTTACATTTTCACCCATTTGTTTGTCTGTTTGATTGTGAACAGCGTATTGTAATGAAAGTTTTACTGACGATTTATATCCTGATAGAAAAACTGTTTACATTTTCAAAGTCAAAGTAAGGAAAAATCGGAAAAAAATCCCTATCTTTGACCTTGAATGAATTTTCAAATATTCATAACTCAGTCAAAAAAGATTAAATGTCTTTCATATTTGAAAGCGTTATGTAGGATGATATCATTTAGCGCCTGATTTGTAAGTGACGACAGTGCACTGTGATCAGACACTAGGGTTAGTTGATGATAGCACACTTTGATCCAACACGAAGTGTGGATTTTCCCCTAAAGGTGCCCTGACACTTGCACGACTTTGATCCGCGCACTTGCACGCACTCTGCCGTGCAGGAGAGTAAACCGGTCTCAAACTCATTGTAAACCGTTGTAAACTGTGTGCGGCTTTGTGCAAGTGTGCAAAGAAAATTTTAAGATGTTCAAAATCTCCATCACGTATTTAATTACATGAATTTCACATGAACATTGCACAAACAATTCAAAAACATTGCATGTGAGTGCGAGTGATTGCATCAGCACACTGCATCACAGCGCAGCTCATCTGAATGATTATAACGAGATGTTAAATCTATCATAAACATACTTTTACAGCTGCTCATAAGAAGGAATGAACATGCAACGGTTTTACCAAGCCATTACAATATAAACATTACAAATAATTACCTTTTTAGATAGTTCCAAATGCTTTTTCCACCTCATTAAGTGCACAAGAGAGCAAGAGAGAAAAGCAGGAGCTGGAACGGTCCTCTATGATTCCGGAAGCGATTAGAGGCGTTTTCAACAGCCATATCTGAGTGAAAGTGATTAATCTGCCACAAAATAATTATTTTATATACGCAGCGTCCAGCCCCCAAAGCGCAGTGTCCAGTGGAACAAAGCATGGCATCCAGCTGGGAACACAACAGGTGGGATTGTCACGACGAAGCGCGTGCAAGTGCACAGATCAAAATCGTGTAAGTGTCAGGGTAACTTAAGGTGCTCCTGGATGAATGAAATTTCTCTGGGGAGGGCCACGGGTCCACAGACTGACATGTGCCCGGCTGGGGTTTGAGCCCCTCTGTGTCCCTGAGGGGTCGTGGGGCGGGGAGCAAATTGCCAGATTTATAAACGACGGCTGTGTGTCTGAAGTGTGGATTTTCCCTTAAGGTGTTCCTGGTGGAATGAGAAATGCAAGACCATGAATCGTGAATATGTGCGAAACGTAGCACAAATCATGAAGAAATTCACGTTTTGCAAGATGTGCATTCACGCTTTGTGAGATTTTTTTTTTTTCAGTATTCACGTTTTGCAATTCACGATTTGCAGATAATTCATGATTTGCAGCAGATTCATGTTTTGGGTGTCAACAGGCACTCACTATCACCTGACAAAGTTTGATCCGGATCTGTCCGAATTCTGGATTTTGTGGACATTTGAATTTAATATTGAAAAGCCCATTTGGTGTACGTTTTGCCTTATATCTCAATCAAAAGTGCTTAAAAATTACTCTCATTTTTTGGTTATGGATTTACATACACCACCAAAATTGGATGGAGGTTCCAATTTAATGCCTGTTTGTCTATCTTCCAGTTATCAGTCAGAAAGCAGTGACAAATTGTGCAAAGCAAAGATAACCACTGTTTTACCACTGTTTTATGAAAATGGTCTGAAAAATAATTCAGAAACCTAAAATATAAAAACAAACAAACCTGACAACACCACAAAAAACTTTGATTCATGTGCATGAACTAAGTACATACTCCTGACATTTGATTACATCTAATTTAGCTTGTGAAAAGTCACTTCTAACAGGACTTTGACCTTGAAAATTTTTTCCAAGGTAAAATTTTGTGGAATTGGAAACTAGTGTTGGCAGAGCTTTGCATGCTACGAGCGCGGTGCTCTAGTTTTGTAATGTCATGCAAGTCATATCTGTTTTTTCTGATAACACAACTGTGGTTGAACTAAAAGAAGTCATATTCTGTTGTACATCTGTGACTATTGCTGTAGATGAATTAACATCCAGTTTATCCTTGCAGCCAAGGAAAATATAAAATGTTGAAAATAATGTTTGACAGCATGTACCATTGAAGTACGTGTTGTGCTGCTGTCACAGCCAGCCATGGCAGAATTTTCCATCCTCTTCAATTTCAAATGATGGAACATCTAGTTTTCCATCTGCTGTAACATGTGAATGCAAATGAGTCATATTCCCAAAATGACTGGAGTCCAGGGGCCAGTGACATCATTTGGAACTCCCTCCTGCACTTTCTTCATTGAAAATTTCCCACATTTTGACAGGACACAGAGGGGTCTAATATAAGCTGGCACCCAATAAAGCAGGTTCATATAATTTACGCGCTCATAAGAGACATAAGTTGGGGATTCAGAATAGCTTGCAGCAACAAAAAGACTCAAACCTACGTACGGTATGTTACAGCAAACAAACAAACAAAAAAGCACCAAAATCCAAAATACTCTGGTTCATGCTCTGCGATGGCCAGAAGTACTGGCACATTGTGTTGTCCACCTTGTCCTGAGTGTTCACTGCTGCAAGACTTCGGCATGAAGGCATGGTTGTCTTAGAAACAACAGTCTTTTTAATAGAGGGCAGGTGTTTGGATGAGGCTGATCATATCTACACCTCAGAGCTGTCTGAACTGCTCCACATATGTGTTGGCCTGTGGCTGTAGCCATTGTAGGCAGAAGAAGACGAGGTGGTGTGCGGAGGGAACTCTGTTTTCTTTTCCTTCTTCTTGCGCCGCAGGAGCAGAATGACAATGGTGGCAATGAAGCAGATGAGGAGGATCAGACCTGCAAGGCCAACCAACATGGGCAGAGTAGAGGTGTCAGCAGGCTCTCTGCCAGAGCTCTCCAGCAAGGGGCGCTCTATGAGAGTGTCACTGTCACGACTGGGAGACCAGGGCTGGCGTTGGCTGACTAAAACCCGGTCTGTTCTGTCCAAGGCAATGTGCTGGATGTTGGTGCCTCGGTTGTTGTTCACACCGATGTCCTGAGCCAGCGCAGGACCAGAGAAAACAGGAGCAGCACGGCGATGCCGACGTGCCACGTTGAAGTCGTAGGATTTAGGCCGAGGCTCTTCGATATAAGATAAGCTGTGATGTAGATACTCCACACTGCGTTTGCCAATGTTGCGGTTGGCGTTTTCTCTGGAGCGGACAGTATAGATTGTGTGGATGAACCATTCTCGACCAGCAGCCACCTGGAGAAGAAGCAAGATGCTTGATAAAATTCTTTTTCCATGTGCATGAGCGTATAGGATGGACATTTTTTTAATATTTATGAAGACCTGGAACAGAGGAGATGAGGAGAGCGTGAAACCATCAGATCCTGGCTGTCTGAGCAAAGGCAGAGCATCAGGTGTGTTTTGGGCCAGTGTGGCCTGGAAGGCAACATCGCCGAATGCTGTGGCCTGTGTGTCTGGCTGGGCCTTATCCTGCAGATCATCCACAAGAATCAGAACTCAAAGTACTTCAAGTGTACTAACTTGAAGTTAGTTTTGGCTGTGAATTCACTGCATCTCACCAGGATCTTGAATCGATATAGTAAAAATGGAGCATCTGCCAGGCAGCCATACTCCTTGTTTGTGGGGTTGTACTTGGGGACATAGCCGTCTGTTCCAGTGCAGAGAAAAACTTTCTCAATACTGCAGGAGAAAGACTCACCCAGATTCTGGACTGGGTCCACCATCACTCGACCGTAGATTGTGGAGCCTGTATCAATAGACGGATGGACTGGTGTTGATACTCTTCAGTGTGATGTTTACTAAAATCCACTTGGTGTCAGTAGTGTATTACCTTCTGAAAAAGCAGCATCGGTGCCCTCTCCAAAGCCCATGGAGCCATCAGACAACCATAACTCCTTCTTTGATAACAAGAACATCTGTGTGTTGAGGCTAAACTCAGCTGCCACTGGGTCACTCACCTGGAGAACAAAACAAGGGTACAGACAAGGGTTTAGCCTGACAGGTAGCATGCCTCCTAAAGGGGAGATATTGTATACAATCAGACACACACCTACACTTACAGTCAATTTAAAGGTTCCAATTCACTTAACCAGCACCTTTTTGAAAGTTGGGAGGAAGAAATTCCAGGCAGACTTGGGGAGAACATCCAAACTCCACACAGAAAGGACCAGGCGGAAAGCAGTCCCAGGACCATCTTGCTATGAGGCAACAGTACGAACCACTAAGCCACTGTGTGGGCCCAATAGGGAATTGTTGCGTGAAAAGCTTTTCAGTATGGCATTCGCCCTTTCCAGTTGCTTAGATCCTCAACACAGAGATGCTTATGCAATGAATCTTGCTTACAGAAGTGCGCCAGATGGCCACAGTGTTGCAGCAAGCCTTTCCTCAAGGTGCAAGTAGTACACATCTGATTCTACCAAAGTATCCATTCTCTTGACACGAAGTCATTCCAACAGTATCCAAGGATGCTCAGAAACTACCTAGTACCAAGGACATGCACTTGTCCTCCTTGCACATTTGCTGTCTTACAAAAGTATCCGCATTGTCAAACACCTCGGTCCAGGGATCTCATAACTTCATAGACTCTTCCCAGTTATCTCTGGATCTCAAAGACTAAGGACCCAGTGATATAATGATGGTGATGATGATGTTAAATATTTGCAATCAGAATGTGACTAACCTGCTGGAAGCGTATGTCCATGTCAAAAGTAAGAGGCTCCCTTGGGTGACAGATGGGAGGGATGCTGAACTCTCCATTGGGGGACGCAATGCAGGGGATCAACTTGATTGTGTAGGTGCCTGAATAGTCGCGCACCTGGCGGTCACACAGACAGGCAGAAGGAACGTTTTGATGAGAACTGATGCATGATGCATTGATCCATCTGACCAGCTCTAATTGCATGAAGACTCACAGCAAAGTCTGAGACAAAACTCCACTGCTGCATTGGTTGGTTGTAGGTAGGTTCAGTCCTGACCAGCGACAGAGTGAATGTCAGCCCAGGGTGGTCAGCACACATCACTATGGATATCACGCTGGTTCCTGAAACCAACCGTAGGTCAAGGTGCATCTTTAAAAAAGCATTTTGGCAAAAATAAAATTAGCAAATGTGCCTACATTTGTATTCATAGAGTGGCCTTATGTGATCTTTGTGCCACTTCTTTCCAAACCCTAAATGTCGCAGTATCATTTTGACATTTGTCATACTGTCAAAACCTCAGTCTGATATTTTCCTGTACAGACCTCACGCTCAGTTAATAATCCTTTAATATGACAACTTTTACATAACTGATTTTTGCTCACATCAGACAAAACGTCCTGTCCCATCGCAGTGTATTCCATTAAAAACCCCTCTCATATACTGGACAAAGCAGTCTGGACGTACCCAGTAATAGAAGTAAGACATTAAAGTTCAGCACAGACAATCGCTGATTCAAGGAAAGTGGGTACCATATTCTTGTGATTAAAAGCCCGGCAGTTAATAAGGCTGTGATTTGTCACTTTTACATTTTCAGTCCTATGTTTCATTTTCAGTGTATGTTAACATCTTTAACACTGATTAGCAGGTATTGATAGCTTAGTGACATTAGCGTCACTGGTTCCATGGTGACTGAGGAAATACGCTAGTTATAGCTTTTATAAGACCCAGTATCCCATTGTCAAAAATATGCATTGATCAAATAAATTTACCCAATTAGCCATAGCTTGCTTGGTAACTATGAGTTTGGGGGCGTGTTTGGGATCCAATTGTCCTGCTCAGGTTAAGCCAGTCTTGCCCAAGCTCCATGTTTTTATCCATTTGTAGCTTGGTTAAGAGTTAGATGGAGTCAGGAACTGTCACATCGAGATCTACCTAGAGCTTCTAACCCACTGTTGGTGGGTATACATGTGTGTGTGTGTCACTCCCATACCTGAATGCGACATAACGAACTGTCCTCTGAAGCGAGCCTCTGTCTTGAAATTGACAACCAGGCGGCCCTCCTCATTTATTCTCATACTGGTGGGGTACATGGCTCCTTTTAGAAGAATGTCACAGTTTTATAATGCAGGCTTGACAGTAAATCATTAGGCCATTTCTTTTTTAACATAAGAGCCAGCAGCAAAACTCTGGTCTGAGAATGTACCTTGTAGCTCGGCCTCAGGTGGGCTGCCAATGCCATCCTGCCACAGAATGGCTGTATCGTACACAAAGGTGAGTTTGAGCTCTGACTGCAGGTCAAAGTGTTGCCAGCCTCCCACGGCGACAGGAGAGTGGAAGACGTAAGACACAAATAGAGGTACGCGCAAGGTGACATAGGACTGGACCAAGTTAAGTACCTTAAATAAAAAGAGAACTAGTCAGAGAATGTTGAGGCTGTTCTTTTCTTCTGTACTGCTGCATGTTTTAAGGTTTGAAAAATGCATTTTTGTGTTAATTTAGAGCTCTACTTCTGGTGCCGTGTTGAAACCCATGTAGTTGAGGTTCCAAATTTTTTGTTTAAAAACAGCATGTCTCTCATAGTATGTATGAACTTGTCCTTTGAACGTGTCCCACCTGACCGTCAGTGCCTATGGATCCTCCGCAGTCGTTCAGCAGCTCTGACATATCATAGTAGCTGGTGAACTCCCACAGGCAGGCCTCTAAGTTAAGGTTCCTGTAGAAGCGGAGAGAGTTGGCTGAGCGCATCACCATGCTGTACTGGTAGGGTGACGTCTCCCCGATGATTTCAGGATTCTTTGTAGCATCGATGATGAAGCCATATCTGGTTTGGATCTCATTAAAGTCAAGTAAATTGGAACAGCGGTGGTTGCCCACACGCGTCCCATCAGGGCTCAGGGTAAGCTCGAAGTTGGAGAGCGGTCTGGTAGAGATTACCGGCAACATGCCTGTTGACAGAGAAAAAGTTGTTGTTGTAAAGCAGTGAGGCTTTCTTAGCATTTCTCAAAAGGTACAGCTAATCACCATCCATGTGAGGCATGTTGATAATCAGTTTGATGAGGTTTGGGAAGTCTGGGTCATCTGGACCAGTGTAGCGGATCTTAGCAGAGAATGGTTCAGCTCCAACTGTACCAAGAACACGAGGCTGACACATACCTGCAAAGGATTAAAGGAGTCATATTGAGCAAAATCAGCTCACAAGAACAGCTCACCATGAATATAATTTACACATACTATAGTATCACGTGACTGCTGAAGGTTGCTGGAGATACCAGTAAGCATCACGCCACCAAAAGATTACTGGTGGATCAACCGCCTCAAAAATAGAACAGTGTATGGATGATGAACCAATTCAATTCAATTTATTTAAATTTATTTAATTTATATAGCCAAATCTTACAAATCACAGCAAAACTGCCTCAAGGCGCTTCACACAAGTCAGGTCTAACCTTACCAATACCTTACCTTTAGCCTTATGTTTCCTCCTATTTGAGGCTATAATCTACACCTTTGACCAGTTATTACATCCCATATGTGGTTTGGACTTCACATCAGAAAATGCAGGTCTGATTCTGGATGAGAGAGATAAGTCCTATGTGGGCCCCGTGTTATGTGTCGACGCGGGTTGAGGAGCGGACCTGCGTCAGACGGAACCCAGCGCTACAAATAACCAGAAAAGCGGTTCCAAAAACAATATATTTATTTCACCCGCTGGTGCATAAAAAGTGTAAAAACAGAAATAGCGTCCCTCTGGTGGAGTGAAGGCTGGCACGCTCTCCAGCGCCCAAAAGGATCGAAGCCCGGCGCTCCTGGACCCACTACCACCGCCAAACACCCCCCCAGGTGGACACGACAAACCGACTCTCTGCGAAGCATAGAAGGTGAGGTAAGTTAGCAATTACAACTAATATCCTTCAAAAGACACACACTATCAGCAACACATACAGGTCTGTATTTTAAGCTTTATGCAAATGAGCAGCTTCTCACAACAGGTGGAGGACCACTTGTCCGCATGCCACAGCAGTGAGAAGCGAGCTGCACAATCCTCATCACAATTCAAGTATACTGCGTAACAAAATACCAAATTACTATCAACAATTAGTCAAACACTTAATCACCTTTGATGTGTGCTGACAGCATGTGTCCCTCACCCTTCCTTGCTTCACGGGCTCGATGTGTCAAACCCAGGCGCGGTCCTCAGCGTCTCACAAACGAACATCACAAGGTCGAGTTCCCGGCAGTTCTGCTTGAATCACACATGACTTAAATGCAGAACGCCATCCAATTATCTGCTTCAGCTGAAAGTCTTTAAGGTTGCATGTGAGCACCATTCACAGGTGCTGCATATGATGTTGATGAGGGTGAAGGATTCTTCAGCCAGCACCTTCTCCACAGACAAATCAGTTCTCATGCCACCTGGAGAGCAAAGAAAAGAAAAGAACACCAAAATATCCAGCCACACCCCCCAACACACAACACCCTGAGGGTTATTGGACTGGTGCTGATTCCCAGAAATCATATCATCAAGTAGATGAGAATCCATGACTCCCCCTAGATGGGGCACTGGTCCATTACCATTTACTTGTCCATCCACAGCACCCATGTAGACTTGTGTTCTCTCTTTTACAAGTCATGGATACCTTTATGTCTTTGGGCATTTGGTCTGGTTTGATCCATGTAGTTGTCTACATTTGGCAGTGAAGCGGTGACCTGTGCGAATGATGTAGTTTTGTGTTTCCATGTTAATCAGCTTCAAAGTGACACAGCTCTATGTATGTGCATGTACAAACTTTACTGCTTGGAGCAAAACTGAGGCCTGGAACAGCTTAAATTACTCCTATAGATATGTTAAATACAAATTATTATGTCAAATACATATGTTACAGCAGTTTTTATCATATAACACCCACTAAGCCCATCTGTCTGTGCACTATTCCCAAAAAAACTGTGAGATAGTGCTGGACACGCAACCCACTCCATGCGTAAAGGCGTTGTGGCAAGCACAAGTGCTTGAATCGAAGGCAACACACACCTCCCAGAGCTGCCAACCGTCCCAGATTCAGCAGGATTTACCCCTTGTACCGCATGAGTGTGTGTGTGGGATGCCCATTAGTCCCACAGTTGTGTGGGTCTGGGCATGCCCCCAGACCCCATAGTTACACCTCGCGCCACTGGAGCTCGCGGCCATGTGTGGGTGTCCTGCATTGTGATGCCAAATGTTGGCAGGTATGACCTCCTAAGTGTCTGTGGGCCATTTTTGCCTATAAACTTTAAGTATTGCTCTTGAGTTACTTCTGACATGTATGACCTCTTTGAGTTGACACCAACAATAATTTTACTGTCATATCTTGTAAGCCTGTAAAATTATATAAATAATAAGAGTGCAATGTAATCATTGTAATCATTGTAGCCTGTCGAAAACCACAACTAATAAATAAATCAAATACATGCCCGATTCAGTTGTGCACTGACGCTTCCATTAGCTTGGCAGCAGGATCTGAATGTTGACAGAGCATTAGCTCCATGTTCAGTACGCACTGACGTTCGTATTCCCCTTCAAGTGCGACTCTACTTTCATCTCTCTTGGAATCGAATGGCTTCTTTCGTCTCTTAACACTCAAGCTCGGACTTTAACGCATTCTTTAGAATTTTATACTTGTGTTTTCAATGGTGAATGTCCTTCTTGGTTTAATGATTGCACATGCTGAAAATCGTACATCGGATCTGTTGTTGTAACAACACGTGGACTGTGTTTACGAAATTAAGCTGGTTTTCTGTGAAAAGTTTAACGGCTGATGCGAGATTATGGGGTGTTTCTGTCGGTGTAAGGACTTCCCACGGAGCGGGACGTCGCGCAACGCTTCCAGGCGCCGTCGTCGGCATGTTTCGAGCTGAAATCATCCTAATTTAAGGCTTAATTCACCCAGGACATCGTGAGAGAACAGAGAAGATTCAGAAGAGGCCGGCATGAGGAATTTATGCGGACATTCCACTGTTTAAGGACATTTTTTTAATGAAAGACGTACGCGCAAATTCGCCGAGTCGTTTCCGTGACGACTCGGCAAATCTGTGTGCGCCGCGACAGGAAAAACACCTCCGTGTTGAAAACCATTTGTATAATTCAGGCGGCTTTTAATGGCTTTCAACAAGTGAGTAACTGAGAAATTGTTTAACAGCTTGGGCATGTTCCAACTTGCCCGTTAAGATTTCCAACGGAGGTGTTTTTCCTGCCATGACCCCCCGCGGTCGGGTCCAGCCCGACATGCGACTCTGCCCGCACGTTCTTTCATTACAAAATGACCGTTAACAATGGAATGTCCGAATAAACTCCTCATGCCGACTTCTTCTGAAAGTTCTCTGTTCTCTGACGACTTACTGCGTCAACAGAGCCTGAAATGTGGAAGTTTTCAACTTGAAACGGCGAGACGCTGCCGCCTCGAAGCGCAGATCGCCGTCAGGCGCCGTGGACCGTCCTTACAGCGACACTACCAGACCAAAATCTCTCATCAGACGTTAAAATTTTTACCGAAAACCAGCTGAATTTATTGAATGGTGTCCACTCAGTTGTGCCTTACAGTTTTGAAAAAAATTTTATCAAACAAAGCAACAGTCTCTGAGCCATTCCTAAACAATGAAAAAAATCGACGAGCGGGTGGACGACTCCTCACTCAAAGACTGCCCACAGGCGAATGACGTAACCGACAGGGCGTGAAAAAACTCTTGCATGCCCACGAGGGTTCAAGCATGTCTGATGTAATCACACGTGATTCAAATCCATATGGTTTTTGAAAAAAATAATAAGGTCGGATACTTTTCTAATACACCTCGTATAACAAATTAATAAGCGTTAAGCTGGTAAATTATGAGGATTTCACTGGGGAACTTTTGTATTAAGTGATTAACGGGAGGAAGTACACATAGTGAAAAGTGACTGAGTACCGTTAAATCCAACCTTCAGGCGACTCACCTTCAGTCTTGCTGATCACAGTAATAGGGCTGGACAGCTCAAGGCCTGCATCTCCATTTGCGTTAAATGCCCTTGCTGCACATTGAACCCTGGAGCCAGCTTGGAAGTAGATGGAATCCAAGGTGATGGACTTTGTGTTGGAGAAGAAAGTGTTAGTGTCAACCTCCCTCATGGGGCTGGTCACTCCATCTGAGCCGGTGGGGGCACTGATCAGCCAGCGGTACTGAGTGTGAGTGTCATTGATGTTCTCCGCAGAACAGATGGAACCGGTTTTATCAAAGTCATGGTACTTAGGGTTGCAAGCCTGAAAGAGACAATGGTGGAAAACATATTTCATGCTTAGAACTGACCCCCCCCCCCCCCCCCAAAAAAAAAACAACAGATTTGGTGGTAACTTTTGTTATAGTGTCAAGAAATGTGTTGATGGGTGTCTCTCAAAAGCATCAGCTGTCTGCTCACCGTCACGCACACAACAGGGTATCCGTTTGGTGGGTGGGGCTTGTCTTTGGCTTTAGCTGTGTCATCATACATGAGCAGGGAAACCACCTGGGGCACGGCAGGGAAGGTAACATCTGCCACACTGTCCAGCTCCTCAATGTAAACAATTGCCTTGTTCATCTAAAGAGAAAGGATGTTGTTAGCCCTGAGGTTTACCAGTACATTAACATGAGGAACATGACTCATTCTTGGCGTGCACCGAGCAGTGATGGTAGCATTGCTAAAGAATCCAACTTGTAGCCCTGAATTGGACCAAATACTGGCCTCTCTCTCCTAGCCTGTGATTGGTTGGCGGCCGAGATGCAGACATCAGCCTCACTTTGATGGGTCGTGAGAGCTGCTCTCCTATTGGTCATTTGGGAGTGGGAAATCTCACTCCAAGATGGAGGCCAGTATCCGGCCCAATTCATAGCCGGGCTGGTTGTCGGGCTATCCAACTTGTAACTTCCAGATCATATGGTATAGAAATATAGATTTTTTTTGTGAAGTTCTTGTGGGTGTGGCCTATTTTACATAAGCTTACAGAAGAATTTCAATGTGTGTGTCTTCCTGTATAAATATTTTGTACAATATCCCACAGGTGTGCCTGAGATTCTGTTTAACTCATTATACAGTAGTGTTCAGAATAATAGTAGTGCTATGTAACTAAAAAGATTAATCCAGGTTTTGAGTATATTTCTTATTGTTACATGGGAAACAAGGTACCAGTAGATTCAGTAGATTCTCACAAATCCAACAAGACCAAGCATTCATGATATGCACATTCTTAAGGCTATGAAATTGGGCTATTAGTAAAAAAAGTAGGAAAGGGGGTGTTCACAATAATAGTAGCATCTGCTGTTGACGCTACAAACTCAAAACTATTATGTTCAAACTGCTTTTTTAGCAATCCTGTGAATCACTAAACTAGTATTTAGTTGTATAACCAGTTTTTCATGATTTCTTCACATCTGCGAGGCATTAATTTTGTTGGTTTGGAACCAAGATTTTGCTCATTTACTAGTGTGCTTGGGGTCATTGTCTTGTTGAAACATCCATTTCAAGGGCATGTCCTCTTCAGCATAAGGCAACATGACCTCTTCAAGTATTTTGACATGTCCAAACTGATCCATGATACCTGGTATGCGATATATAGGCCCAACACCATAGTAGGAGAAACATGCCCATATCATGATGCTTGCACCACCATGCTTCACTGTCTTCACTGTGAACTGTGGCTTGAATTCAGAGTTTGGGGGTCGTCTCACAAACTGTCTGCGGCCCTTGGACCCAAAAAGAACAATTTTACTCTCATCAGTCCACAAAATATTCCTCTATTTCTCTTTAGGCCAGTTGATGTGTTCTTTGGCAAATTGTAACCTCTTCTGCACATCTTTTATTTAACAGAGGGACTTTGCAGGGGATTCTTGCAAATAAATTAGAATCACACAGGCGTCTTCTGTCACAGCACTTACAGGTAACTCCAGACTGTCTTTGATCATCCTGGAGCTGATCAGTGGGTGAGCCTTTGCCATTCTGGTTATTCTTCTATCCATTTTGATGGTTGTTTTCCATTTTCTTCCACACGTCTCTGGTTTTTTTTTTTGTCCATTTTAAAGCATTGGAGATCACTGTAGATGAACCGCCTATAATTTTTTGCACCTGCGTATAAGTTTTCCCTCTCCAATCAATTTTTTAATTAAACTACGCTGTTCTTCTGAACAATGTCTTGAACGTCCCATTTTCCTCAGGCTTTCAAAGAGAAAAGCATGTTCAACAGGTGCTGACTTCATCCTTACATAGGGGACACCTGATTCACACCTGTTTGTTCCACAAAATTGACGAACTCACTGACTGAATGCCACACTACTGTTATTGTGAACACCCCCTTTTCTACTTTTTTTTTTTTTTTTACTAATAGCCCAATTTCATAGCCTTAAGAGTGTGCACATCATGAATGCTTGCTCTTGTTGGATTTGTGAGAATCTACTGAATCTACTGGTACCTTGTTTCCCATGTAACAATAAGAAATATACTCAAAACCTGGATTAATCTTTTTAGTCACATAGCACTACTATTATTCTGAACACTACCGTAGATTTGGACTTTGATAAATTTTTTTAATTTTTATTTTTGCTGTCTCACACCTTATTCAAGTTGCTCCCAAATAATAAAATGCTTTGATTGAAGGGTGGGTAGTTTAACTCAGGTGATGCTCACATTTCTAGATGTGGTGGATGTGGCAAAATATGGTACATACGAAAGTCAACGATCATCAAATTAGAACTTTTGATGTGGTGTACCTCTGTGGTGCGTGCTGCATTAGTCCATACAAAACTGTTACAGTGCACCACATGCATTATAATGAATAAATCACATGCAAAATATTTTAACAGGACAATGTAAACACAGCTGTAATCCTTGGGGTTTGCCTAAATGAGTCATTAAGAAATGTAAAGAGTGTAGTGCTACTGAGAGCAGGTCATAATCTAAAATTGACTGCATGAAGGAGGTTAGACCGAAATACCCTTGACAACTCTAAAAGTGTCACCACTGTGATTGCAGAGATTGTACATATATTTTCATTTCCATTTCATAATGATTGATTTAGCTAAACTCCCATCTATTTTCGTGTTCACACTCTCTTCTAAGAGAGGTGATAGTCTAATGGTTAAGCATTGGGCTTCAGACCAGAGGATCCTCTGTTCAAAACCCAGCCAGACCAGAAAACCACTAAGGGCTGTTGGGCAAGGTCCTTAATCCCCTAGTTGCTCCTGGTGTGTAGCGAGCGCCTTGCACGGCAGCACCCTGACATCGGTGTGTGAGTGTGAATGGGTGAATGTGAGGCATAATTGTAAAGTGCTTTGAGCTTCTGATGCAGATGGAAAAGCGCTATATAAATGCAGTCCATTTGCATTCTACAGTTTGAATACAAAAGGACTTTGTCTCAAGAAATCTATTTATGTTGTGAGAGAGGTCTCAGCCTGATGTGGAGTACATGGGTAGAAGGCCACGGTTCTGTTTATAGGTCCCTTTACTCTTTGGCTCTGCTGGGACATTTCTCCAGCATCCCGTTCCAAAGGGAAAAGCTTTTAATACGACGCTGTAGTTCAGGCATGCTGACAGCAATGGCAGCTGCTGCCTGGCTATTTTAACACGGGCTGACATGACAGGCCAAATGGTCACGTGTGTTGGTATGCAGCACTGTACTTGTGTGCTCATAGTCTTTTTGAGGACTTTCGGATTTACCCCATGCTGCCGTTGCCTCACCTGTATCTCAGCCACCATGTTGTCGTCAGGCTTCATGTGTACAGTGAACGCCTCTCGCATCTCTCTTTGACCATCGTACAGGATCTCAATCTCCACTACGTGTTCCTGATCACCTTCCTTGAACTCCACATCTTGGAAACACATTCAAATAAGTGTGTATTGCTCTCAGACAGGAACATCTCCAAAATAAAGGCATAATTCACACCAAGAAGCATTCAGTGACTTCACTTAGATGAAAGCAAGCAGCACTTTTATTAAACATTTTTATGAAGCTTTAGGGCTCCATTTTGTTTCTCAAAAGCACATAGATTAAGGGCATTTACGTAAGGTGTGTTCAATTCCACTTTCATATTTACACAGTGTAGGGCACAAAGGGGTTGTATTTTGGCACGTAACTACTCATGAGGTGGGTTTCCATCACTTGAAGCAGCATATTTGACAGATTTTTCTGGCGAGGACATGGTTCTGCAAAAATCCCAGTTGTGTAACTTGCTTAAGCTGAAATTTTTTAAGTAAAATTTCTATGTAAAACATTGTTTAATGTAAAACCAATGAAAGTTCTTTGACTTAACATTGATTGTTAGATTCCAGTGAAGTCCTCACCCTCAGACAGCGGGTTGTAGTCCTCTCCGGAGGTTGCAGATCCATCTTTAGTGTGCACTCTCACTACTGACAACTTTGAGGTGTCTCCAACTCGCAGGATGGGAATCTTTACTGTTGCTAAATCACCTTTGACCTGAGGTTCACGAACACTGTACTTGGTCTCAGAGAAACGAATGATTGGTTCTGTTGAGGAGCAGACAAAGGCAATTCAATATGCATTGAACAAAACACTTTGAGCTAGTTAGTTCCCTGCCTCCTTATACGTACAAGCATACTGAACAATTCACAGGCAGGGTTACAAGAGATGATGTGTGTTGGGATGTATGGTAAACTGTGTTTCTTCATTCTTATTTAGGTCATTTCTGGTTAGAAGACCTCTGCCCAGAAGAAGTTTTGATCATTTTTCACTTGGGACTTTAAACAGAACAAAAGCAAAGCTCCTCATGTCTCCTGACTCAAAGGTGGCCACGCCTTCCACTGGCAGTAAAGTTTTGCCTGCAGGACGCAGTAACACATGCAGGGATATTGTGTTTGTTCTCATCCTCCCAATGGACAACAGGATCTTTTTAATTTTTTGTCTCATGGCATTAAAAAACAACTAAAATACTAAATCCTGTGAATAAACATGTTAATGAGACTGAGAATAAAAATTGTATATTCAATTACTCAACAAGAAAAGATTAAAGAATAATTCAGTACCTTTATTTATTAAATTTGTAATTTAGACAAAGATATATTTGCCTTTCATTGCCTTCCAGGTGAAAAATTCCTTTGCACTTTTCTGCATTGAGCACAAATTACATTTTATTGCGACTGCGGATCATTGTTATCATTGATGAATTTTAAAGTCACTTTCATGTGAAAGCTGCAATAAATTTCATGAAAACTGGTATAAAATGTTATTCTTTAATGTGAAGTACAAAAAATTGACATGACATCAAATCCCAATGAACTAAATTTGCACTCACCCTGTGTCACTTAGGGTGCAGGTGCAACTATTTTTTTTTTTCAAAGTTTATCTTTAGACACCCTGGTAAAAAAGCATGTCCGCACAAAAGGAGGCCGGGCTAAACGTGGTATACGGGCCACCAGTTAGTGGCGCCGATTCAGATGCAGTACATCAACAGACTTAAAACAGTGCTGTCCGGAAAACATCACACAAATCACATTTAGAATCACAAAGTCTTCTAGATTTTTTAATGATACTTTGGATTTAGTACCACAGATGTCTGGTGTGAACAGGATGTATTGGTTAGGAGTTTTAACAGCACCATTGGATCGTGTGAATGGAGAGTGTTTCATGAACAAACATTTGCAGAGCAAAAACATATTTGGAAGTGTTATGCCCAAATATACATCTACAGGACTGAAAAATCTATGGATTAGATGTCATATTCTGAAATCTGGAACCTCTTTGACATACTGTCTTTGTCATCCGTGACGGTGATCAGTGTTTCCTTCTGTTCCCCGATAGAAGCTCCATAAGGAGATTTGCTCTTTGCAGTTCCTAGAACCAGCCGGAACTCTTCGTCCTCTTCGTGGATGGAGTCATCCACCAGGTTTACCACACAAGGCTTCTCTGTTTCACCTATGGATGAATGTTTAACATATGCAGTTTGTAGTGTGTATGTGACAACCACGAAAAGATTTACACACTGCAGATAGGTAGCATAGACTAAGACAATGTTGTCTCACCTGGTAGGAACGTGATGATTGATGCATCAGTATTGGGCCTTTCGATGTAGTCCATCATTACCTGAGCAGAAGCCTGGCGAGTGTAGCAGCGCACTGTCGACCTGAGCCTAACATCTCCGCTACGGTATATTATAGCTTTCACCTCCCCGTCAGACTCATCCACTTTGTAACTGCCTTCCTTAAACTGAACCTTTGGCACTGTAACAACACCAATCCACCCGTTACAAGAGTGTCTTATTGCATTCCAGTGAAGTGTTTGTCTGCAATGTGTACTGATGGCTTGAAAATGATGACAAACCCTCTAGCAAGCTGCCACGTGTTTTTAAACACTTACAGTCTGTAACCGTGTCATTGATGGTAATGATAGTCATGCTAGGTTCTCCCAGCACAGCATTCATGGGCATGCGTAGCACCAGGTCAAATGTCTCAGGCCCCTCTAGCTCTGGCTGACCCAGATCATCCAGGATGGTCACCCTAAATGTTTGCATGGTCACTCCAGGTGCAAAGTCCAGGTTACGACTAATACCGACATAGTCTAGACCAGCTGTTAGAAAGATAGAGAAGTTAGCAGGTGAGAGACTCAGGATTGCAATATCTTGTTTCTGTTGAACTACAGATCTTACCCTCTGCTGAGGCAGGATCACTCTTCCTGGAGCGGACTGTGACAGTAGCTGTTTTGGACAGGTCTGTCCCCGTCCTCCAGACCTTTACCTCAACGTAACCTGAACTCTCGTCCACAACATACTCAAGTTCCCCAAAATACAAGGAGGGCTCTGTGGAATTTGGGGGAAAAAAGTCCAAAAAGCAAAAGATTAAGACATGGTATATTTCAAATGCACATAAGGTTTGTTCTTGTTCATGGAAACGTTCTGTCAATTTATTGAAAACTAGGTAATGGTACCTATGGGCATGAACACAGTAAGGGCGAAATTAATCTGACATTTGACTCCAGTGACATTAACTGTGACTGAAATGATTGACCTCTAATTGACCTTGACAAGGAATCCACATCCAAACTGAGCTAAAAATGAAATTTGTTGACCTTTTCTGAAATAAATTCTTTGAGGACAGTTTTGAGATCAGACTTCAATGACATACCAAATTTGGTCAAAATCAGCAAAGGTAGGCCAACACAGACAGGCAGACATGACCTTGATTCACCTTCAGTAAATTTGATTTTGCTGGACAATTCTTGAACCCATCTCCATCTTAAATGTTGACCTTTCATCCATATGATTGACCCTTGTCAAACTTTATCTGGGCAGTTCCAGTACCCACTGACATTTGTGCCAGGCTTCGTAGATATCACAGTGAAAAAAACATAATTTTGGCTGACCCAAAATTTGACCCAATGACCTTGACCTTTGTAAAAAATCTCATTAAGGGCCATTCTGTGGTTGAGAGTCATCCACATATTAAGTTTGGTGGATATCAGTTAAAGCACCTGGGAGGAATAGGGAACAAGCAGACAGATAAACCAAAATTTTGACTTTGTATTCCAGTGACTTTGATCTTTGCCTAAATAAACCCCTTAAGAACAATGATGGGATCAGTCTACATGCACACAGTATGCTTGGTAGAAACTGGCCATATCACCTCAAGGCAGTAGTGCAACAAAGAAACACCTCTTATAGTATGATTCCTTTTATGTTTGTGGCATGACTATGACTATTATGTTTTCCCATTTTAGAGCAATATGAACTTTACATTGTGTGTGGACATTTGGATGCTTGTGGTTAACTTAATATTTTGTTGAAGATCAAGTTCAGGGCCAGGCTGGCACATTGCACAAACTCTCATTTTTGACTCGGCACAGGAAGAGACCTGTCATCCCTCTTAGCCCGTGTATTTTGTAGCTTCCTCCCTCATTTATCTGAAGCCAGACGACTGTCTGAAGTCAGTGCCAAAGAGCTGCTGAGGATATGATGACTAAGGCTTGTGAAAGTCTGATTGAGAGGACATTCCTAGATCTTGATGATGGAGCAGCAGATAAGCAGTAGAAGGATAAGCAAGGACTCAGACCCAAGTAACATGTCACTTCATCTGTTCTCACATCTGCATTAAACTTGTTTTTCATCAGACCCTGTCTCAGAGATTAGCATGGTTACATTTTCAGATTTGTGATCCAATGTCCCTGTAAATTTAGAGCTGCTGTAGGATGGGCATGCGACATAAAAACATGAGCAAACATACACATACTAGCACAATCTCCCAAATGTCAATAGCCAACTATTTTAGTGGGTTTCTTTAGTTATATTTTATTATGTTCATAGTCAATAAATTTGGCTATAATCTGTTGAACCATTAGTCTTTCCTGAAAGAAATTCAGTCAGAGAACTCACATTTGATCACCTTTATTGCTACATCAGCACATAGTTATAGTTTGGCGCCTAGGCTCTGACATCATCACTCATCACAGAATATTACTTGCGATATTTTGGAGGGGGGGCTGTGATTACCTATACAAATCATTCCCCCGTTTGAGCCCAAAGGTTAATGCTAGGGTGGAGACGGGGGCTGACAACAGGCAGCAAAATTGATGCAGCAATGGTGGCATTCACAGGCGAAGGGTGGGGGGTAGCTGGGAAATTGAGTCCTAAACAGCCCTCCCAGTTTGCAGGATGTGTTTGGGTTGATTATGAGGAGAGTGAGACATGATAAGTGAATGTTGAGCAAGGCAAATGGAGCAAGTTTGCTCCATTTATTGGGGAAATAGTGAGAAATACGCGCCGAGGTTCTTTTAAATTCTATAGTTAATCCATTTGTAGTTCATACTTGATAAATGCTGAAGCACCTTGAGGCAACTTTGTTGTGATTTGGTGCTATATAATTGAAATAAATTGAAATTGAGTACTGTTTCCTTATTTTAGTAAATATAAAATCTTTATACAATGTTTTGTATAATTAGCTTTGGTAATAGCTTAGCGTTTGGTGCTATGTCAAGTTGCTGACAATGTATCTATGTATCAGTAATTCACAATGAATTAAATTGTTCACGTGTCTTGAAAACTTGCTAGTGTCAAACAATGATAATGGGCTAATGTTAGTATGAAAAGTTGCTAGCATCACATAACACAATGCTAGCAGGCTAACATTAGCATAAGCTGAGTGCCTCCATTGTGGAAAAAGGATTTATAATGTGCTTTAAAACATACTTAGAATTAGATTTTTTTTCCTGAGAAAAACCTTATTGTACATCTTCAGGCAATTATACATTGCCTGACAAAATAACAGTCTAATATGACATTACTTTGAGGCTATATTCTATATTTTGTAGACAAAATAATTTTAAAAATTGCCAATGCCCAAATATTTATCAAGAAGAAAGAGAAGGAAAAAAAGTGTGGATGGTGCAGCAGACAACAAATGTTTAGTGAAGGATGTCTGACACATTTTTCAAAGCTTTTAAGACCCTCTGTCAGCTATTTGGCATCAAGTGCATGAATAGCAACAGTCAGGGGGAACCAGTGCCAACATGGCAACTTGGAAAAGAAAAAAAAAAAAAAAAAAACGGTGTGAGAAAGACCCAGACAAATACAATAACAACAGAGGCTTGATGTTGGCCAGGGTTCAAACCACAAATTTAGTCAGGCCATGAGATAGTTTCACACATTTACGCAGTCACATTTATGGTAGGGTGTTAGTTCAGGACCCCCTAGGATGTAGAACCACAATGGAGGCTTACACAATGGAGGCTTCTGTTGTCTCTTCATGCCTGGCAATGTAGACTAATTGTTTATGTGTAAAGCTAATTTGTATCCCCAGTTCAAATTGCATGGGTGTCACGGTTTGGTGCGTGAGTGGATCTGTTACTACAACAAGCAAAATCAATAAAGAAAATTTTTTTCAGGAAATTGACTTTCATGAATAGATGGAGACGCAGCGTGAGACCAAATGAAACTTTGTCAGGCATCATAAAAGAGAAAATGCAAATATTAGGGTGATAACAATGTATTACTAAATACTAACAGGGGTACCAGTCTTAGTTTTGATGAAGAATAATTGCCACGTTTTAAGTGTATCTGGTAAGCAGCCGGTCTGCTCTGTCAGCCTGATCCTGTCAGATCTCAGAAGCTAAGCGGAGCAGGATCTGGTTAATACTTGGATGGGAGACCTCTTCGGAATACCAGCGGCTGTGTTTGTTTCTCAAGGTAAAACTGGAGTTGCATCAGGAAGGGAATCCGGCATAAAATGGTGCCAAATACCAATGCGGATTTGGCTGTATTTGCTGTGGCAACACCGAACAAAACAGGAGCAGCCAAATGGACAACAACATAAGTGTGTTTGGTTAAAAAAAAAAGTCATTGGAATCAGCACATCAACACAGTGGTTTAGGGTATAAATAAACTACTAAACTACAGCATTCACGGAGTGCTAATGTTCAGTCTTTTAAATGTGCTGTATGATTGTGCTAAAACTGTTAAATGTGCTTTTTCCTAATAGTGTTAAGCTATTTATTGTACATTTAGATTATTTTTCATTTTATTATTTCATGTTCTGTATTGTATTGATTTAAAATAATTAATGGCATGATTCCCAGAGGTGAGACAAAGTCACCATCAAGTCACTCTCAAGTCATGAATCAGCAAGTCCCAAGTCAAGTCTCAAGTCATAATTAAAACCAATTATTTTCAAGCTGACTTGAGACTTGACTTGAGACTTGGAGATTGATGACTTGAGAATGACTTGACAGTGACTTCGTCCCACCTCTGATGATTCCACACACGCTGATACAGTAGGTGGTGGGATGCACCTCTAAAGCTGGTTTGTGGTCCACTGATAAACAGAAGTAGTAGTTTTACTGAGTGATTTATATGTAGAAGCCTGTTTTCACTGCAGGAACACGTGATGCATTTTAGGGGACCCGACACCTTTGCACATGACTCCACTGCAGGAAAAGAGATTTTTGAGGCCAGTGTTGGTGGGTGAAATTGGTCCCAACTTCATAGTAGGTACTTTTGAATGGCCCTGAAAAAATGTTGGGCGGGCCTTGAAATTGACTGGATGCTAACTTGTACAGCTAACGTGCTCCTGCTATCCATTCTGTTTCAGAAGAACTGAAACAGAATGGATAGCAGAAGCCCCATTTCCATTACAGAAACACGACCGACTTCCCAGTGGTTGCGAATGTTTACAGGATTGGGCCATACCTGGGCTTCTCAGCCACTGTGTCTCCATCACGGTGTAATCCTCATGATCGGTAACAAGTACTCTTTAACATTAGATGTAAGGCAACATAAAAGTTTGCTTGCTAGCTGTTGATAGTATTCAGTGTTAGCGCTAGTCAGGAGGCAATTTGCCTTTCCACTAGCTTGCTAAAATAATATTGTGCAAGGTAATGCAAACTCTTAAAATATCTATATTTCATGAATTGGTTACCTGACTATAGACTTCTTGAGTCTTCAGTCCCTGCATTCCTGGCACACAAAGGGCAGTGGTTTTGTTTGTTGGTTTTGTCATGTGAGCCACTTTTGTTGTTGTGGTCCTTCAGGTGCTTGTAGTCCTGCTTGAACTTTTGAATTCCTCTCAGCATTGTTTTGTGGTGTGTTTAATTCAGAATCCAGGTGTTCTGACATGCCATGTAGATAGTAATGGAGACATGTGCAATGGTGTTGGTCCCCTAAAATGGCTCACAACTTCCTACGGTTGAAACAACCTGCAGTAGATGAACTGATGAGCAGTTAAAGGTGTTGGTTTTGTTCTTGCTGGACAAGGTCCACCATGGATTCCAGCCCTTGAGGAAGAAAGTCAAAATCTATGTTGCATCCAACTGTTGCTGAGTTATTACGCCACTGCATACATAGCTGCATGAGCCTGGTCTGTCTTCACCACAATGGATCCACAAATGCTGGGAAAACTATTCTCTGGTGGTGCTATTCTCCTGCACCTATTTATCAATCAATCAATTTTTTTATATAGCGCCAAATCACAACAAACAGTTGCCCCAAGGCGCTTTATATTGTAAGGCAAGGCCATACAATAATTATGTAAAATTATTGTATTGTATAGAGTTGTCAGACAACTCTGGACAGAGTTGTCTGACAAGGAATTTCTCAATTTTTGTCCATGCCAGCATACCAACAAAAATGGAATAGTGAAAATAAATTGATTATGTGAGTGTGATACACTCGCTGTGGATTTCAGTACAGTGCATTAACATTCTCAGTGGTGCTGTAGAAACTGAAAGCGCTGTGGGACTGGATCAGTCTGAGAATTTTGGTGATATTGAAAGGCAAATATCAACCTTCCGATGACATTATGGTGGGACTTCTAACATGGGGGGGGGGGGGGGGGGGGGTGCTCCAACACCATGAAGTACCACTCTAGAGTGGTCTGATTGAAAAATTGCACAGAACTCCACTAAACAATGGCACGAGTAAAAACAACATCATTCATTTACAATCCTTGCACAACAGTCCCCTTTGTCTCTTCCACCACCTGTGTTTTGTTCCCTGCAGACAAAGGGATGCCATCTCACTCCTCTGTGCTCCACTGAATGTCAATGGGGGGGGGGGGGGGGGTGTCATCCAGGGAGCACAGCACATTTTAGCCCTTTTATGTGTCTGACAGGTGATGGTGTAGTGTAACATCCACTGGAGATGCTGTACTCTTCTCCACACCTGTCTATTGTTGTCTTGTTTCCAACAGTAAGACAGTCAGAGACACATAGACATAGCATAGTGGCTGACAAAACAGCGTGCAAACAGCTGGATACAAACGTGAAAGATGCTGCACATAGGAAAGAGTACAAACCCCAAGAGGCACATACAGTATCCAGGGTTTTCTTGTGGCAGTGTGTTCATTTTTGACTGATTAATGCTAAAACTGGCACAGTAAATCATAAAACATGCACTTAGCAATGGTCTTATCTTCACCTGCCAACATCAGTGACGTCTTCATGCTGTAAATAACCAGTGAATCCAAGAGGAGAAGGTCTATCAGAATTTGGACAGTGATACAATTTTTGTAATTTTTCCACTTTGTACCACCACAGTGGAGTTGAAATGAAACATTTAATGTGATAGATAATGTTGACTTTCAGCTTTATTTAACGGGATTCAAACAGTATTACAGTAACTATTTAGGAATTAAAGCAATTTTTATACATGATTCCTCCATTTACTTAAAGTAATTGAGCAAAGTAAGCCTAACAATTATTTTTCCATACAGATGGTCAATTTTACAACTAGTTATCGTCAGACAAGTCAGGGAGCAGATGCATGAGCATTTCCAACTCAGTGAATATGTCCTGGAATTCATTAACCTTAATCATTTAGAAGTTCTGATGGTATGGTATTCTATGGGAAACCTGTCTGGAGTAGGAGTGCCTATGCAAGAAGGAGACTAGTAAGGGAAGCCACCAAGACACACAGGCAACTCTGATGGTGTTATAGGCCTCTGTGGATGTGTTTTGAGAAACTATGTGCACACTGCAACTTTTGTCTGCTATATCTATGGAGCTTCATGTTGCAGCACGGGAGTTTTCTGTAAAACACATGACATTTTAGCTGCAGTTTTTGAAGAAGGCTCATGGGAAACAGAAGGCTAGACTTGATCTGTCTTCTTGTAGCCTACACCACAAGCCTACACCACAAGCACATTTTGATTTTTTTTTCACCCTTTTCATTTCAACTCCACGTAGTGGCGTACAGAGGCAAAATCACAAAAATTGTGTCGATGTCCAAATACTTATGGACCAGATTGTATGTAAAATTTTAATTAAAGCATTTGATGGATGCTTGCTGACACAAGGAAGCATGGCGATACGATTGCTTCACTCACCATCGTCACTATCTGCCAAGATGGTGACCTTGGCTGTTGGGAAGTTGGCGCCCACCTGGCCGCCCATGGGCATACTGAGGCTGACATTAAAGCTCTCGTCCTCTTCATACAGAGAGTCGTCAATGACGATGATCCGGCAGACTTTCTCACGCTCGTGCTTGTCAAAACGCAGCACACTGGTGTGATCTTCAGGGCGGGTGATGTAGTCCGAGTAGGACAGCACAGTGCTGGGTATGGTGCCAGTAGCTGTGCCTGAAGAATTATAGCAGGAAAATAAGGAGAGAAAAGGGAAAATTCAGGGATCTGTGTGGGTTTGGATGTTAGTAATAATGGTACTTTGTTCATACACAAATGGACACAGGGCCCAAAGCAATACCCTAGTATGCGTGTGTAACTGGTTCATCTTATCTCATGCAAAGCACTTTTAGTTGCCTTCTCTATGAAATGTGTTATACAAATTAATCTGATTTGGTTTAATTTTAGAATTTTTGGTACGTCTGCGGTCTACTTGGCTGCATATAGACTAAAAGTGCTGTCCTGTCTTTGAACAAGAATAAACACAGACAGGTTTGACTGACCTTGATGCGTGTAGCAAACTACCATGAGCTCCTGGCTGATGTCTCCTGAGCGTCGGACTGGCACCAAAAGCTCTCCTATATCCTCTTCGATTTTGTACTCTGCTTGTGGAATGAAGACAGTCGACTCTATTTGGGAAGTGAAATGGAGAAAATGATAAATGATAACATCTCATACATTTAAGTCTTTGAATGAAAATGGACAGGATTCATCTAAACATTGGTGTGTACCATCTCCAGGGTCTACAATCTCCACTGTCGCAGTGTCTGGAAACTCCAGCACAGCCATGACTGGATCTGACAGCTGTATCTGAAAGGTCTCAGAGGTCTCAAACTCCTGGTCTGTGAAGACCTTCACCTTCCAGGTTGCTGTCGTCTGGCCAGGGTTAAATTGGACTTGCTTCTGGGCTTTACCACGAAAGTCCTTGTCTTTCTCAGCTGTGCCATCCTTGGTAGCAATGCCTGGGAGTAAGAGATTAAAATGTTTTAAGTAGATTTAGCAGTACTGCTAAAAATTAACAGTTTATTCTTTAGTAATAAAAAAGCATATTGTAACTGGAATAACATGCTGTGTATCCTGGCTTTTGCAAATGATGGCTTTGAAGTGGTCTGTCCCGACACCTGAATGTGAGTCAAGCTGAAAAGTGACCTAGACAAGCAGCTGAAGTTCCCATGAGAGATCACTACAACTTTTCGGAGATCAAAAATTCCCCTGTAATCAACCTGTTTCGGAAACAGCTTTGAAGAGACAGTCAAAGCACAGGGACCTGTCTTCGGCATGTACAGAGGAGGGATGGAGTTGATGTTAGCTGCAGAGGCTCCAGTGGAAAATCTGTTGAGCAATTCATGAAGGTTCCAGCAAGGTAGCCAAGGAACTGGCTGAGGAGACATAGCATGGGAATGTCTGGGTTTGGCTGAGAAAGAATGACGCAAAATGACATAAAAAAGATCATATCGTTGGCTGTAGAGAGAGGTAGGGAGACATTCCTGCCATTGCCCCACCACCTGGAGATTCTGAGACCAGGGGATGCTATCCAGTGAGGTGGAATATAATCTCCAATTCCAAGTACAGTATGTGATGGCAACAAAGCCTTCGGCTGATTTATCATAAAAAAATAATCA
Organism: Thalassophryne amazonica; assembly: GCF_902500255.1. Classification (NCBI taxonomy): domain Eukaryota; kingdom Metazoa; phylum Chordata; class Actinopteri; order Batrachoidiformes; family Batrachoididae; genus Thalassophryne; species Thalassophryne amazonica. The sequence goes on along the minus strand of NC_047117.1, from coordinate 22,710,399 downwards.
GAATAACTGTTGTCAAAGATTCCACTCAACTGACTTGTAACTCATGTAACTGCAAAAGATTATGTTGAATGTAAAGGTTTCATCTTCATAACAGTTAAAAAATGACTTCGGAAATGGGCACACTCAAATATTTTGGAATGTTCTCGAGTATAATTATTTTAAAAATAAATGTACAATGTGCAAAGAAGACAAGAAGGACTTCGAGACAATCTTTGTCTTCATGCACGCCATTCAATGTATAATCACGTTCTCACGCTTGTGAGAGAGCAGTAAGGGCGCTGTGATGCTAATAACAGTTAATTGTTGTTGTTATCAACTAATTTTGCATTCTTTTATTACAAATGAAAATATTTTCTGCTTCCAGTAACATAGTGATGAATTCAATTCCTGTCTTTTGTAAATGCCATGCATGTCTTTGAATGGCAGAGAGAAATTGAGCAGTAGCGTAAAGCATTTAAAACATATGTTCTTCATGTTTCCAACCAGAGGAAGTAAATATTAGGTATGAAACAATGCATTGTGAATAGTGATAATCATATCGTGACACCTCTATCAAATTGTATTTTTTAAAATTTCATATTTAAAATATTATATTTTAATTTTTTTTGTAATTTTCTAAAATATTTGTATTTGTCTAAAAATTCATATTATAAATTGGTATTGTGATGCCTTGAAATGCCAAGTACTGTAAGGAAGAAATACAGACTTCTTGCATAAGAATCATAAATGATTTCTAAACTATATAAATAAGAAACAGTCAATGACAAGGATTACATTTCGTACTTTTAGGTGCCAGCACTTACTGACAAAAGATGTTTCCCCCAGGTAGCCTCTGCGTTTCAGTGTCACCTCCAGGAATTTGGCATCCTCATCCACTAAGTAGTACTCCTTTTCCAGAGATATCCAGGACCAGTTGAGTCGGAATGGCTGAGGCTTCAGTTTGTTGCCACCTAGAAAGAGGACAGGTTTAATCTCACTGGTACTCCTGTGAAAGACAAGACCTATCCACGGCACAGCACAATAAGGAGACAGATTGTTCACATGAGTACTCACTGAGGCGTACAAATTGTGTTCTTTTCCGGACTGAAGGAAACAAATCAAAAGGGCATTATAATTTTGGAAGGGTAACAGGATAACTTAATACCAGGGCTTTCCTAACCCTTGTTTCACTTGGCTTCTCAGTTCCTCTGATCCACCTTCTACCACTTTAAACTGCTCTCTGTTTTAATTCACAGCCATTTTTGAGGGTTCAAGGGAAACTGACATTTTTAACCAAGGTCCTATTTTTTTTATATACTGTTATTGTACAAGGCAAGTTACAAAGGGTCTGTCTGTCTGACTGTCTTACAGAATGAGTCCCTCATTGGTATTCAACTTGCAATGACCCAATGATGAGCAGCAGTGCAGAATGGATTTCATGCTCTGGTAAGCTGCTAACTGTATAACTGTTGATCTTAAATATATACATTTAGTGGGGTAAACGTGCACAGTTACCTCCATTGGGATCTTGTCCATGCTACCAGTCACTTTTAATAATATTTTTGCCTTCGGTGGTGACAAGATGCAGTTTATGAGTGTTTTTAGCCTGCCCCATACGATAACATTAATTAACCTGTTAGCCCATAGCGGTATTTGCATTGTAAATTAATAACAGCACCAATTCATTTCATTTTTGTGCCCTGTAAAAAAATAAATAATAAAAGAAAAAAATCAAACACCTAAGGGCCCTGTCCCACTGGGGAGAGGATTAATTGCGCATGAATTGAGTACACAAATTGCGGGCGTTCGCTGTCGTCCGCAACAAAAATGGCCAAAAATGACAAATGTCCCAGTATGAATTACAGATATATTAATAATATATAGTGAATATATGATGAACAATCACGGTTATATAACGCATGTAGTGAGGAAACTGATCGGACACATTGAGATTATCACAGCAGTATTACGGGTGTATTATGAATGCATCGCGCACATGTTGCGTGTGCACGGCATCTGCATTGCGGTCATAAAATAAGCGCTCTCGGGCCGTCGGCATCACTATTCATACCAACAATACAGCCTCTGGAGCAAGTGCTGGACTTGGACAAGTTGCTGACAGAGTTAATGTTCATGTTGTCATTTGAGGGTTAACTGTTCATGAGTTTGGGGAGTGGGAGGGGGGGGAAGCCGCTCGGGGTGTGAGACGGTGTTTTTTTTTTTTTTTTTGAGAGTGTCACAGAAAACAGACTTCAGTGTGAGTTGTGGCTAAACAGCAACTCTTCCTTTTGTTGGTGTTAAATAAAAGTCCTGGATTGCAGCAGCTATGTCTTTGTGGATTTACACAGCCGGACCGGCACTGACTGGCAGGTATGTCACTTTCTGCCACATATAGTACTTTGGGTTTACGTGACGTGTTTGTTATGCATTCACAGATTGTCCGCAAATCAGCTGCAAAGCAGATGTAATAAAAACGCTTTATTCGTGGCCAAACTGTATGCATTCGGTACAACATATTTTAGTTTGTGATGTGGACATGATGGGCACGATATATATCTGTTTTAAACACTGTCCCGGTCCTCTGCCAAGCCGCAAATCCCCATCAGTTGCGGTTATCGGCGGTTAACGGCAGATATACAGCGCATAAAGTGAGTATGTATTGTGTATGAATTGAGTATGTATGGAGTATGTAAGGCAGATGTCATCCGCATCCAGATTTTTGAGCTACTCAGAAATCCTGGCTGCGGACATGTGTGCCTCTGAGGATGATCACGGGCGTGTTCGGATGACGGCTGACTCATACAGGCATGTTACACGGATATTGCGGATGTTTGGCGAATATGGGCCAATTTTGTGCACAGTCCATACGCAAATCCTCCTAAACGCCAGTGGGACAGGGCCCGAACATCTAAAATAGAGTCTAGGTTGAAAAATGTCAATGTTCCCCTTCAAATGATAGAATGTCAGCAACAGAATAGAAAAAATGGAAATACACACACACATACGTCAGAGTTGGCCCGTTGTGCTCCACACAACCACTGACTGGATTTGTTGGTCCCTTGAATGGAGTATTGATTGCATCTGAGGGTACACTGTCCCACTTGCTACGTCTTCCAACATTATTTAGTTTATGCCTGTTGTATATGTGTGTGTGCATTTGAGACAAAGAGACATTGGTATCTTTTTTCTTTTAAAGACTCAACTCTGACTCACCTTCTCATACTGACTTCTGTTGCCCTCCTTCCTCCCCTTTCCTCTTTTTTTTTTTTTTTTTTTAACCAAAGATGGCAGAGCTCACGTATGAGCCATGAGGTTTCTCTTCAGTGACCTTACTGCTTTGATCTTCCTTTTCTCTGAAGATCATCTTAGCGCTATTTATTCTGCAGCATTTTCAGTGCAGTCTGTTGGACTTTGATTTAGTTTAGAAATTCAAACATTTTGTCTGTAACACAGGTCAGGATTCATGGTGTTGATCATTTTGCACATATGTAGTCAAACTAGGCACGAATCTTCAAAAGATCAGTCACCTGCCACTAATCCCACAACTACAAAACCAATCCAGACTTTAATCCACACTATCTCATGATTCCCGTAATCCTTCTTGGTCTCTGATTTGATACCAGTTGATAAAGTAAATGAGTTTGCGCTCATAAAAGTAGTACTGTACTTAAAAAAAATAAAGAATGACACAACACCATTTTTCCTGACTTAGATGATACGTGGAACTTGTAGCTCTTGCTGACAAACTGCTTAGATTCACTGGATTCTTAGGAGGGGGTTTGGCTCTCCTTAGTGCTGCACGGCTGCTCAAGCTTTCAGGGGCCCTGCTGACCCGACTCTGCTGAACACGATTAGAGAAGCGCACAAACGTGTTTTGAATCACTCGTATAAAGAAGAAATTGGCAGTGAGATAGAAAGTGTGTTCTTCTTCATTGGTCATAATGAGCTTTGCAGTGATTTTCATCAAGCCTATAGGAATATTTGGATCTAACCGGGAATATGAGACATAACATTTTTAAAGCAAAAAAGACAGGGCTAAGACATTTAATACATTGTAATACATTGTTTTTAAAACAGCAAGATATGCCATGGTCATACAGCCGAGTAGCATGAATTTGTTGTAAAGCTTGGGCCAATCCTAGAATCTTTTATAAAAAAAATCCCAGAACAAGCACATGAATTTGTAACACTGAAAAATAAGACATTTTACAAATACATATATTCTGAAGAAACATACATTTTGATTTTGATCTAAATAAAGGCACAAACCAAGAATTATTTGAAAATATTTATAATATCCACACACAGCAGTTTTGTGTGTGTGTGTGGGGGTGGGGGGGTGGGGTGGGTTGTTTTTGGCACTGTGTGTCGTTCCCCATATATACATATATATATATACATATATACATATATATATATATATATATATATATACATATATATACATATATATATATATATACATATATATATATATATACATATATATATATATATACATATACATATATATATATATATATATATATATATATATATATATATATATATATATATATATATATATATATATATATATATATATATATATATATACATATATACATATATATATACATATATATATATATATACATACATATATATATACATATATACATACATATATATATACATATATACATACATATATATACATATATATATATATATATACATATATACATACATATATATATATATAATATATATATATATATACATATATATATATATACATATATACATATATACATACATATATACATATATATATAATATATATATATATATATATATATATATATATATACGAGGGCTGTCAATAAAGTTACGGTCCTTTTTATTTTTTTCAAAAACTATATGGATTTCATTCATATGTTTTTACGTCAGACATGCTTGAACCCTCGTGCGCATGCATGAGTTTTTCCACGCCTGTCGGTGACGTCATTCGCCTGTGAGCACGCCTTGTGGGAGGAGTCGTCCAGCCCCTCGTCGGAATTCCTTTGTCTGAGAAGTTGCTGAGAGACTGGCGCGTTGTTTGATCAAAATTTTTTCTAAACCTGTGAGACACATCGAAGTGGACACGGTTCGAAAAATTAAGCTGGTTTTCAGTGAAAATTTTAACGGCTGATGAGAGATTTTGAGGTGAGACTGTCGCTTTAAGGACTTTTCACGGTGCGAGACGTCGCTCAGCGCTCTCAGGCAGCGTCATCAGCCTGTTCAAGCTGAAAACCTCCACATTTCAGGCTCTATTGATCCAGGACGTCGTGAGAGAACAGAGAAGTTTCAGAAGAAGTCGGTTTCAGCATTTTATCCGGATATTCCACTGTTAAAGGAGATTTTTTTAATGAAAGACGTGCGGACGGGTCCGCGCGTCGGGACGCAGCTGCCGCGACGCTCCGCCACAGGAAAAACACCTCTGTTGAAAGCCTTAAGGACAAGTTGGAACATGTCCTGCCTGTTAAACAATTTCTCATATACTCACTCCACTGAAAGCCATCAAAAGCCGCCTGGATTTTACAAATGGTTATCAACACGGAGGTGTTTTTCCTGTGCCGCCGCACCGCGTTGGCTGCGTCCCGACGCGCGGATCCGTGGCGCATCAGTGCTAATCACTAAGCCGCTGTGCGGCCTTTTTTCCTGTACAATTCCTGAATTATCCTGTAAAATAAACCGGAAATGGACTGCATTTATATAGTGCTTTTCCATTTGCATCAGATGCTCAAAGCGCTTTACACACTGATGGTACTACACACCAGGAGCAATTAGGGGATTAAGGACCTTGCCCAAGGACCCTTAGTGATTTTCCAGTCAGGCTGGTATTTGAACGGAGGATCCTCTGGTCTCAAGCCCAACACTTAACCACTAGACCATCACCTCCCCCAATAATCCTGGGTAATCCTGTAGGATTTTATAGGAAATAATTGTTATAAAATTCCAAAGGTAATTCTGTTTGTATCCCCATAGTTATCAAGATGGGTGGACAGAGATGTCTGGACACAAATGCAGGACTCGACAAAGCAGCTCTGGTTTTCCAAAGCATATACTGTATGATTAAGCAGGGTCCGGTATACAAAAAGGCCGTCCAAAAACAGCAAACAAATCAGGTACATAAGGCAATAAGATGTGGTCGAAAAGACAGGTGGGTGGTCAGAAAGCACAACGTGGCAAGCAGGACTAGAAAAACACAAGAACAGAGCTGGAAGCGAAGGCATAAATCACAGTTATCTGGCGAGGGACTAGTGCAACCAGTAAAGCTTATATACACCCTGGTGATGAGCTGCAGATTAGAAACAGGTGTGTGGAAAACTCCAGAATAGGGTGTGGCCCAAACAGTGTGCCCCGCCCACCACCAAGCACAAAGAAAGACAGACAAGAGAGATAGGGAAAGACAAAGCCCAAGCAGGAAAAGCCCAGCAAGACAAATCACAAACTGAAAAAAACAATCAAACCTAAGATAAGAAGAACAAACTGAAAAACATGACACAAAAAATCCAGATGATGACAGTTGGATTTTTCTGCCTCAATCCTATAGGAAAAAGGTGTTTCAATTTCTGATAGACATTCTATCAGAATCATATTGACAAAAAACCCATCAGATCCCTATAGGATGTTTGAGTAGGGTGGTGCCGTGTGGCGATGCGTCCACCACACTGAAGAACCATCTTGGGTCTTCAATGACAACCGGCCAGGCAGACCATCAGTCTATCTCCACCTCTTGAAAGTGTCCATGTATCTGTCATAATTGGGTGAAATGTGGACTTTGTGTCGCCATCTATCCAGGGACGCCACAAATGAGGGAAAAATAACGCCAATTTTTACCATTCTTATACGAAAATTAGTTAATACTGTTTATCTTTTAACATAAAATAAATATAAGCCTATAATGATTTCACTGAATAGCAAAGCCTATTAAATAATAATGATGATAATAGTTTCCTTGTTGCCCACCCCCTCTAAAGTGTCTGATGAGCTCTTCAATTTCAATTTCAATTTATTTTAATTTATATAGTGCCAAATCACAACAGAGTTGCCTCAAGGCACTTCACACAAGTAAGGTCTAACCTTACTAACCCCCAGCCCTTCTGGGTCATTACATCATTGCGGCATAACAACGTCAAAATGGCCCAATCTGCCCTGGTGTCTGGTGTCGCAATCTGACACCAGACACCAGGGCCGGCTGTGGTTTGTTAATTCATATTTTTGGGGAGTGCGAGGTGGTTCTCATAATGGTTTGCTTTGGTTTGGCTTAAAAGTTTGTATTTCCTCAGTAATCGTGCATTAAGTGGACCGACCGACACCTGCTAAGAGTGCTAACACGGGTAGCATACAATATTAAATAAGACGAGTTTTACGCAGCATCAATATTGCAACACAGACGTCTTAGATGATCCGCTAGGATGTTTCACTGCACAACCAGAAGTATTATTCCAGTACCGTAACTTCCAGACGAAAGAGCGCACCTGAATATAAGCAGCACCCACCAATTTTAAAAAGAAAAAAAGGTATATAAATAGGTCCCACTTGTCTATCAGCCGCAGGCCTACACATTGTAACATGAGAGATTTACACAGAAAGATGTGAGACAGAAAGATTTTTTAACTTTTAAATGCTTTTTCTCCTGAAGGTGTTCCACGTAAATGTCTACCAGTATGGCATCCAGCTAGCACGGTCTCGCGCAGCGTCTCCGCTCCACACAGAGAACTGAATAACTTTAACTTTTTTTTTCTTTGTGGATCATGAGATAATTTCATTGCGTGCAGCCAGTATCGCCTGGTGTCTGTGGTAAATGAGGCGCTGTGACTGTTACAACTTGTGGCGCAAAGACAGAGACCAGCTGGGGAAGGGTGGGGGGAGAAGGCTCCGCTGACTATTCTAACAGTGCAACTGTGGCGCAAAGTGCCCGAGAGGGACTTTTCTTCAGCCACGACAAGGAATTAAAGTATTTTCAGATGTCGTTTTCCAAAATCAGGAGGCTTTATGTGGATAATTTTTCTTCAGGGCGTGTTGATGAATCCATTAAAATGAACAGGTAAGACTTTATATTTACTTTGTGTGTGAATTTACACCGCATGAGGATCGCAGCTTTCAGCCAATCAATGGACAGCATGAGAAAGCTGTAAAAATCCATAAATTAGCCGCATCATTGTTTAAGCCGCAGTGTTCAAAGTGTGTGAAAAAAGTAGCAGCTTATAGTCTGGAAATTACAGTAATAAAATACTCCAAACAGACTCAAAAGTGAGTGGCTCCATTTCAGTGGGAGACTAGAGGAAGAATTTCTTCTTCTTTCGAGTTTATTGGCGGTTTGCAAACCAACTCAGTGCATTACCGCCACCAACTGTTGGGGTGTGGCGTATTAATAGAATCTGACGTAAGCTATATTAATATGGAGATAAGGGAGGGGAGAAAACAAGTGGTGGAAATTACACTGTCCTATTCTTTTGAATAACCTGTTCCCTTTAAATATGCCAGTACATGCCTAGAGCTGGTGGTGTAAGTGTAGAAAAAGAAAGTAATTCCTGAAGTGTTAAACTGTTCTGTCCTAGTGCTCTGACATTGTCTAATAGTAGCCCAGTCTCGAGCTTTTTTTTCGTGCTCTGTCATGAAATGAGTCGCGTTTTCATGACACATTTGTTTGTTTTGAGGACAAAGACAGAGGCACAGTAAAAATCCAAGACAGAAGTACAGCAAAAATAATATTAATTATTTTTCCCTTGCATTGCATCAGGTAGCTAGCATTGTTATCGTACCTTTATCCATGGTTTGCTAATTCCTAAAGCATTTTGGAGTGAGGTTCGCCAAAACCAACCTACCCAAAATAAACTGTGTTTTGTTGGGGTGGGAATAGTTGATAGAGGCTTTGAGTCAATGTCAATCTCAGCGTCTGTTTACATTTTTATTGAAATGTCATGTGGTTAAGCAAAGCTAAAGTTTTCTCTGCTTGTAATAGCTAAAAAGTTCTCGGCTAAAAAATGCTGCCTCCACCTGTGTGTGGGTGGTGGAAGGGTGGGGGGCCCCATTTAAAATCTTGCCTAGAGCACCAAATTGGTTAGGACCGGCACTGCAGACAGGCATAGACTAAGACACACAGATGGATGCTGCATCGTAATACTCATACTAGTATACTATATATAAAAGGCAAAAGGCAGTATGCACAATCCATAGGTTGTCCAGTGCTCAGTCTGTAGTAGTTGTCATTTGGTGCCCAGATTCTGTACTACCTCCATAGCACACAAATGGACTGTACACTATCCAATGATGCAGCTGGAGCCTGGTAACTGAAGAAGAAGAACCTCCTGGGAAAATTCAAAGGCGATAGCGGACAAATGTGAAAACTGTAGAGACATCCAATGGACAGTAGAACTACAGTGGCGGTGTGTGGATGTACACCCCCCTATGTTCTGCCTTTAGAATCATTTTCATAACCTGGAATTATGATGTCTGGTTAAAATAATAAAGCTGCAAGTTGTCCTTGAACCTTTTCTTGAATATGCACTGCTTCCTACAGGAGGACATGAATAGAATCTTTGACGTGGAACTAAGTAGAAGTTAAATTCTGTTGGAAATACCGTCATACCAATGTGATGGACAATGAAAAAAGGAAAGTCTCTGACAAATCTGAATTATTAAATCGTCTCTGGGGTGGGGGGGTGGGGGGGGTGGGTTTGCGTTGGCAGGTTGATATGACAAGTATCTTAGCAGCTATCATCAAGGAGTATCAGATAAACATGACACAAGCAAAACATGACATATAATTTGATATCAGGCATCTGGAAGATTAGCTTGAGCTGTGATGTTTGACAGACTGCTGGCACATCTTTGATAATAAGAGAAAGAATTGAAAAATGGCACTACACAGATTACCCCTGGTCTTTTCCTGAAACTGTGTTCAGTATCTAACTGGAGATGTGGAATAAATAGTCTCTTTCTTGCAAAACGTTCCCTCCCCTTGATCACATGGAGCAGACTGACAGCTGTACTCTGCACACCTCCTCCCCAAGGGTTCTCCTTCCTCCTGGTGTCAGCTTTGTGCACCAATAGGCTGAACAACTGAGAGGGACAGCAGGCGACAGACTGGGTGGGTCGGATCCTCTGCCACTGCGCCCCTCCCTGCCTGCCTTCACATTATTCACACAAGTGCCAGTCTCCCATTCCCTGCCTTCTTTTGTATATCAATCAATCAATCAACTTTTTTCTTATATAGCGCCAAATCACAACAAACAGTTGCCCCAAGGCGCTCCAATATATCAAAAGTGCTGTCAGACACTGAGACAGAAGCTGGCATGTATCTCAGCAAATCGGGAAATAATCAGAATGCCAAGTTCCTCAGCAGGCCTTTACTCTAAGGCAAACATGAGCACACATACTGTGTAGAAAATAGAAAAATAACAAAAGACTTTTGAGAAAAAAGCACGTGCACAGTGTGGTAAATCTGCGTCAAGCAGGCTATCCTAAAAACGGCATGACTGTGCATAAAAGAGACAAGTGAGGGAAACCATCAAGGCATTCAGGTCAACATGAAGGGTCAAGGCCTGATTGCAAAGACAGTAAAAAAAAAAGACAGAAAGATCCAGGGATCTGCAGTGTTGAAGCTGGTCTCCTCTGGTGGAGGAGGTGCTGTTCTCCTGCCATTGCAAAGATTCTTTGTTTCAACCTGGGAAACAAGTGTCATCCCTATGAACTCAAAGAAAATCCCACTCTGGAAAGGAACCAGCGATCTCTTGACTTGCAACAATTACAGAGGTATTACACTGCTCTCTGTACTGGGAAAGGTGCTTGCAAGGATTATTCTTAACAGGCTTCAGTCCCATTTACTTGTCCCTCAGTGACTGTCTGGCTTCACAAGAAAAACCCAAAAGGTCAACCACTGACCACAATATTCCTCTGTATGTACTATGTAAGTACTCATTGAACACGAGCATGGATATTGGCCATAATTCTTTTCTGCAGACCAGATTACTGAGTGGATAAGGAGCTGGTCTGCCTGTCTGTGTCTTTGGACAAGACGCTTAATCTACATTGTACCAGTTCCAAGCTGTAAATGTTAGGGATGCACCGATCCCGATACCAGTATCGAGTATCGGCTGATACCATATCCATTTACTTGTACTTGTAATCATAAAACTTCACCGATACTACGACACCCAATACCACTTTACAGCAGCGTGATGTCAACCTCTCAACAGGGGATTTTCACACACTACCACGCTCTGTAATTTCTGGGCTATAAACTGCTAATTTTCAACAATGATGTGGCAAATTTATTGATTTTTACAGGCTTTCATGTAATTTACTCATAAATCGAAATACATCCATCAATGCTGTCCATTGATTGGCTGAAAGCTGCATGTTCTCATGCGGAATAAATTCACAAATTGAGTAAATATAAAGTCTTACCTGTTTGTTTCACTGGAATTCATCATCACATCCTGAAGAAAAATTATCCACATAAAGCTTCCTGATTTTGGAAAACAACATCTGAAAATACTTTAATTCCTTGTCGTGGCTGAAGAAAAGTTCCTCTGTGACATCGCACTTTGTGCCACAGTTCCTCTGTCAGATCATGCTTTCAGTGGCAGAGGTTGTCCATCAGGTGGCTGAGTTGCAGCTCCTGGTGTGGCTATCCAGGCAGATGTGAGACCAGTTTGGTGTGCTACAGGTGTAATCCATTTTTTGGATGTCTGTGGTGCTGCGAGCAGAGTCCCCCCCCCACAGGCTGCACTTTGCGCCACAATTTGAAAGAATCACTGCGCCTCATTATGTTTCAGTTACTATGTTTCAGTTTCTATCTGCATGCGATAAAATTATCGCATGATCCACGAAGAAAAAAAAAAAAAAAAATTACTTAGCTTTGCATCTGTGTGTAGCGGAGACGCAACACCATGTGTGTGCGCGATGCCATGCTCCTCAGTATCTACATGTTCCACCTTTGGGGAAAAAAACATTTACGGTATGTATTTGTGTATGTTGTAAATACTTGTTTAACTAAAAGTAAAAAAAAGTAGTGTGGAGCGTGAAATGCTGTTTAGCTCAGTGTCACACATTGTAGATGAAAACAGAAACAGACATAACAGAGAAATCTCTTTTCATCAAAAAGAAGGTGCCTCTCACATTTTCAAAAAAAGTCTTAGTCCTCACAGGCATAAGTGATGAACAATTTCAGTTCTGTTGGTGTAGGATTATAGATAATTTTGTAGTGCTGAAGTTCACAGGTTACTTTTAAGTGAGATGTCTGGCAGTGTCATGTTAAGAAACACACGGTTAATGTTAAAAGACAATTTGTTATAGTCAAAAAGTGAAGTTACATAATTTAAGTGAAATGTTTGCAGTGCAGTTTGTAAATAAAAAGAAAGCTATTCATATTGGTGCTCTGTATTGACGAGTACCCAAATGTATGCACTCGTACTTGTACTCAGTCTGGAAAAAAATGGTATTGGTGCATAGTAAGTGGATACTGGCCTTGGCTGGGGAAGTAATCTGTGTTGGACTGCCGTCCTGTGCAGGGCGAGTCGTAGACTCTCATCTGCTTGATGCTGCTGAATCTGGGGATAAGCACCAGCACCAAAGGGCTTGAGGACCTAATGTAGGACTTACTTCTTTGCAGTCAAAGTTGGTTTTTAGTTGCATTTGATTTGCGCCAATAGGCTTCTCTCTGAGACATCTTGAAAATTTACAGTATCTCCAAAAAGCTGCTGGACATCATAGATGATCTATACACAGGTCCTGTGGAGCAACTGCAGACTTCTACCAAGTGAAATCTGGCATTCATCAGCAATGTGTTCTGGCTTTGGCTCCTTTCAATGGTTACATAGGTGCCAGGAAAGGTTTACTGACCTTCAATGTGCAGATGATGCTGTTACTTTTGTGGAATTAACAGTTGCCCTGATTGCAGTACTTGAGACGCTGAGTGAGAATTCAGAATGTATGAGTTTGTGATTTTCCTGGATCAAGACTAAACTCCAGGCTTTCAATGACTTCCTGGCCATCAGAAGTGTATCTGTATGCAGTGAAAGAGTCAAACTTGTGGAGACATTCACTTATTTTGGCAGTGATGTTGTTCATGTGTCTACAGCTTCAGTCTTTAAGATTGAGAGATGCCTGGGAAGAGCTTGTGGAGTCACGAGGTCCCTGAACAGAGGTCTTTGATACCTTTGTAGGAGAATGAAGGTCCAAGTCTTTAGGGTCCTTGTCTTACTGAATCATTGTGAGGCTTTGATGCTAACCAGTGGCCTAAGGCAGTGCCTGGATGTTTTTGTAAGAAGACTCTTCAAAGAATCCTTGGGTATTACCGGAGTGACTTTGTGTCAAACAAACAGTTACTGAGTCTCAGATGAGGCGTATTACTTCCACTGTGAGGGAATGTTGGCTGTGGCATTTTGGCCATGTGGTGTGATTCTTTGGGCATGATTCAGAACATAGGTGGCTCAGTGTTGAGGATCCCAGCAACTGGACCTGTCTGCAGCAGATAGATGGCTATGTTCCAGATATAGTCATGGGCGGATCCTGTATGTCTCCAGGGCTCCAAGGTGAGCAAAAAAGATTATGGCTGATCCTTCCCATCCAGGACAGAAACTTTTTGTCACCCTCCCCTGTGGCAGGAGGCTGAAGTCCAACAGGACCCAAACCTCAAGAAACAAAAACAGCTTCTTTCCATCCACAGCTAGACTCATAAACAACATCAGAGACCCCACTTACTCTGCCTCCCTCCCCCACTACCATAATGAACAGATTGGTCATCCTGCACTGAAAGGGACTGTACTCCAGTCACCTGTTTTGCATGGTCCCATTCCATTATGGCTTATTTATTTAACAGTGAATATAGTTTTGTCTATTTGACTCTTTTTACATATAGAAGTGTTTTCTTTTCTTATTGTTTATGCACCAATAACACCAGATCAGATTCCTTGTATGTGCGAACTTACTTGGCAATAAATTCAATTCTGATTATATGAATGGGTGGTTGTCATCCAGGACCCAAGGCGGGTTCCACAGTGTGGTGGATGTGGTGACATGTAGGTTTCCATTTGATAGCATAATGATTATACTTTTAATACTAATACTAATAATGATTATACTTTTATTTTCCTATAGTATGCTAACAGAGTTACTTTAGATGGATACCAGTAGACTCATAGCTTCTGCTTCTATAGCTTAGTCTACTAACTATATTTGATTTTACTACTAGTCTACATACTAAATTACCTATACTACAATCTTGTCCTGTGATGTCTTATCCTTCTTATGTCTTATTATTTATTATATTAGATATACCTTTTTCTTGAGCTGCTTGGGTGGGTAGGGAGAGTTCCCATGGGATAAAAAAGCTTTTTAATCTACCATCCCTGGTTCTCAAGACCAGGCACCTAAGTGGCTCTACTTTACTCTTTTCTACTCCCCTATTTTACTTTTCATTTTTAGATATTTAGATATACCTTTGTGGCATAGCTCCACCTTAGAATTGGAATATAATATATAAGATATACCTTACTGAATTTTCATGTGGCACCAGTGCATGCTCCTAGACCTGATTTATTGACTTGACTTCATCTTATACAGTGGAATTAGCGCTATGATTGTCAAAGAACTTTCCTTGTCCAAACATCCTTTGACAGCACGTTCCTCTGGGTCACATTTCAACCCTGTCTCATGGCATTTCATGATGGCATCACGAAAAGAAATGTATTAGTTCATAATACCATCATGAAAATGTGGCGCCTTTTGTGCCAGGAGCAGAAATTCATTTTGTGATGGTATCAGGAAATGCGGGGTGACGTGCCGGGGGTGGGGGTGGGGTGCGCTGTGGGAGCTATGGTTTTGGTTTGGGGAAGTGAGAGTGTTAGGTTATGGTTAGTGTTAGGCTAGGGTTAGAAATAGTAAAATAAAAAATAAAGTGTCACGAAAATGTGACTTGTTTCGTGAAGGGAGCATGAAAAAAAAAGCGTGAGACACAGCAGCGCTGCACCATACATAGATGCAGATAGACAGTGGGTCAGCCAGGAGATATCCTTGGAAAGGAAGGTCAACGGTAGGCTTAAACATTTACCAGCATGACGCAAGAAAGAGCAACCTTCTAATAATATCCTCATCAAGTGACAGACAGCGCCATTATTGCATTTCCTCCTAAATCATTCTGCTGATATAAATACCGGGGAGGTTTCAAGCAACTATGCTTGGCATTTGAATACCAGAATATATGTTTTTTTTAACACTATGACTAATACAAGGTCTTGATTAAGATAGATGATTAGAATGCTCAAGCGCATCCTCGCATTTTTAATATGAAGCTGAAAGTAGGTTCCTTTGTGCATTCCAAAAAATTCATTTCTGGAGTGATTTGTATTAATCCATCAGGACACCTGCAACATGTGCTGTACATTGACACACGAGAGTGAGTAAATCCCTGCTGCAGTGCAGAGACGTGATACCTGCAGGATGTTGCAAATCATATTTTGACAGTACATGACACCTGCATCCTCTTTGATGCTTGTTTAACATACTTGTGGCAGAGATCAAGTTCGAGTCAGTTAAAGCTGAATTGGAGTTACGACCAGAACGGGGGGATTGGAACACCAGGGAAATGATCACATTACAGGTACAATTGGAACTGATCAATTCTCCTTTCCATTTTATTAATTTAGATTATTATGTTAAGGTTTTACACTGGGAAACAGCATTTTTAATAAGGTGAGAGCCATTGTTTTCTGGATGGGGGTGGGGTGTAAAATAAAAATTCCCCTAAAAAAGTGTATTTTTACTCTTTCATCATTTTGAAGCAGAGGATCATAACATTAATTTGTTTGTACAAAAAAGTCAAATCATAAAACTGAAATGAGCTTAATTTTAAAGTCCTTCTCTGTCATTTGAGAGTGTTGTAGTAAAGTATTTCCTTGATAGATCAGATGTTTTATTAACTTTCATCTAGAAATGGCAAGAAGTGTGCCTAAAATAACAACTCTTATTTTTCCTCATGCTGCTGAAGAATGGAAAAACTAAAGCAGATTACATTTCTTTGATAGTCATACAAAGAAGTGCTTCCACAAAATAAATGTTTTACATTTTGTTGGGCTTTTAAACATTTTGAATCATGAACCGATGCCGATATCAGTGAGACAGATGGTGAGGATTTTGAAGAGGGTTTCTCAGATAATCAGTGGCGTAATACTTGATTGTAGGGGTTAGCTTGGTGCTTCCTTTTAGGAGTTTGCATATAAATGGAATAAATCGGAATATTTTATAGAGATTGGCTGCCTTGTTCATTTGTCCCTTATGAATTATGAGGCACCTTTTTAGAAAATCTCTATTTTGGAACCCCGTGTGAATGCAGGGTTTCAAAATTATGTAAGGATGCAAGACACGTAGCTATAGGCACAACTGATCTGGATTTTCTGATCATGAAGTAGATCTTCTACTTCTGTAAGCTGTTATATAGAAAGCATGTCCATCCACCAAAGGCCCAAAATATCCAACCTGTCAAACTCAAAAACAGATTTTTACCAAAGGCCATCAAATATGGCCACTGGGTATTGCAAATGCTTTGCATCCATCCGTCTGTCTGTGCTCAACATAAGTTCAGTCTTATTACTGCCACAGTCTTCAAATTCACAGGGAACATTCTTGAGACACAGACCTTGGGCTATTTCAAAGATAGCTAACTTGATGTATTTTAGAGGTTAGAAAAGTCATATTCTGTTCTTATTTTTATGGTATGATCTCATGGATGCTAGCATGGTGATGTCACCTCCTGGTGTCGCTAGCTGCTAATTTTGCTTCATTTTTTGGCTAAATATAACATTTTTTCACATACGAGGTCTGTCAATAAAGTATAGGTCCTTTTTATTTTTTTCAAAAACTATATGGATTTCATTCATATGTTTTTACGTCAGACATGCTTGAACCCTTGTGCGCATGCGTGAGTTTTTCCACGCCTGTCGGTGACGTCATTCGCCTGTGAGCACTCCTTGTGGGAGGAGTCGTCCAGCCCCTCGTCGGAATTCCTTTGTCTGAGAAGTTGCTGAGAGACTGCTGAAACCGACTTCTTCTGAAACTTCTCTGTTCTCTCATGACGTTCTGGATCAATAGAGCCTGAAATGTGGAGGTTTTCATCATGAAACAGGCTGACGACGGCGCCTGGGACCGCTGCGCGACGTCTCGCATCGTGGGAAGTCCTTAAAGCGACAGTATCACCTCAAAATCTCTCATCAGCCGTTAAAATTTTCACCGAAAACCACCTTAATTTTTCGAACCGTGTCCACTTTGATGTGCCTCACAGGTTTAGAAAAAATTTTTGATCAAACAAAGCGCCAGTCTCTCAGCAACTTCTCACACAAAGGAATTCCGACGAGGGGCTGGACGACTCCTCCCACAAGGAGTGCTCACAGGTGAATGACGTCCCCGACAGGCGTGGAAAAACTCACACATGCACACGAGGGTTCAAGCATGTCTGACGTAAAAACATATGAATGAAATCCATATAGTTTTTGAAAAAAATGAAAAGGACCTATACTTTATTGACAGCCCTCGTATTATGTAAAAGCTAGTGAGAAATAAACACTTCTAAAACCAAATACGCTGTTTTTGTAACCTGATAACACCTCTGGAGTGATTTGCAAGATATATCGTGGACGTCAGCGTGCACGCTAACTTCTGCTCTTGTCAAAAGCTCATGTACACGTAGGCATGGCCTCCAGCAGACACCGTTAAAAAGGTAAATGTTGTTTATGATTGATTGGTTGGTTGATTGATAGAGGGGCTTTATTGAACATGTCCAGATTGTACGTAACACAGTAGGATATTAATAATTAATTAAACAACTGCAAATTATAAAGAAGACAATGCTCATACGGCCAAGGGTATTACAGCATTGCATTATATTTAACATTTCTCAGCTCCACCGTGAAAATGAATCATATCTTTTTCAGGCCAGTCTCCAATCTTTAATCAAATGTTGTGAAATGTAATTTTAGTTTTTAAGTAATGGGGTTGACGGCTTGGTTTGCATCAACAGCTCTGTCATCTGAGCACAGATAAGAATAACTGCTGCAGCCATGCATCATGTCTCCCACTCCCCGCAGCCCTCCAACTGCATAAATCAATACAGAAAAAAAAGAGGATGTAAGCAGAAAGATGGAGGTGTAGGATGAGGTGCACACAAAACAGAAAAAATAGAGAGGTGAAAA
The DNA here is from genome assembly GCF_902500255.1 of Thalassophryne amazonica. Taxonomy (NCBI): domain Eukaryota; kingdom Metazoa; phylum Chordata; class Actinopteri; order Batrachoidiformes; family Batrachoididae; genus Thalassophryne; species Thalassophryne amazonica. Next base: position 22,692,202 of record NC_047117.1, on the reverse strand, counting down.
CATGAATATGCCCTCCACCCAAAAAAGTGGGTTTATTTAGAAGTGTGTGGTGAAGGTGTGTGTGTGTGTTTTTTTTTTGTGGGGGGGAGTGATGTCTGGTCATAAGGGGTCTTGACTGTGGCACCATTACTCCGTAAATCACCTGGTGCCTGTTGACGTGGATGACATGTAAGATCCAAAAACACAGGAAGTTGGTATGTACAGTAACATGGCTGCAAGACAGTCGGCCACTGATGTAAACCTGTCCACCGACGTAAAAAAAAATCTAACAACAGAAAGTACAATTGTGTCCAAATCTACTGCCATTTTTATTAATTTAATTACATTTTTTTGGGGGGGGGGGGGGGGGTGATCAGTATCATTACTCTTTTGAAAAGGCATCCTCACAGTTATCTTTGAGAGATTGGGTTGGATTTCTATGGAGCTGAAAGTGGAGTCGTGCAGGGCTTTGAAATGGTATACCCCCAACCCCACCCCACGTACACACCTGTCTACTCTAGATACAACTTTAGTGTCTAAACCATTCGACTGGAGTCTAGAGTCTCTGTGTCACTGTGTTCCTCTTTTAGCTCTGAATGTTCACGTAGTCTCTACATCAGGGTCTGTAATCCCCCTCTGGTGCTGGAAAAATATATTGTTGTGATGGGAAAAGACCAACTGAACCAACCGTATCTCATGCCATTTCATGATGGCATCACGAAAGGTAAATTACTTTATGGTTTGTGATACCGTCACAAAAAGTGCCACATTTTGTGATGGTATCACAAAATGTGGGGTGACGCAGTGGGGGTAAAGGTTAGGGGAAGGGAGAGGGTTAAGTTAGGGTCAGGAGAACAGGTAGGGTTTGAAATAGTAAAAAAAAAACAACAACCGAATCACAAAAATGTGACTCATTTCGTGATGGGAGCACAAAAAAAGAAAAGCATGAGACTGGGTCTGACTGAACTTATGTTTGTATTTCCTTTTTTAATCTGTTCATTAGTTTAATTAGTATTGTAATGACATATAAAAGTTGTCTTGCATTTATTTTTATAAGAATATGGAGAACACTGGGTCCCAATATCTCATGATTTGATTAATTTTATGATTCATTTCTTTTATGAAGTGCCAGAAAACAGCAAAACCTTGTTTGACCGACTGTTCAAAGCTGACTGTTGACAGAGAGGATTTTTATTCTTGACAGATCCTTTGATGAAAAGAGTTGATCATAAATTTTATTCTGACTAACTAAACCATTAATCAACTTATTGTGTCAATCATACCCTAACCAATCATACCCTAACCAAAAGATAAAGAAACCTGTCTCAACATGTCCGACAGTAAATAGAGGTTTCTTTCTTAGCCTCTGGCCCACGAGTCCTTGGCCTGATAGACAAGAAAATACGAGAGCTGTATAACTAGTAATTATCACTGGAATATACCACATTGAATGGCTGTAGGGAGTTTCTGACCTGGTCACTTGGGGGGTGATTGCAGGTGATTACTCACTGAAACATCAGAAGTTAGATATTTTTTTCTTGCTATGTGCTAAGAATTAATCTTCTATGACTAATAATAATGACAATAACAAACTTTTTATTTTTGTGAACGCTATTAATCTGAAATTTACTTTAGTCCCATAACAATCCTTAAAGCTCCATCCATCTATTTATAACTCCTTATCCTCTTCATCCAAGACTAGAATGAACTAAATGTGTTATCAGACCTGGACAGGTTGGCAGTCCAACACAGTCATTCTCATAGTCACAGTACACAATATTGTCCAGTGAGCTAAAACACAGATTACCCACTAGAACCCTAAACGGGCTCAGTCTTTCCAGAGAAACCACTTGAGATATAGTATAATTGAAAAACTTTTCGAAGTATCGAATGTCATGGAATTATGTCTGATTTCTGTAGAAAAGCACAAAACCTGAAGTGAAAATGTCAACTGGTCGGTTTGTAGTGAAGTAGAAGTCATTTGTAATTGCTCAAAAATGAATAAGACTACTTCCATTTCTGAGTCTTTCCAACAGAAATATGTTGAGGTCATTATTGGGAACTTTTACATTTCATTGTGTTTTTGTAATTGTCAGATGTTTCCTTATGAAAAGCAGCAGCTCAAGGTAGAATATCTTTGAGATTAAAATCTGTAACAACAACAAACACTGATCATTTCAGACAACATTCTATAGTTGGTTAAAGTCTGTGGTGGTGAATGAGTCCTGTTATACGTATAGTGGTGACAATTTAAAAGAGTTAATCAGTAAAAATAAAGGGTAAAAGTAAGTCCCTTCGGCTGCTCCCTTGTTTTCACTTGGGGTCCCCAAGTGAAAACAACCAAGAGCCATCTGCACTTAAACCATGCACACTAACCACTTGGCCACCACCCCCCAAGTAAGTGTAAAGGGACAATATCTCAAATGGAAGAATGACAGTAAGACAGGAGACAGAAGTTGGTGGAAGAACTGAAGATGTTGTGATTTTCCTTGGGAGGGGTGAGGATGGAAAGGTTTGGGGTCAAGCATATCACATGGACAGTGTTGGTTGGACAGTTTGGAAACGATGTGAGAGACGCAAGTCTGACTTGATTTAGTTTGCTGGTTATATCAGACAGATGCTGAGGATGGAGCCACTAGCCAGGAGCCCTTTTGCAGTGTTAAATAAACAGACAAACAAAAACAATTCGTCACTAAAATATAATTGTCTTCCCTGACTCCAAATTTGTCATTCAAATTTTGAATGCCATGTGACTGTTGTTACCAGACGGGCTGGATTGGGTTTGACAAAAACCTTTGGATCTACTGGGATTTCCAGGCACCACCATCTCTAGACTCAACAAAGAATGGTTCAATAACAAAGAAACATCCAGGGAGAAGTGATTCTTTAGACGCAAATGCCTTCTTGATGTCAGAGAACAGAGAAGAATGGCCGTATTGGTTTGACCTAACAGAAAGCCAACTGCAACTCAATCACTTGTTACAACCAACGTATGCAGAAGAACATCTATGAAAACCCAACACGTTAGTCTTTGAAGCAGATTGGCTACAGTGGCAGAAAACCACATTACGTACCATTACTCTCAGCTAAGAAGAGAACGCTGATGGTATAGTGGTCACGAGCTCAGCAAAACTCAACAGTTAAAGACTGTTTATGGTGTAGTCTATGGTGTGTGTGATGGTATGGTCAGAATGTGATGTAAACAACATGAACCCATCCATCCTGACTTGTGTCAACAGTTCAGAATAATATACGGCAATGGTGTGGACGCTCTGTGACCAAACTGTCTGAGGAATGTTTCCAGCACTTCAATAAATTCATTTCAGGAGGAATAAAAGCATTTTAAGGCATGTCTGTCGGAACAAAAGGGAAGGGGCGGGGACGTGTCCCCCAATTTGGTGTACCTTATGAAGTGGCTATAAAATGTAGTTTCAACTGAATTTAAAACTGAGTATAACACTAATTGAAGAAAAAAATTAAGGAAAATAAAACTAAATGACCACTTGATTTATGACGCAAACTTAAATTCTCTATTAATTTAAAGCCACTTGATTGTAAGCTAACGCAAATGTTAACTGAATCCAAAAGTAGCTGACCATGAATGTACTGACTCTGAAACTAACTGAATGTAATCCTAATTAAATATAAATTAACTGATTCTGATACTATCTGAATATCAAGGTAAATTAATCCAAAAACAACTGAATGCAAAACGAATACAACAGAAAAAATGGTCTGAAAAGGAAACAAATGTTAAGCTAACTGAAAAGCTAATACGTTCTAAAAAACAAAAAATACTGAATCTAAATTTAAGTAGCAGAGAACAGAAAAAGCATAAATCTTTTTGAACAGTCATCAAAATTTCAAAGTGATTCATTTTTTAAAAATACTGTTAGATAAAATGTTCTACTATGAATACAAAAATGAGTCATTTAATTCAGTTCAGTTAATGCACATTTATAAACATTAAAATGTAACCAAAGAAAATCTATTTTCAGGGGATGATCACTCATGACCCCACAAACAGCTGCCTCAGGTTTATTTGCAGATAGTTTTGCCATCAGTGAGCTCTCCACCGGCATGTCTCCACATGTCCAGGACAAAGCCCCCTCAAAACCCCTGAGCTGCCTGTTCAACACTTTGGTTGTCTCATCTTGCTGTTTTTTTTTTTAAACCCTAAATGCATCTATGGCTGAGTTTGCAGGTGGGTTATGTGGAACCATATATTAATATGAATAATATAATGTATGTTTATCTGGCGTGTGGTGAAGGTGGCGCTGTTTGTGACCCTTGTACATGAATTGTTGTCATAAAAAAGACTCATAAAACATAAAACTATGCATGAAATGTGGGGTGTAAGATGGACATGTTTTATGCCCATGTGGAAGACATGTTTTATGTCTCAACTTGCATGCATGCACCTGGTTCAGTTGAGTCACCTGGAAGTGTACGTAAAGTGGGAAAACAAAAGAAAAAAGGCATGTTGAGCCTTTAAAGAGCCTATATTTAAAACTTCTTCTGTAGGCAGAAAATCCAACCAGCATTACATCAATCAGATGGTAAATGTACAAAGTATTTAAATGTATTTATTTATTTAAAATTATTACTTATATAAGTTTAGAATATCGAATAATGTGCTTTTTCCCTAGGCTTTGCAAAGGCTTTGGAATGTGTAAAATGTAGATTAACAGCTAGGTGATCATCATACCGTCATGTGCTGTATTTGGACAATGACACATTTCTAATTTGGCATTTATACATCTATGCATCTTTAGTAACTTGCGCCTCCAATGGTGGCTGTGATTTTGCCGCAAGTTGTGGACAAAACCACTATATAGGTGGATTTGATGAAAGTGGTTTGAATGGAATAATTGTTGGTGTGTCTACCATGTAAGTTTTCTGGCTGCTGCAGACTCGGTGGGTTGAACGTATATTAAATTTTCACTTATTTCCAGTCCTTCCAATATTGTGAATGTACTTTATTCCAAGCGTTCCATTTTTAGGAAAACATGGAAATGCACATGTTCATCCCTGAGATGGTTATTGAAACATCCAGGGACACAACAAGTAATCCCCACTGGCATTCTGAGCCTTTTGTTTACTTTCTGAGCATGTCTGTGTGTCCGCAGCAGGCACACATTTCCAGAAATCCCCAGCGCGATCAAAATCCAATATGGCAGGTATACAGTACAATGCCCCTGTTATCGCCTATTAATAACAGTGGACCAGAATCATTTTCCTTCAGGCATATCTTCGTATGGTGTGTTACCACCGTGTGAAGTTTCATTGACATTCTGAGGAGGAATTGCGTTTATAAGGCTCTTGGACATAACAGGGTGATTCCTGTATATCCTGCCAATTGTTGTTTATGGGGGGGTATAAGCATAAACCTAATACCTTCTTACAAAGACCTTTATACATCAAAGCATATCATGAAACAAGATGAGACATTTGAAAGCTACCCTTAGGGAAAAGACCCCATTGCTCTTCAACAGTAATGATTAAAGCATCTACTCGTTCCACCTCTTTCACTTTTACCAACCTTTAGTTAGTATTTGGCTTAAGTCCCCTTTGACCCCAGTCCTCTAAACCTTCTGCTCTTTTCAGTGAGGTGGAAAAGAAAGGTGGAGGGTGGGGGGTGTCCTAAACTGGGAGCTGCCAAACAGGTTGTCTTTTATGAATCAAACACTTTTGTGACTGAAAGAATGGCAGGAAATTTTAAAGCTTTTAAGCTGTTTTTGAGACAGATATGTGTGGGAAATCTATGATATATATATATGTAGGTGTCAGTGCATGATTTAAATATTAACGAATTCTTACCATTGTCTTCAACAGTGAAGTAGAAGATATCACTTGTGGCATTGTTCCCATCCAACAACACATAACAGATCTTCATATCATCGATGTCAGCTGTCGTGAAAACAGATGTGGGGATACAGTGTGTTACCTGAACAATGAGGTAACTGTTATAAAAGCATTTAAAATACAGAAACAATGTGGCCAAAAGCATTAAATATAGCATTTTCCGTTGTGATCGGAAGTTTACCAACACTCATCATGGACACAAATGTCATGCTAATTTTGTGCTGTTAATGATGTCCTTGAACTGTTTTTTTTTTGCCAGTGTGGATTAACTGTACAGCATACATTAATTCATTTAGGATCTTCTTTAATCCACACAGGGTCAAAATTATACATACAAGCTCAAATACATTGTCTTTTAATGTGACCAGGCCAAGCCCGAGACCTTCCCAAATTGTGTAAATCTACAATTCTCCTTCTTCAATCTTCACTGAGTTCACATAGTGGACTTTCCACCTACTACCGTGTCTTTCAACAGAATTAGCTACACTGAAAAATTGGCAGTTGTATTTGTAAAACTGGGGTGCAGAACATGGAACAAGACAACAGCTGTTACTAATATATATATATTCATGGGTATTTCATTTGTAAACCACCTCTCAAGCAAACCCAACTACAAGAAAGAAACTAAAAAAAAAACCCTCTAATGGAAATTGCTTTTACAAGTCATATATTTAATTTTCAAGAATAGAACATACAATTATTGAGTTTTTAAAAATCAAAGAATGTTTTTAGTCCTTATTTAAATGAGACAGAGATAGTGAGTCATAAATAATGAATGTGGGCACTCTTCCGAAGAACAAGCGTATATTTTCTAAAAGTAGGAATCACACCTAGACAACCAAAGACTTCAGTATTATGACCAGTTAGAAAATTTGTAATGCGCTGATGACACTTGTTATTTCATGATTAAATAACTGAGTTACATTATGAAATGTATCCCCCTGGAAGTCAGTCTGATGCTGAGCTGTGAAATGATACGTCTGTTTGTGGTGATACTTGTAAGGACTCTGCCGTATTCAGAATAAGTTGGTATTTTGTTTTGGAGGTTTTAGGCCGACCAGCAAAAACAATCAATCAATCAATCAATTCAATCAATTTTTTTATATAGCGCCAAATCACAACAAACAGTTGCCCCAAGGCGCTTTATATTGTAAGGCAAGGCCATACAATAATTATGTAAAACCCCAACGGTCAAAACGACCCCCTGTGAGCAAGCACTTGGCTACAGTGGGAAGGAAAAACTCCCTTTTAACAGGAAGAAACCTCCAGCAGAACCAGGCTCAGGGAGGGGCAGTCTTCTGCTGGGACTGGTTGGGGCTGAGGGAGAGAACCAGGAAAAAGACATGCTGTGGAGGGGAGCAGAGATCAATCACTAATGATTAAATGCAGAGTGGTGCATACAGAGCAAAAAGAGAAAGAAACAGTGCATCATGGGAACCCCCCAGCAGTTTACGTCTATAGCAGCATAACTAAGGGATGGTTCAGGGTCACCTGATCCAGCCCTAACTATAAGCTTTAGCAAAAAGGAAAGTTTAAGCCTAATCTTAAAAGTAGAGAGGGTGTCTGTCTCCCTGATCTGAATTGGGAGCTGGTTCCACAGGAGAGGAGCCTGAAAGCTGAAGGCTCTGCCTCCCATTCTACTCTTACAAACCCTAGGAACTACAAGTAAGCCTGCAGTCTGAGAGCGAAGCGCTCTATTGGGGTGATATGGTACTACGAGGTCCCTAAGATAAGATGGGACCTGATTATTCAAAACCTTATAAGTAAGAAGAAGAATTTTAAATTCTATTCTAGAATTAACAGGAAGCCAATGAAGAGAGGCCAATATGGGTGAGATATGCTCTCTCCTTCTAGTCCCCGTCAGTACTCTAGCTGCAGCATTTTGAATTAACTGAAGGCTTTTTAGGGAACTTTAGGACAACCTGATAATAATGAATTACAATAGTCCAGCCTAGAGGAAATAAATGCATGAATTAGTTTTTCAGCATCACTCTGAGACAAGACCTTTCTGATTTTAGAGATATTGCGTAAATGCAAAAAAGCAGTCCTACATATTTGTTTAATATGCGCTTTGAATGACATATCCTGATCAAAAATGACTCCAAGATTTCTCACAGTATTACTAGAGGTCAGGGTAATGCCATCCAGAGTAAGGATCTGGTTAGACACCATGTTTCTAAGATTTGTGGGCCAAGTACAATAACTTCAGTTTTATCTGAGTTTAAAAGCAGGAAATTAGAGGTCATCCATGTCTTTATGTCTGTAAGACAATCCTGCAGTTTAGCTAATTGGTGTGTGTCCTCTGGCTTCATGGATAGATAAAGCTGGGTATCATCTGCGTAACAATGAAAATTTAAGCAATACCGTCTAATAATACTGCCTAAGGGAAGCATGTATAAAGTGAATAAAATTGGTCCTAGCACAGAACCTTGTGGAACTCCATAATTAACTTTAGTCTGTGAAGAAGATTCCCCATTTACATGAACAAATTGTAATCTATTAGACAAATATGATTCAAACCACCGCAGCGCAGTGCCTTTAATACCTATGGCATGCTCTAATCTCTGTAATAAAATTTTATGGTCAACAGTATCAAAAGCAGCACTGAGGTCCAACAGAACAAGCACAGAGACGAGTCCACTGTCCGAGGCCATAAGAAGATCATTTGTAACCTTCACTAATGCTGTTTCTGTACTATGATGAATTCTAAAACCTGACTGAAACTCTTCAAATAGACCATTCCTCTGCAGATGATCAGTTAGCTGTTTTACAACTACCCTTTCAAGAATTTTTGAGAGAAAAGGAAGGTTGGAGATTGGCCTATAATTAGCTAAGATAGCTGGGTCAAGTGATGGCTTTTTAAGTAATGGTTTAATTACTGCCACCTTAAAAGCCTGTGGTACATAGCCAACTAACAAAGATAGATTGATCATATTTAAGATCGAAGCATTAAATAATGGTAGAGCTTCCTTGAGCAGCCTGGTAGGAATGGGGTCTAATAAACATGTTGATGGTTTGGATGAAGTAACTAATGAAAATAACTCAGACAGAACAATCGGAGAGAAAGAGTCTAACCAAATACCGGCATCACTGAAAGCAGCCAAAGATAACGATACGTCTTTGGGATGGTTATGAGTAATTTTTTCTCTAATAGTTAAAATTTTGTTAGCAAAGAAAGTCATGAAGTCATTACTAGTTAAAGTTAATGGAATACTCAGCTCAATTCTGTTCTGCTTGAAATACAGGCATGAACTTGTTTATGTAAATCAGATAAGTTATCTTCAGATAAGCTGTGTTATTTTAGTTGCATTCACTCTCCGATTTATGTTGCTAATATGTCTATCAAAGTTCAGGTCAACATCTAAAATACCCTTAAGAGTCAAACTGTGCTCAGTGGCTTTTAGGAACACTGGTTCTATGTATGAAGTGATGTCTCAAATTATTAGTACTTATTGCAAGTATTTATGATTTGTTAAATTTTATTTTATAGATTTACAGATGTTCAGTGATTTATTTAATTGATAAAGTTTACCTGCTTACTTAGGGGGCAGATATGCTATTAAGCATTTATTATTCATAGTCAGGAACATTTTGTATTTTGAAAGTGCACAATATTTGCAATTTTGCCTCTGTACACTGCCATGGTCGAGTTGAAATGAAACACTCAAAATGTGATTGAAGTGTAGGATTTCATCTTTAATTCAAGAGGATTAACAAAAATATTGTGTTAAAACATTTAGGAATTATGGCTATTTGTATTCCCCCCCATTTTCAGAGAATAAGGAATATTTTTAATAGCAATAATATTACTTTTGCAGCTGTTTTTGTTGAGACATGTTAGGGGATGGAAACAATACATTTTTTCCACTTTATTTTTAATATTTTAAGAAAATAAATGTAGAGAAAAACAGAAAATTAATTCAGCAACATAAATGATCATTCCATTTTCTGTCTGAAAAGGAATAGGGTGAAGCCAGTTGCTTATCTAGTCCTATGCCTGTACTAACTCATCAATAAGTCACATCACCTATTGTCTTAGAATTCATTTACATTAATCATTAAGAAACAGAAACAATATGGAACTACATGGTAAATCTGTGTCTGGAGTAAGAAGCTGTCAAACACTGAGTGACCAGAATGAGACGAGTGATAGAAGCCACCAAGGTACCCATGACAACTCTGAAGGAGTTATAACTTCTGTGGCTGTGACTGCAGAAAGTGTCATTTAAATTCCGCTGTGGTGGTGACTTGAGGCAAAATAACAAAATTTGTTGTTGTCCACTTACTTGTGGACCTGACTCCATACTCTAAATGGGAAGACTTTATTCGTTCTGTGCTTACTATTCCTCATCTATGAAAATCTTTCCCAAGATATTAAATGATAACAAATTTTGGTTTTTAAAGTTTATTAAGTGTATTTCTGGTGTTTCATTGGCTTACCTTGTGTGAAGGTCTTGATGCTGTCATTGCCCAAAGCAATGTTCATGATGAAGCCATGTAGTGGAGCCTGAGACACCCTGTACTTCAGAACTTTCTGGGGGCTATCACGATCCTCAGATCTAAGGGACTTGCTGGTGATCAGGAAGCCCATGTGGCCTGTGGGGAGGACTTTAAGTGAGGCAGCTGCCTTATTCACCACAATCTGGGGCATACCGTTGTCCACTGTGTTGATGTGAATTGTCATCATCTGGGGCTTGCGTGTCTCATACACAGTGTCAGGAAAGACATAAAAATCAGTATGTGTGCCATCTGTGACAGTGAAGGAGAAGCTGTCTTCATTGGTCTCAGTCCCATCGTGCTTGTAGCTGATGAGGTTCTCGTTTAGGTCCTGTTTGGTAAAGGATGTGATTGGTTGGTTATTGCTGAAAAGCAGCTGACCATGCACTGGCACCTGGGTGACTATGAAGCGCAACATATCATCTGGCGTATCACGGTCCTCAGCTGTCAACTCAAATGGAGTAATGAGCTTGGTTTCTCCTTCTTCCACAATCAGTTTGTGTATAGTCAAGACAGGTTTCTTATTATCAACATCAGTGATGGACACTCTGAAGGTACGGAAGACGGGATTGTAACCATCTGTTACCTCAAACTCAAAGCTGTCCATTTTGATCTCATCATCAGAGGTGTGGATGTAGTAAATCTTGTTGCCAGCAAGCTGTAATTGGGTGAAAGTGGAAATGGGAACACCTGGGTAGTCAGTGCTCTCTAAGTGTCCTCTGCTCGGGGCACGTGTGATGCTAAAACTGAGGTATTCATCAGGACTATTGATATCACTGGTGCTGAGGAGGTCTGTTGTCAGAGTTACTTTGCCTCCTTCTTTCAGTGTTACACCTTTGTTGATAACATCTGGAAAGACCATGTCAATACTTCCAATGTTGATGTAAAAGTAACGATCAATAAGGGGATTGATGCCATCCGTGACATCAAACTTCAGTAGGTCACGGATTCCCTCTTGGCCGGTGTGCACATACTGAATGAGGTTATTGTCAATTTCTTCCTGGGTGAAGTTCATTCCAAGGGTGATGTTGCCTATTACATCACCAAACTTGCTAATACGTTGAAGGTAGCCTTGGCCTGGACCATAACGCACAACATATACCAAATGTTTATCTTCAGAGTCAAGATCTGTGGCCTTCAACACTTTGTTACTGATGACTTGTGTCTCTCCGATCTCAACATCAAGACCATCATTTATAGCCATTCTTGGTGTTTCATCATCAACAGGAATGACCATGATGAGTACTGATTGCTCCACTTTGTGCTTCCCATCTGAAAGCCTGATTTCAAAGCTGTCCTCTTTTGTCTCTGAATCATTGTGTTCATACACAATGTTGGATGCCTCTTTGATCTGTTCTAAGTTAAACCTGTCCACAGGAATGGTGCCTGTGCTGAGTTGCTGGACTATTGTACCATGTTTGGGGTTTTTGATTATCTCAAAATGTAGCTCATCACCAGGAATATCGACATCAGCTGCATTTAAGATTGGTGTGTCAATGACCAGACTCATGCCCTCCATTACCACAAACTCACGAATGAAAATCTCAGGTTTCTCATCATTCGTTGGAATAATGACTATGGGTAAGAAGTGACGTTCAGAGAAGTTAATACCATCTGAGCAGCGGAAGGCAAAACGATCTTCCACAGGTTCCACCCCTTTGTGGATGCTTTGGACATAGTAGATATGACCAAGCACAACATCTTTAATGCTAAAGGCAGTGATAGCTGTTCCCGCCCTGGATTTCTCAGAGCCTGTGGATGGGGAAATATTCTCCACATATCCAGATTTTGGTTGGACAATGATTGTGCACAGGATATCATCATTGTCTGTGTCAATGTCCTCAGCCTGGATATGGTCAAGAGTGATGACATTCTTCTCCCCTTCTACGACAACGAACTGCCCTCCAACACTGACTACAGGTGGAATGCTGTCAACAGGAAGGATTGTAACATGAACTGTTACACCTTGGACCTTGTTGCCGCCAACTACCCACTGATCTGACATATCAGAAAGAGTAAGGTTGAAGGAGTCATGCTTTTTCACTGGTCCAATTTCACCAGATGTGTGAGCATATACCACTGCCCCGTTAATGATGTCTTCCTGGGTGAACCTCTCAGCAGGGGCACCGTTTACTAGGATTTCACCCAACCTGGGAGGTTCTTCCACTATAAAAGTTAGCATGAGGTCGTCTGTGTCTTCATCTTGGCCCTGAATGACATTGCTTGTTATTTCTGTTGCTCCATTCTCCAGTACATCGATGGAGGCTCCGAGCAGGCCCTCTGGGAGCTTGATAGTTGGGATCTCGTCATCGACTGGCTCTATGATAATCTTAATTGTGATGGGCACTTCATGGAAACCATCGCTGACATCAAGCTTGATGATGTCACTGAGTGATTCTTCTCCACCATGGCTGTAAGTTAGCCGGCTATTTTCTATGTCTTCAAGGGCAAACGTCTCACCATTTGACATATCAATACCCAAATATCGTAGCTGCCCAAATATCGGAAACTGAGTTACAGTGAATATGATGTTTTCATCATCAGTATCTGTGTCTGTGGCATCCAGTTCTTTTTTGGTGATAATATATGTGCTTCTTTCCATAACCGTGAACCCCGTGTTGGTAATAAGTGGGGGTTTGTTATCAACTGGCTGCAAGAAAATGGTGAAAAGACCATCTGCTCTGTTACCAGCTGTGTCTTCTACGGTGAATGTGAACTGGGCCACTTTTGGAGTAATGCCCAGCTCCTGGTCTGGAGGCATATAAGCAACTTTGTGGTGATTCACCTGGGCCTGTGTGAACTCAGTTATTATAGTGTCAGGGCTATCGGTCAGCACAATTGCACCCAGGATGGCTGGGTTGTTCTCATCTGTGTCAGTTGGAGGCTTAGTGATGGTATATTTCAGGTCTCGGTCATCTGAATCCAGATCAATATAACATAGAAATTTCTTCTTGAAGTATGTCAGCTCATACTCCTTGACGGTCATATGAAGGTTGGTACCTGGATAAAGCTCTGGGGGAAGGTCATCGACAGGATGGATTTTGATAGTGAATGTGTGTTTGTCTGATTGGTTTGGTGGGTCATTGTCATCTTGAACCCGGAACACAAAATGATCAGTTACACTGGTTGTGCTATGGGGTCCAATATGATGGTAGAACAGCTTTCCATCAAGAATGTCTTGCTGAAACCATTCCGTTACCGCCTGCTCAAACATTTCATCTGTCTCACTGAACTTCCACAGACTGGGGTCAGATGGAAGCTCCACTTGCCTTAGCAACAACTCCCCTACGGTAGAATATGGCGCTTCTAAGACAAACTTAATGGATGAATCCTCTGAATCAATATCTGTGGCACTTAGAATGAATGGAGAAATCTGCATGACTTCATTTTTAAACAGCACCAGACCCGTGTTGGCATTAATAATCGGGGGCTCATCGTCAGTGGGAGCAATAGTGATGGGGAACAAAAACTCCACTTCATTACTGCCATCAGTAATTCTGAAAATGATGTTATCACTGTAAGTATCGCTGCCATCATGCTGGTACACCACAATACCAGCATCTAGATCAGCAGGTGTGAAGAACTTCCTGCGAGTACCAAACACGGTCAACTCTCCATGCTTCAAGCCATCAACAACAGTGATTCGTACATCTTCTAGATTATCCTCATCACTAATCTCTAAATTCTGGGAGCTAGACAGAGCTCGGGACTGTCCTTCAAACAATAGTTGTCCTGTATTTTTTGTTGCAACAGGAGCCATGGTATTCATAGGTTTTACCACGATCATGAAAGCAAAAGGATCAGACACAGCACCATCAGTGTCAACAATTTCAAACTCTATCTGGAAAATCCTCTCTACATCTGAATCCTCTGAAGGCGGTTTGTAAGCTATTTTAAGATCTCTGACATCTCTCTGATAGAAGGAGGTGATGGGCAGGTTTTGATCATCTGTGCTGATTATATATCCCTGCTGAGGGCTGAGCGATGAAGTAATGTTGAAGATTAAATCATCTGGGTGAGATTCAACATCTTCGGCAGCCAGCATGTCATTTGTAATAGCTGTCATCACAAACTGATCAACCTCCATCATCATCATGGCTACAAAGCTTGGTTTTGGAGCAGTGTTTTCTGCACCTTCTTTGATTCTAACCATAATTTGAAAATGCTCTTGCATTATGGCGCCTCCATTATCCTGCAGCTCTACCATCATTGGGATGTAGTCTCTGTTTGGTGAGTTGGTCTTCGCAGTGTGCTTGTAGCGTATACCCTGCTTCACAAACTCATCACAGTCAATCATTTGGCCGTTAGCAGGACTGTTTAAAAGTGTGCCATACCTGGGAAGACCTCCAGCACCAGCCAGAGTAGCGATCTTACACTGTGTAACACCATCCTCATAAGAAAATTCTAAAGCCTTTCTGTCAATAGTGTTGCTGTCACCATTGAGCTTTTCTACATTAAGGGGCATATTCCTAGTGAGGATCTCAAGCTGCTGGAACATCACGTCCACTTCTAGCATGAAAGGAATGACAACTGTGTCCGTGTGGGAGTCATAACGGAGTTGTAGCTTCACACGATCCTTGTTGGGGCTCCTAGATCCAAAATGAGTATATTTGACTTCATTTGGTCCAAATAAGCAGGGGAACTTTTTAGGGGTCAACACTCCAGGTTTCTGGGCCAGTGGGTCATTATCCAGAACTGTGATGTGACAGCGGTCGCCAGGCTGAACCTCTATTATCAGGTCATTGATGGGGTCCAGAAACAAAGACCTCCCAAATGGTACCCTAATCCCATTGTTAGCGACAATGATGCTGTCTTCATTAGGTCCGGACCTAAAGCCATAGAGGTTAGCCGGGTTAAACGGCTCTGCTCCAGCTGAGGCAAAGTAGAAGCACAGTGCAAACAGAACAAGAAGGCATTTCAAAAAAGCCTGTGTTATGCAAGATTTGGAAGTTTGTAGACAACCAGCCATATTCACTGCTAGTTGCCTTCCAGTTTATTTAAAATCAGCAGGAGAAAGCAGACTTTTGTTCCAAGCAGGGAAAAAATTAAATCAAGAAAAATATCTGATGGTTTGGGCCTTCCACTCCTCTGTGTCTTCTCTCTGTTTCTAAGCAGCCACACACAAGCACAAATGCAGTGAATGCTGCCCGGCTGTGCAGGTAATAATGAAACAGAAGACAGTGACGGGCTCAGGCTCCTCCTTCTGTCAGTGCTGAGAGGGAGCCTCCTGCCCCCATGGCTAATTTAAGAAAAGCCATTGGACAAGACTGTGAAAGTACTCCCCCATCCGTCACTCATTCAACACTCGCAGTCTCTCACAGAAAAAAAAAATGTGTTAGGATTCTAACTAGTTTAATATAGAAGAATATCTGCTATTAAAATAACAGGCATTCACTATGTTTAATCCAGTTCATCAAAATATTTTATTTAATTATTTTATTATACATAACATTTAGGGACATTTATTCATGTCTCATGGTCTCTACAGTTTGTTTTTGAATGAACCAATTAAAATATGAGAGCTAAAGTTTACTATTGGAACCTAACGTGCATCGGGATTGTGTGATGTCGACTAATTTAACTTTTGAAATATTGTATTTTAGCTTGTCTTCTAGTTCTAAACAGATCTACACTGTGGCCATTAGTCCTAAGTTGAACGATCGTAAAGTATGGGCATGACAAGTTGATGGTAGATATTGATCAGCACTTCACTGATCAGATAGCTCAGTGAGATAAGGAGTTGTGTTACCAATATGTATACCTGGGACCACTTCTTGGTCAGACTCCCTCTCTTTGTCCCCAGACAAGAAACTTCAGATGCTTCCTCTCAGTCCACTCAGCTGTAAATTGACATGTATTTTTTCTATATACAACCCCTGGCAAAAATTATGGAATCACCGGCCTCGGAGGATGTTCATTCAGTTGTTTAATTTTGTAGAAAAAAAGCAGATCACAGACATGACACAAAACTAAAGTCATTTCAAATGGCAACTTTCTGGCTTTAAGAAACACTATAAGAAATCAGGAAAAAAAATTGTGGCAGTCAGTAATGGTTACTTTTTTAGACCAAGCAGAGGGGAAAAAAATAGGGAATCACTCAATTCTGAGGAAAAAATGATGGAATCATGAAAAACAAAAGAACGCTCCAACACATCATTAGTATTTTGTTGCACCACCTCTGGCTTTTATAACAGCTTGCAGTCTCTGACGCATGGACT
This sequence comes from Thalassophryne amazonica, assembly GCF_902500255.1. NCBI lineage: Eukaryota > Metazoa > Chordata > Actinopteri > Batrachoidiformes > Batrachoididae > Thalassophryne > Thalassophryne amazonica. The sequence continues at coordinate 22,675,643 of NC_047117.1, read as the reverse complement.
TAATGAGTGACAAACTGTTGTGTGGGCCGCTGAAGAGGAGGTACTGCTGGCCCACCACCAGAAGGCGCCCTGCCTGAAGTGCGGGCTTCAGGCACGAGAGGGCGCTGCCGCCTCAGGAACAAGCCGTGGTGACAGCTGTCACCCATCATCCGTGACAGCTGTCACTAATCAACACATCTGGTATAAAAGCAGGAAGACGCCTCCACCAAACTGCCGAGATATCATCTTCATCTGGAGGTAATACTCTCAGCCCTTTTGTGAGATTTATAAATCTGTTATTGTGAGTGTTTGCAGGAGAACCGGTCGTTTTTTGCGGAGGCTGTGCAAGACCGCGCTCCTTTTCATCTGAGACCGCTGCAACGTGTTGAGTGAGAGGTGGAGGTGGCATTCCCACCATTGTTACTGGGTGTTCACACACCCACCCTTTGACTGTCTTTTGCTTTCTGCCAGCAGTACCAGATCCGACACGCCGGGAAGGTGGCCACCTGGGGACTCCGGGACTTGGCAGCTCCAGTATTCCTCGGGTTCAGGTGGCGGTGGAAATCGTGTGGTTCCGGTTCGTTTCCAGACGGGCGTCTCCTATCGTTGAGCCTGCCCACACGACACCTTTATTAATTGACTGTTGCATATTCTGAATCTGCTGTGTTTGGTTGTGACGTTCACAACAGTAAAGTGTTATAATTTGACTCCTTCCATTGTCTGTTCATTTACGCCCCCTGTTGTGGGTCCGTGTCACTACACTTTCCCAACAGGATATCTCGGCCAGCGTCATGGACTCCGAGGGGCGTCACCAGGCTGTTGAACAACCAATGGGAGAGCAGGGAGCGCAGGCATCTGCAGGAGGCGTGATTGGTGAGCTACAGCATATTCTCACCGCCTTTACGGCTCGAATGGATCAAATAGCCGAGCAAAACATCCTCCTGAACCGCAGGGTGGAGGCTCTCTCCGCGCAAATGGCGGCGAGCGCTCAGGGCGCTGCTGCAGCTCCTCCTCCTGTCGATCCTGTGCTAGATATTAATGTTCCAGTGGTGGTCCAACAACCCCTCCCACCATCCCCTGAAGCATACATAAGCCCTCCTGAGCCGTACGGAGGTTGTGTGGAGACGTGCGCGGACTTTCTTATGCAGTGTTCGCTCGTCTTCGCACAACGTCCCGTCATGTACGCGTCAGACGCAAGCAAAATAGCTTATGTGATCACTCTGCTTCGGGGAGAGGCACGCGCTTGGGCTACGGCGCTTTGGGAGCAAAATTCACGGCTCCTTCACACATACACTGGGTTTGTGAGGGAGTTCAGAACTGTGTTTGATCACCCTAACAGGGGAGAGACCGCTTCAACCGTGCTGCTGTCGATGAGACAGGGACGCCGGAGCGCAGCCGCTTATGCAGTCGACTTCCGCATCGTGGCTGCGAGGTCCGGCTGGAATAACGCTGCGCTCCGCGCCGCCTTTGTAAACGGACTGTCGTCAGTCCTAAAGGAGCACCTAGTGGCCAAGGATGAACCGTGGGAATTAGATGGGCTTATTGATCTCGTTATATGGTTAGAAAATCAGTTGGAGGAACGCCGTCGGGAACGAGACGAAGGACGTGGCCGGGCGCGCGCCGTCCCTCTTCCTTCCGGGCCCGAGAAAGGTCCGCCCTTCCCACGCTCCCTGGCCTCTACGTCCCGTGGGGCGACAGCTCCCCCTGCTGACGAAGCTATGGACACGAGCAGGGCCACATTTAGACCACCTAATAGACAGAGGAGGTTTCCACGCGGGGCGTGTTTTGCTTGTGGCTCAATGGAGCATCAATTGAGCGATTGCCCCGAACGGTTAAACACCAACGCCCGCCCCTAGAGACTGGGCTTAGGGTGGGCCAAAAAATTCACGTGGGACACACACATATTGCCGCATGACTCCCAGTTACAATCCTTAGTGGGGATTTAACCCTTCAGGCCCCAGCACTGGTAGACACAGGGTCAGAAGGGAATCTGTTAGACAGCAGATGGGCCAGGGAGGTAGGGCTCCCTCTGGTGGCGCTACCTACACCATTGCAGGTGCGAGCACTAGATGGCACCCTACTCCCTTTACTCACACACAAGACACCACCAGTAACTCTGGTAGTGTCAGGGAATCATAGGGAGGAGATTGAGTTTTTTGTGACTCCTTCTACCTCCCGTGTGATTCTGGGGTTCCCCTGGATGTTGAAACACAATCCCCGGATTGATTGGCCGTCTGGGGTGGTGGTACAGAGGAGCGAAACCTGCCATCGGATGTGTTTGGGATCCTCGGTTCCTCCCGGTTCCCAGGCTAAGGAGCAGGTCCAAGTTCCCCCCAATCTGTCGGCGGTGCCGGTTGAGTACCACGATCTTGCTGACGTTTTTAGCAAGGATCGGGCACTTACTCTTCCCCCGCACCGTCCGTATGATTGTGCCATCGATTTGTTGCCAGGCGTGGAGTTCCCGTCCAGCAGGCTGTACAACCTCTCCCGACCTGAGCGCGAATCAATGGAGACCTACATCCGGGACTCCTTAGCTGCCGGGCTGATCCGTAACTCCACCTCTCCGATGGGAGCAGGTTTCTTTTTTGTGGGCAAAAAAGATGGCGGTCTTCGTCCATGCATTGATTATCGGGGGCTGAACGAGATCACGGTTCGCAACCGATACCCGTTGCCTTTGTTGGATTCAGTGTTCACCCCCCTGCATGGAGCCAAAATCTTCACAAAGTTGGATCTTAGGAACGCATACCACCTAGTTCGGATCCGGAAGGGAGACGAATGGAAGACGGCATTTAACACCCCGTTAGGTCATTTTGAGTACCCGGTCATGCCGTTCGGCCTCACCAACGCCCCCGCGACGTTCCAAGCTTTGGTTCATGACGTCTTGCGGGACTTCCTGCACCGATTTGTCTTCGTATATCTGGATGATATACTCATCTTTTCTCCGGACCCTGAGACCCATGTACGGCATGTACGTCAGGTCCTGCAGCGGTTGTTGGAGAACCGGTTGTTTGTGAAGGGCGAGAAGTGTGAGTTTCACCGCACTTCTTTGTCCTTCCTGGGGTTTATCATCTCCTCCAACTCCGTCGCCCCGGATCTGGCCAAGGTCGCAGTGGTGAGAGACTGGCCCCAACCTACAAGCCGTAGGAAGCTGCAACAGTTCCTTGGCTTCGCAAATTTCTACAGGAGGTTCATTAAGGGGTATAGTCAGGTTGTTAGCCCCCTGACGGCCCTGACCTCACCAAAAGTTCCCTTCACCTGGTCGGATCGGTGCGAAGCCGCGTTTAGGGAGTTGAAACGCCGGTTCTCGACTGCACCGGTCTTGGTGCAGCCCGATCCTGGTCGCCAGTTTGTGGTTGAAGTGGACGCCTCTGTCTCAGGGATAGGAGCCGTGCTATCCCAGAGCGGAGAAACCGATAAGGTTCTTCACCCGTGTGCTTATTTTTCCCGCAGGTTGACCCCAGCAGAGCGGAACTATGACGTGGGCAATCGAGAGCTCCTTGCGGTGAAAGAGGCCCTTGAGGAGTGGAGACACCTGCTGGAGGGAGCGTCAGTGCCTTTCACGGTTTTCACTGACCACCGGAACCTGGAGTATATCAGGACCGCCAAGCGACTGAACCCCAGGCAAGCCCGCTGGTCACTGTTTTTCGGCCGTTTTGACTTCTGGATCACCTACCGCCCCGGGACCAAAAACCAAAGATTGGATGCCCTGTCCCGGGTGCATGAACAGGAAGTCAAGACCGAGCTGTCGGATCCACCGGAACCCATTCTCCCGGAGTCCACTATCGTGGCTGCTCTGACCTGGGACGTGGAGAAGACCGTCCGGGAGGCCCTGGCACGGAGCCCGGATCCCGGAACAGGGCCGAAGAACAGACTATACGTCCCACCAGAAGCCAGAGCTGCCATTCTGGACTTCTGTCACGGGTCCAAGCTCTCCTGCCACCCAGGGGTGCGTAGGACCGTGGCAGTAGTCCGGCAGCGCTTCTGGTGGGCGTCCCTGGAGACTGATGTCCGGGCTTACATCCAGGCCTGCACCACCTGCGCCAGGGGCAAGGCTGACCACCAGAAGGCACATGGACTTCTACAGCCACTTCCTGTGCCTCACCGCCCCTGGTCCCACATCGGTCTGGATTTTGTCACGGGCCTCCCGCCGTCCCGGGGACACACCACCATACTCACGATAGTGGACCGTTTCTCCAAGGCGGCCCACTTCGTGGCCCTCCCGAAGCTCCCGTCGGCCCAGGAGACGGCAGATCTCCTCGTCCACCATGTTGTCCGGCTGCATGGGATACCAACAGACATCGTTTCGGATCGCGGTCCCCAGTTCTCCTCGCAGGTGTGGAGGAGTTTCTGCCGGGAACTGGGGGCCACTGTAAGCCTCTCGTCTGGGTATCACCCGCAAACTAACGGACAGGTCGAACGGGCCAACCAGGAGTTGGAGCAGGCCCTCAGGTGCACGACCTCCGCACACCCGACAGCTTGGAGTGAACATCTGGCCTGGATCGAGTACGCTCATAACAGCCAACGGCCTCTCCCCGTTCGAGGTGTGTCTGGGGTACCAGCCCCCTTTGTTTCCTTTGGTGGAGGGAGAGGTCGGTGTGCCCTCGGTCCAGGCCCACCTGCGGAGATGCCGTCGGGTGTGGCGCACCGCCCGTTCGGCCTTGTTGAGGGCCCGGACGAGGGCTAAAGCCCATGCAGACCGTCGACGGTCCCCGGCCCCTACTTACCAGCCCGGGCAGGAGGTGTGGCTTTCCACCAAGGACATTCCACTCCAGGTCGAGTCCCCCAAGTTGAAGGACCGATTCATTGGACCCTTCCCCATCCTCAAGGTCCTCAGTCCTACCGCAGTGAGGCTCCAACTCCCGGCCTCACTGCGGATCCATCCGGTCTTTCATGTCTCCAGGATAAAACCACATCACACCTCGCCCCTCTGTGCACCCGGTCCAGCGCCCCCTCCTGCCCGTATTATCGACGGGGAGCCGGCTTGGACAGTTCGCCGGCTCTTGGACGTCCGTCGAATGGGCCGGGGTTTCCAGTATTTGGTGGACTGGGAGGGGTATGGACCCGAAGAACGCTCCTGGGTGAAGAGGAGCTTCATCCTGGACCCGGCCCTCCTGGCCGATTTCTATCGTCGCCACCCGGACAAGCCTGGTCGGGCGCCAGGAGGCGCCCGTTGAGGGGGGGGTCCTGTTGTGTGGGCCGCTGAAGAGGAGGTACTGCTGGTCCACCACCAGAAGGCGCCCTGCCTGAAGTGCGGGCTTCAGGCACGAGAGGGCGCTGCCGCCTCAGGAACAAGCCGTGGTGACAGCTGTCATCCATCATCCATGACAGCTGTCACTAATCAACACATCTGGTATAAAAGCAGGAAGACACCTCCACCAAATTGCCGAGATATCATCTTCATCTGGAGGTAATACTCTCAGCCCTTTTGTGAGATTTATAAATCTGTTATTGTGAGTGTTTGCAGGAGAACCGGTCGTTTTTTGCGGAGGCTGTGCAAGACGGCGCTCCTTTTCATCTGAGACCGCTGCAACGTGTTGAGTGAGAGGTGGAGGTGGCATTCCCACCATTGTTACTGGGTGTTCACACACCCACCCTTTGACTGTCTTTTGCTTTCTGCCAGCAGTACCAGATCTGACACGCCGGGAAGGTGGCCACCTGGGGACTCCGGGACTTGGCGGCTCCAGTATTCCTCGGGTTCAGGTGGCGGTGGAAATCGTGTGGTTCCGGTTCGTTTCCAGACGGGCGTCTCCTATCGTCGAGCCTGCCCACACGACACCTTTATTAATTGACTGTTGCACATTCTGAATCTGCTGTGTTTGGTTGTGACGTTCACAACAGTAAAGTGTTATAATTTGACTCCTTCCATTGTCCGTTCATTTACGCCCCCTGTTGTGGGTCCGTGTCACTACACTTTCCCAACACAAACAGTACTCTTCATCAATCTGGCTCCAACTTTCTCTGATTGCTGTTGCCAGATCAGCTTTGCAGGTTGAAGTCTTGTCATGGACCATTTTCTTCAACTTCCACCAAAGATTTTCAATTGGATTAAGATCCAGACTATTTGCAGACCATGACATTGACCCTATGCGTCTTTTTGCAAGGAATGTTTTCACAGTTTTTGCTCTATGGCAAGATGCATTATCATCTTGAGAAATGATTTCATCACCCCCAAACATCCTTCCAATTGATGGGATAAGAAAAGTGTCCAAAATATCAACGTAAACGTGTGCATTTATTGATGATGTAATGACAGCCATCTCCCCAGTGCCTTTACCTGACATGCAGCCCCATATCATCAATGACTGTGGAAATTTACATGTTCTCTTCAGGCAGTCATCTTTATGAATCTCATTGGAACGGCACCAAACAAAAGTTACAGCATCATCACCTTGCCCAATGCAGATTCGAGATTCATCACTGAATATGACTTTCATCCAGTCATCCACAATCCACGATTGCTTGTCCTTAGCCCATTGTAACCTTGTTTTTTTCTGTTTAGGTGTTAATGATGCCTTTCGTTTAGCTTTTCTGTATGTAAATCCCATTTCCTTTAGGCGGTTTCTTACAGTTCGGTCACAGACGTTGACTCCAGTTTCCTCCCATTCATTCCTCATTTGTTTTGTTGTGCATTTTCGATTTTTGAGACATATTGCTTTAAGTTTTCTGTCTTGAGGCTTTGATGTCTTCCTTGGTCTACCAGTATTTTTGCCTTTAACAACCTTCCCATGTTGTTTGTATTTGGTCCAGAGTTTAGACACAACTGACTGTGAACAACCAACATCTTTTGCAACATTGCGTGATGATTTACCCTCTTTTAAGAATTTGATAATCCTCTCCTTTGTTTCAATTGACATCTCTCGTGTTGGAGCCATGATTCATGTCAGTCCACTTGGTGCAACACCTCTCCAAGGTGTGATCACTCCTTTTTAGATGCAGACTAACGAGCAGATCTGATTTGATGCAGGTGTTAGTTTTGGGGATGATAATTTACAGGGTGATTCCATAATTTATTCCTCAGAATTGAGTGATTCCATATTTTTTTTCCCTCTGCTTGGTCTAAAAAAGTAACCGTTACTGACTGACATAATTTTTTTTCCTAATTTCTTATAGTGTTTCTTAAAGCCAGAAAGTTGCCCTTTGAAATGACTTTAGTTTTGTGTCATGTCTGTGATCTGCTTTTTTTCTACAAAATTAAACAACTGAATGAACATCCTCCAAGGCCAGTGATTCCATAATTTTTGCCAGGGGTTGTATATATTTTTGTAACTTAGTTAAATTGAAGTGGATATTTTGAAGTTATACATAAGTGAAAATACATTTGTTTATCTTTAACAGTGAAAATTCTAATGCGGAAAGGTTCATCTGTTTATCGGACACGCTAATACCGTGAGGCACTCTGCAACCTCTCGAGCATAGGCTGAATAGCAAACATGCCATATATATCCTTTCTGTATCATACTTTTCATTGCATCGTCTAAATAAATCCTTCACCCTTTTCACCCGACCAGCCAAGAATAAAAAAAGAAGGCACACACCACCCAGTGTATCTATAGAAACAAACACACCAAGCTGTTTATATACAGTTACTCCTGGATTTCATTCACATTCTTCCCACGGTGAAAAAGTGTGCTGCAGAAAGCCGTAAGTCAAAACTGATGTTTGGCTTCATATCATGCTGACATTGAATCCTACATCATGTTGTAAAATATGAAACAACCTTCATGGCATTAGGGGTCTCATTTTGAAGTCAAATAATGAATCCAACTCATACAGCAATCCAATTTAGTGATGAATCCTCATTGTTGGAGGAATGACTTTAACAAGGTTTGAGGAAAATAGAGACACAAACTGGGCCAAGCGAGGACCTGGTGCCTGGGATCAGTTCTTCCTCCAGGGATCACCTTTTGATGACAGCAGGCTCTAATGATCTCATGATGGATAGAGAGGAAAATTTAAGTGGATCCAATCTCTGTGTTTGAAACAGCCACCCAGGGAGAAGATGGGGTTTACTTTCTTTCTTTCAGATGTAATTATCAATCATTGCCAGCTTAGGATGTCTCAAATAGACACAAATGTATTTTGTTGAAATTAGTTGTTTGGGTAAGATGTCAAGATAGAGGCACATACAGATAGAGGAGATATTTTTTTTTAAACTAGGTGGTACTTTGTGCTGTGCACAACCATTGACTGGTTTGGTTACTCCAGATGCGAGGATACCATCAATGGAATATTGATCTGATGTCACACGGGCCCAAATTGCTATGTCTTATACACTAGCAAAATGGGAGAAGGGGATCCCCGCACCACCTCATGGGCTTAGTACCCTTCATATTTAATGTTTATGTCATTAGTTTATCCATAGAATTTCAATTTAGTTCATACCTGTAGTTTTTAGATACTCCACTCTATGCACAAACAAATTTGTGCTGGTTTTAGGGCAGTCTAATGGCGTGGTTACACCGCTACATGGGAGCTCACTTTTGAATCTGTATTATTAGTATGGACAGTATACAGTATTCTTCACTCACACCCCAGTGCTACTAACGGTCCCAAGGACCTTGACCTTCAACAGGTCTTGCTACTTGGAATAAATGCCGATTGTAGCTGTAAAACAGAGGGAGGTGATGCTGAACAAAACAAGATCAGTTGCCATATCTATATAGATTAGTATTCCTATACGTAATGTCCAAGTTATTTGTTCTTTACAAATTACTTTATTGCATCTTTATCATATCTTTTAACGTCATTTGTTGCTTTTAGGAACTGGAAAAGGCCAAAGGTATGCCCGTGTAGCACTTGGCTGTTGAGTTCTTCTGTACTGGTGAGTTGACACCAATTGCACCTTCATTTAAATCAACATAGTATGTTACAATGAAAGAGAAAGAACACAGTGTTAGGTTTGGCTCTACACCTAAATTTTTAGATGATATTATATTCAAATGTAGCTGCAACTATTCCTTGTACGGCAAGTAAGATGATGTTTGGAGAATCCCCAGTGACCTCAGGATGAAATTCCAACAACAAAAATTGGCAGCCCCTGGTGATGAATCTTGACTGAAGGCGGAAAACGTGTGCATTTTATGGCACATAAGCACTATCTAGGCAAAATGTAAAGTAGGTTGTTTTCTTCACATTTATCACTTTGTTTCTGGGCAAGGCTGTACACTTTGTCAAGGTCTGTGTGTCATTGACCATGAGGCTGCCTGGTTTTGAAGGTGTACCTACAGAACAAGTCTCTACTTCAGAGTCTGTTTTCTTACCGAACCCGCCCTGATAAACACCTTGTCCCCTTAGAATAGCTGAGGAGGACAGCCCCTAAATCCTCTCACACTATGCACTAGTATTCTAATCATTCAGCCCGTTGTAAATATATATTGTGTATAAATAGAGGACACTGAGACCTGAGACTTTTGGATCCAGTTCCGAGGGTGTGAGCAGGAAGAGGTTTGTGTTCTGCTGCACTGGGTGATTTGGTGCAGGGTGTCCATGACTGCGGTTGGGTTTGAGAGGTCCAGGCACAAATTTTAGAGCCACTCTCATTGCCACTGCTGCACCACTAACTCAGTGCAACGTTTCATTTGGTTAACGGCGGATTAAAGCATCCTGCTCACAGATTGATATAGACTGCTGCTATCACTTGCAGGCTGGATATAGCTGCTGGATCCCACCCAAAAACTGGGTAACACTTCTCTGTAGATGGAAAAATATAAATATGTTATATGCCTCCTGAAATGAAAATGAATGCAGTTCTAAATATACACTGTTCCTTTAATGGTGAGCTTTGCCAAACAGCAGATTGAGCCATGATCCTATTGACACTAATTTGGATCCTTTTCCACTTTAATGATTTATTAGTGTCAATAATGAGCTCACTACATATTGTAGTTGCATTTAAACACAACAGTGCCAGAAAGAGAAGGATGGCTACAGAAATGTACAATACAGTGTTTACTGTTTTAGTGCCTGCCTGTCTAAAATGTTTTGCCTTATGACATCACAAAGAAAAATGTTGCTTGATGATGTCATGAAGGAAAAAAAAACAAACATTTTGTCCCAAGACATTGTAATAAAGGAAAATCTTAACTATAGAACTATAACAAGAATAGTTACAACAAGAAGTTACAACAAGTTATAACAAGAATAGTTACTTGTTGTAACTATAGAAACAACAAGTAGTTGTTCCTCTGTGAATGGCTGTTTGATTTTTGGCTGAGTACAAGAAACTGGATCACTTAAGAGTAACTGTAACTGAGAGATGTAACTATAGGACCTAAAGTAGGAAGGACTGATAAGCAAACAGGGTTAAAGGTCAGAGATTAGGATCAAGGCTCATAAACTAAGATCAACAATCAAAGTGATCTGGATAAAAGATGTGTTTAATTTAGACTAAAGGAGACTACGTAGCCTAGGTGAAGGTATGCACTGTCTGTAATGAAACAGTTAGACCACAATAATTTATTAAAATTCAATATTTATTTATTATGTATAACATATTTATATATATATATATTTCAAGGTCATACAACATCAGCAAATTAGAAAGACAGAAACAGTACAGAGCAGTACAAAATAACAATGGCATCCTAATTAATACGCATCCAATTAAGTATTATATATATTTAAGCGTTTATGGTCATAATTTTCTATTGTTATTGTTTTTATTTATAAAACTATGATATATAGAAATATATTGCCTTGTACAATGAATGTGAAAAAACACATAATGCTGAAATTCTACATTTAAACATTGTAACTGTGACCAGTTTGAAGACATGCGCTATGTTAATGGATCACTGTAGCCTTGTTCATGTATGGACCTGTATTTGCTTGCCTGGTGTTCCTTTACCAATTATTTGTTTTGTTTTTTAATCATCAATAAAGAGGAGCCATTGTGGAAAACTCAGCTTTGCCTGGTGACTCTTCTAAAGCTTTCTGGAAGCTAAGTTATACACAAAGTGCACTGATGTCACACGCAACATGCGATTTTGTGTACGCAGCCATACTGGATGGCAAGCTCCGTGTACACCACAGTATGACTGACACTGGATCATCGGTGGACAGCTAAGCTAATGTGTCCGATATAGCTAAAGTGCTCAATCCTGAACATCAGAAGAGGTACTTAGAGAAAATACAGAGAATCAACGTGGATCCCTACAATATTTCCTTCGAGAAGTTAACCAGTTTTATCGATTCTAAACAGAAGCCAGACATGCGGTATTCAGACATTTTCAACGACTTTATCAACACTCCATCACCCTACATAGGAGAAGCCCTGAAGACTTATAAATGTTTGGATGCGTACAGCTTGTTCGCGGCTGGGTGCAGAATGTGGTCATCAGTTGGGTTACTGATGACATCTCGGTAATAAAAGCAAGCGTAATTACAGTAAAACTCGCCTAAACCATCATTAAAGTACAGCCCTGACACTCACCGATTCGAGGAAAGTGGGTGCTGTATTTCCCTGATTAAAAGCCCAGCCGTTTTTTTTTTTTTTTTTTAACCGTGCTCAGACACGGGATCCGCAGTCTGATGTGCACCTCCTAAATCAGACACCGCAAAAGGCTGTGATTTATCACTTTTTTTTACACATTTTTACTCCTTCTTCTCTCATCATATTTTAAAAGTTTTTGCAGTGCGCACACGATTACATTTCGATCATGGATCAAATACGTTTGGCAGAAAAGCCAGAAAATATGACCAACTTCACAACACAAAGTCAGAAAATGATGTGCAAATGACCCACAGTTCATGGAGGAAATTGAACACATTACCTTTGGTTTGGAGGATGGTAATTGTAGAAAGAGCTCATTGAGGGACAAATTAATTCAGAAAAAGCATAATCCAGAAAAACTGCATAAAGACGCAACAGCGAACTTTAAAATGGTCACTTTTCACACCTCTCTTTATCAGGAAAATCAATCAATCAATCAATCACGGCTTGTGTAATCCTATGCACAGCAATGAAACACCAGTTTGGTATAATTTGTGTAAACAGGCGTAAAAAGCAACAGGGCACACCTGCTAAGCATAACATGAAATTATTTGCCGTTCATGCAATGCGGAAGTTGCCATCCAATATGACTGCGTAAGCACATATCACATGATCCGTGGCGTCACCTGCACATTATCTATTAGCCGAGCTGACACTTGCTCTCCTGGTCAGTTCAGACAAGATCCCTTTGATTGATCCCTGCTTATTCTATTTATACAAATGCTAAAAGCTGCAGCAGGTAAAAACAGGTTAGGATCAGTTAATCAATGGTAATCAATAATTTAACTTAGAAACTTTTATGTAAGCAGTGTTGTGCAAAAAAAAAAAAAAAAAATCTTAGCAGTTAAAAAATGTAACGCAAAGATGCTATAAAAATAATGCAAACCTAAGGGCCCCTTCACACATAACACGAAAGATGCAGAAACAGGAAGAAAATCTCAGAACCATACACGAAATATGGAACCATGAACCATCCACCTGCTGTCGTGAGGGACGCACGGTCGCACAGGTGTGCACGACACACTGGTGACGGTTTCATGCATGCTCGTGTGCGTGCACGAACACAGTGCGAGCAACTGGAATGTGTTGCACCACATTGCGCTGCTGAAAATAAAAAAACAACCAGCTGTATAATTAGTGAAAATCACTGGGTTGATATAAATAATTAATAAAAGGGGACGCAATACAGAACCCTGCAGTTAAATAACCCTGGTAAAATAAAAAATAAATGCCGCTCACGGGATTCGAACCTGCAGTTTACAAAAACTCAGATTACCAGACGGAAACTTAACCATTGTGCTGCAATCACTGTCTTATAACAGGAAAAAATGCCTAAAATCAACAAGGAGATAAACATATTTTTTTTTAAAAAGAGAAAAAAGCACCGTAATAACTGACAAAATGTGTTTGTTACGGAGTATTTTTGGTGATACGTGACTGAAAGTGGTGTATTTGTGGCACTGTTGGCGTGTCATATTGTTATAGTCCTGCGGCATGCGTGTTCTGCCGGAAATGCGTGTTAGGCTGGACACACGTGACAGATCGCCTGCTGTGTGATCTGATGGTCTGGTTTGCATAGAGCAGTCTGCCGAGGTGCGCAGTGTGCGGCCACTGCAGCGCGGCCACTGCAGCGCGGCTGTGTGTGCTCAGACTTGGGTGTCCGGCCCCTGTGTGATCATGTCTGTACATACATATTAGCAAGGTTGGGTAGGATTACTTTGAAATGTAATCCAAAAGTAATCAGATTACAAGTAATCCAAATGTATGTACATACATACATGTAATCCACATGTATTCTTTCAACGTAATCCTACCCAACCTTGCATATTAGCATGTCATGTAAGTGTGCTCTCCTCCTGCAGGCCACATGTGTCGGGGGGAGGACACGCACGCCACGTGTGGGGGAGCGTGACACACGTGCGATACACACACACGCCACGTGTGTTGCTTTGCAATGCCGCACTTAGTCAACTTTCACTGCCAGTTCGAAAGTGGTCGCCTGTTCACTCTTTTCATATTGACAACGTGAATGGCCACACATTTTCTAAGTGTCCAGTGAGCGGTGTTGAATGTTCACGTGTGACACCTGGGATTTGGCTGACACCTGCCGTGAGAGGGATCGAATGGGCTCTCACAGGGCACTCTCTGTCTTTCGGCCGCTGGTGTGTGCGAATAGTTGTAGCGACAGGTGTACTAGGTGTTAGAGGCGGCTCCAATTTTTCACGAATGGCTTGCAATTCCTCCTTTGTGTGCTAGTCGGCTTCAATCGTGTTATGTGTGAAGGGGCCCTAAGAATAACTTCTCTTGAATTATTTCATTGGATGGCTGGTCTAGAGTTGCTCATTGTTGCTTCTCGTATCCTGGCAAGAAGCAACCATGATGAGTCACATTCTCGTCCCAGCACATGTCCTCCCCCTTGTGGGCGGGTTGCTCTTTGGTGGCCTTGCGTGGCTGTGCGGCTGCATCTCAATTCAGGGGGAATGTGGCACTGAATGTGGCATATGTGGCACGCATGTGACTCCTCATCAACATTCACATGATCACACGTCCACATAGATTCATAGCTTTCACACACACACACACACACACACACACACACACACACACACACACACACACACACACACACACACACACACACACACACACACACACACACACATATATATATATATATATACACACACACACACAAATGTATATTCAGTGTCTTCTCAATATACAAGGTAACTGACATAAAATCTTGCATATTTCAAAGACCGTAAGTGTCATCCTGACTCCCTCCTTGAGTATGACACTATGTTGTCACGGTACATATGCTGTTTGCTTATTTGTTTCTCTGCTTGTTGTTTATTGCTCTCTGTTTCTCTTCAGAGTCCTTGTTGCCATCTTTGTTGTTGTCACAAACACAGTCTTTGTTGATATGTCCTGTCACAGTTATTGTCACTGATTTATGGCGCCGTTATGTGTCACCCCCTTATTTCTTGGGAATGAGAAAAAGCAGCAAATCACTGTTGGAATATTCAAAATATAGATACTCTTTATGCTATGACTTCGCTGGGATTTATGCTGCAGTCCTTACTCTAATACCCCCGTCACACATAGCCAGAATCACGTAGAATGGCGTCAAAATGATGAATCGGCGAACATCCGAAAAGTGTTGGATTTCAGTTCCAAAATGTTCTGACAGTCATCTGTAGAAGTCGACACAGTTGGTCAAAATTGGCCGATGGCCCTGAACGTGATGCACATGTTCAAAACCCTCCGGGCGCCGTTGAGATGGAGCACCTGTGCGATGGTGGTCCATGTGCAATCTGAGGACCGTTGGACTGCAATTTACATATTCTGATAGTGGCAAAACAGGATCCAAAATGATTTGAGCACATATGAGGGAACCTCAAGATTGATCTGGCATGGCAAAGCCCGGATTATGGCAATATTAATATGGTTCCTGCACATTCTTGCTATGTGTGAGGGGGCTTAAAGATCCTCTACGTCACTGAACATAACATTGATCATGGCAATTTATTTTCATCCGGTTTTGTTTGTTTGTTTTTTGTCAGTATTAGCTGGCTCTTTTTCATAGCCCTACCCTAAGCAGTCAGCCACGAAGAAAAAAAACATTATTTAGTGTACATAAATTACAGATTTTCCAGCTAAACAGTTAGAAAGTAAAACTACCAATATTCAGTTTACCCAAATCCCAATGTGGTAGCGTGGTTAGGCCAGCAACACAGCTACTGTTGGTGTTATGTTTCAGTGAATATGTCATAATTTCTCTAACAAAATTATGAAAAAACGTTAAGGCAATGGAATATCATGTTTCAAATTACCATTGGGAAATGTTCAGTGCATGAGTATGCTTCTTTCTTTCTTCTCTCTTTTTTGAAGGGGTGGGGGTGTTAGATTAGTATGACCTTTTTTAATTGACATATTACTTATAACTTCTAAGATGAATTAAAATATTTAATTGATTTGATTTATGCAGAGTAACATATACTCTGCTGGGGCTACATTTCCTGTATTTATAACAGGAAATGTAAATCAACTCTATTGTAGTGGTAAATGAAGTTGTTGAACTCCAGAATCATTTGTACTAGGGATGGCACCATACCACTTTTTCATGTTTGATACAATACTGATACTGGAATATTCTGTCTGCCTAATCCAAGACTCTTTTCCCTGTCATAAACAACTAATCTCTTAATTAATCCATTTGTCTAGATGTACTTTGCAATCCTAGCAATCTAACAAAACATTGACTCAAACTGTGAAACAAACATTCTACCAATATCCTACCCAGTTATATTTTAGCCAATATTGGATCAATACCAATCCAAAATAACAGATTGGCACATTCCTGATTTTTCCCACGATAGAGCTGCTTTCTCTTTGGAATGTGACCAAATGTCCGGACACAGTAATTTTTACTCTGAATAATTGTCTCTGTTTTCCCACTAAGGCTTTGAGAAATAAAATTTCATATACATTATATTGGATTTTATGTTTCATACATAAATGCAAATGTGTTTTTTTTTTAGTCCTTCAAATCCTTGAATAAAATTGATATAATTTTCATAAAAAAACATTTGGTCTTTTGCTACAAATGAAGAGAAAACCACATTAAATCCACCTTTACAGAGAAATTGTAGAATTACAGAAAAATTTTGCACAGCATTTTACACCTTTTACTAATGCAAAAAAACAAAAAACAAAAAACATTTTCTCTGTATGTTTTGAAAATATGAAAGAAAAACCTGAGCACAACTGATACAAGTAGTTAATGTAAAAAGCCCATCGACGATACCAGATTACTCTTCAACAAGGAGGTCATTTAAATTGATCACATGATGTCAACACAGTCCTCCATTTCTCTCTAGGCCACTTCAATCTGAAAGAGAGGGAAAAAAAAGATAAAAACAACCATAACAGTTTCCCAGTGTCATGTGTTCTGCAGTCATCAGCCCCCCCCTCCCAATTATAACTTTTGTTTTGGCCAAGTTTATGTAGCCTTTGCCATGAACTTTGACCCTTGTGGTGCAACATCTGTTTTGAGGTAAAGCATAACTGACAATCCTACTTCTCATCTGCTGATGTCAGTTATACTTACACAGCTGTTGTGTGGGCCGCTGAAGAGGAGGTACTGCTGGCCCACCACCACCAGAGGGCGCCCTGCCTGGAGTACGGGCTCCAGGCACCAGAGGGCGCTGCCGCCTCACAGGAGCAGCCGGGATGACAGCTGTCACTTATCACCGACGACAGCTGTCATCAATCACCAGATCTACAGAGGTATATCAGCAAGACAGCATCTCCACCTGATTGCCGAGATATCGCTCTACTAAGGAGGTAATATTCTCAGCTGACTGTGTTTGTTGACAGGAATATCTGTTACTTGTGTGAGTTGGACAGTATTCATTCTGTTCCTTTTTTCGACGAGAGGTGGAGGTGGTTTCCCACCATACGTGTTGCTGGGTGCACACGCACCCACTTCTAACTGTGTTTGCTCCTCGCCAGCAGTACCAGATCCGACACGCGAAGGCAGTGGCCACCTGGGAGTTCGGGACTTGGCGGCTCCAGTATTCCCGGGGTTCGGTGGCGGAGAAATCGTGTGGTTCCGGTTCGACTTCGGACTGATGTCTCCTATCTTCGGGCCTGCCCACATGACATCTTGTATTTGACTTCATTCACTATTGTAATCTGTTGTTGTTGTGCATTTTCACAACAGTAAAGTGTTGTATTTGGCTTTATCCATTGTCCGTTCATTTGCGCCCCCTGTTGTGGGTCCGTGCTCCTACACTTTCCCAACAACAGCAGCCTAATGGGACAGAAATATTTGAATAAGTAAATAATGACTTATTTCTCTTTGAGTCACTTTTTTTTATAACACCTGTCACTTTGAAGACAACATGTTTTCATTTGGTTTTAGGGCTGTCTCATGTATTGCACTTTGACAGTCATTCAAGCCCAATTTCAAGGTTCATAGAGGTATTTTGGTTTTTAATATCTCCTAAGATTAATTTTTGCAAACTCACCTGAGTTTGTCTGAACTGGATCCAGTATAAAGGAATTTGGTTTTGGTCATGTGGCTGCTGCAAGTCGGCTCAGATTGCATGAAGCTCCACATTACATCTCAGTCTGTAAAGCTCTGCTGATCTGAGCCACTGGGGCAGATAATGATCTGTAGAGACCCGTGAGCCACCACAGAGAAACCGTGGTGCTGAAAGATCGGACATTCCAAGGAGAATTCGGGAGTGTGAAAATGCTGAACTGAATCTCAGGCTAACCTGTATTATAACTGATAGAAGACAGTACTGTGTATTACACAATAAATTGCTAGTGAGAAAGTATTATAAACAACTGAACTTGTAAAAATCATATACCTCAATTTTGACCTAGGTGGTGTCACCTAAGGTGCCAAAATAAGACGCTGTACCATTCACTGTACCGTGGCCTACACATAAGTATATGATAACATTTCCAGAGTGGCAGCTATAGCCAGTTAGGAGTCAATTAAGGACAACACAGGGAACAACATTTATCATTACTGCACATATTGAAATATATAAAATATAATTTGTGTACTAGTAAAGTTTGTAGTATCTACATCCTCAAGTTATTGAGTTATGGGGTAAAAATGGTGGCAACAAAAATACATTTCGGTTTGAACAGAGGTAAAAAGAAATTAGTTGCTCCAAATCTGGCAAAAAAAAAAAAAAGCTAATTGACTGAGCAAATAGAATTTTAAAAAAGGATTAATTTTCCCTATTTTGAATGTTTGGTTACCAAAGTAAAGGACAAACAAGACTAAGGTCCACTGAGCCAAGGTTCAACTCACAGGGTGTGTGGGCGGGTCTGGTCACACTAAAAAGACTTAAAAAGCACCCCCCCCACCCCCACCCCCCCCTTGACATTCGGAGAGGCCTAGAAAGAGCTCATGGATTCACATGCAGGTGCTGGGACAGAGGTGTTTGGCAATGCAGATATCTCTACAGGAGAATGAAGATCTAAGTGTTCAGGGTAGCTGGGCTCCCTTCAAGGAGTTAATTAGGCAAACTCAGGTAAGTTGTATCATTTGCATCATGAGGGCGTATCAAGTACAACATTTTGGCCATGTAACACGTTTCTCTCTGCATGATCCAGTGAGCAGGTGCCTCAGTGTTGAGGACCCAAGTGGCTGGAGAAGGTCAAGGGCATGCCCACTTTTTACCTGACTGTGGCAGATAAATGCATGCTTTCGAACGGTGGGGATAGACCAGTGGTCTTCCAATGTGGTTGACACCAATGGCCATGGTGTGGTGGATATGGTGATGCTTGGCATCTCCACGATTTCAGACTTGACTTAGGTGTAATTGTAAATATTGCAGTTTATTTTGCATATATGTGCTTGGAATTATCTTCAAATACACCTTGCAGTGCAAGTGTAATTCAGTTGTGGACACCCCTAAAGTGGACCCCACTATCTGTTAACCTTAGTCGATCATCTTGTCTGCTTGCCTCATTTTCATTATTGCATTAGCCAACGAGCTAATGTTAGGTCAGCACTGAGCTTATGACATTTGATGTATTTTGCCACATAATGTGGTATTACAGATGGTTCAAACTAGTTAGCATAAAAAATAATCAGTTCACGGTTTTACTTAAAACAGGGAGTGAATGATAACAGAGACGTAGCAAAACAACAGTGTGACTCTGTCACACAGTTTGAGGAATGTGGAGCCGATGCTGGAGGCGATACCAGCAGGTGAATGAATGTCTGTCTGTCAGCAGGCATCCTGATCACAGAAGCCAGCGGCACAAATCCAGGCCAGGAATGTAAAAAAAAAAAAGCAAAAAGCCTGGACAAGGAAATAAATGAGGGAACTGTCCCAACTACAACTCTACATTTCTTAGGGATTTACATTTCTTAGGACTTTTGTGGAAGAAAGAATGGCAATAAAAACAACTTCTTAATATGGTTTCACTGTCTTTTTGTTTAAATCATATTTATAGTAATTATTTTTAAATTAACATTTCATATTTTAAGAATTCTACTACCTACTTAAAAAACAAGCAACATACTACGTTTGTACGTGTACAAACCCTGTTTCAGTACCAGAGGGTGCAAACTGACCAGAATGTTTCAAAACAATTGGTGATGCAATGAGGCCCCATGTGATATCTTCCTTCTGCTATGTAACGCAGACCATTGTTTCAAATCACAGGTGGTGCAAAGGTTTTGAAACATTTTGTGGTGTTTTGAGTTGGGTGTCGATATTGAAGCATAGTCGGGGGAGGGGGGGTCTTCAGTTTGTTGGGCTCAGGGTCTCATCACTGCTTTTTGCAGATGATGTGGTGCTGTTGGAATTATCATCCTTTGACCTCCAACATTCACCAGATTGGTTTGCAGCCGAGTGTAAAGCTGCTGGGATGAGGTTCAGCACCTCTAAAGGCCATGATTCTCAGCAGAAAGCCGGCGGATTGCCTACTCTGGGTAGGGAATTCGGTCTTTCCCCAAGTGAAGGAGTTCAAGTACCTTGGGGTCTTGTTCATGAGTGAGGGGACAATGGAACGTGAGATTGACCAGAGAATCGGCACAGCAGGGGCGGTGTTGCATTCGCTCTACCGTACTGTTGTGACGATAAAGGAGCCAAAAGGCGAAGCTCTTGATCTACTGGTCAGTCTTCGTTCCTACTCTCACCTGTGGCCATGAGGGTTGGTTCATGACTGAAAGAACTAGATTGCGGGTACAAGCAGCCGAAATGTGTTTCCTCAGGAGGATGGCTGTGGTCTCCCTTAGAGATAGGGTGAGAAGCTCAGTCATTCGTGATGAGCTCGGAGTAGAGCTGCTGCTCCGTCGCGTTGAAAGGAGCCAGCTGAGGTGGTTCTGGCATCTGGTAAGGATGCCCCCTGGTTCCGTTCCTGGATAGGTGTTCCAGGCACGTCCATCTGGGAGGAGACCCTGGGGAAGACCCAGGACAAGGTGGAGAGATTATATCTCCACACTGGGAAGGCCTTGGTATCACCCAGTCAGAGGTGGTCAGTGTGGCATGGGCAGTTTGCAGTCCCCTGCTGGACCTGTTGCCCCCACGACCCGGTTCCGGATATGCGGTTGAAGATGAGTAAGAGTGAGTGTTTTGAATTAGCCCTCACTAATTTACAGTACAGATGCAAAGTTTTATTACCATCCTCAGTTACACGTTTAGTCCATTGTTTCATTATGGTTTTATTTTCCCGTTTTGCTCATGTACTGAGCCTTTTTCCTGATCTGGTACAAATTGAGGTTCTGTCATGCAGTTGTTTTCTCATCACAGCTGCTGGTGCACATTGTTTCTGCAGAGCTGCTCAATAACAGAGAAAGAATGCGGCGCCAACCATGGCGCCACATTATTCTGTTAGCAGTGTTGTGTACCTTTTAATTACAGGGTGACACCCCCCCCCCCCCCCGCCCCCAAAAACAGAACCCATAAAAATTGTAATAAATCCTTCAAAGGTCTAGCAAATTTCAAGAAATATGCTGGACTTAAACTACAGTCTGTGTACAATCATTCCCCCAAGTTTCAGTTATCTTGGTCGCTTTCCATAAAAGTCATGTTCTTTCAAATTTATGCTCAAAATTATGATTTGTTGCTGGAATAGGCTTCTAGGCAAAATGTCTTTTCCTCGGTTGACATGACTGCATAAATGAATATTGTTGTGTGTGCCTTGAAAGTATGGCTTGCGTTTCAATGTGTGTTCCAGGAGAAAGAACCAAACTTTTATGTGCTGCTGGATTTAATTTAAGGTATGTAAAAAACCATCCTATAAATACTCCATAAATTTTTACCCAGGTCTCATTTCACCGTATGAAAAGTTGTTTTTGTGTTGTTTTTGTGTGTAATATCACATGGCACCTAGTAAAACTAGATATTTTGAGCTGGGTGTCACTTATAAGAGCTTCTAATAGTTGCAAAAAAAACACCATGTGAAAATAACCGTTCATGTGTCAGATTTAATAAATATCTTGCTCTCACAGGTATTGAGATATTTTGTTCGCACACACACACACACACACACACACACACACACACACACACACACACACACACACACACACACACACACACACACACACACACACACATGCATGCACAGACAGACACACAGCAAACACTGCCCCAGTCATGCAATACCACAGTGTGCAATTAAAAAAAAGAAGCAGAAAGAAGAAAAAGATATCCAAAGAAAGTGTTGTAATTGGTATCTCTGTGTTGATTGCAGCCATGCTGCCAGCCCACAGTTTATAATGATGTAATGTTTTAGAGTTGATCCATGAGCAGTAGGGCTCGGCTCCACTATTCGGCATGCACATGAACCATGGATTAATTGCAAGATTTACATAATAGTATGAACTACAGATTCAACATCATGTTGAATTGTTTATAAAGCACGGACTGTGTAAATCTTGATACGTAGTTGCAATTAAATCAAAGCAGTTGTTTGTGGGGAAAAATCATTTATGCATTCATGTGAAACAGAACATGATAAAAGCAGATAGTCTGTACCACTTTGCACTCCACATGAAGCATGAGGAGGTGAGATCATTCAGATCAGTGAGTGAGCGCCTCATCTTCCCTGTGCTGTCCTGAGTCCAGGGCTGGTAGTTCACTGAGTTCCAGAAAAAACAAAACAAAACAAAAAAACAAAAAACCTTTTCCCTACTTGTCTGAGTGGTGTGCCTGCTCAGGACGACTAGTACATTTATTATTATTATTATTATTATTATTGCTGATCTGAAAAATTATCCAGTCTATGCATAAAAACCGTGATCCAATCTGAACTGTGATTTTTTTTAATTTTTTATATGGATTGGTCAGCTGGTAAATTTATCAATCTGTTAAAAAATTTAGTATATTCAGTGGTTCATATCATATGCTAACAATGCAAATGATAATATTTTACTTCATGTTAGGTGCTGATTGTTGATTGATATCATGTGATTCATCTTCGCAAGAGGGCTCATAGTGAACTATAAATTTGGTGACATTACCTCAGAGCTACACAGTTTTTTGGGGGGCAAAATTTTGTAAAAAGTGATTGATTTACTTTGTAAATTACTACTCCAAATAAAGTAATGTTTGTAAATAGCACATTTGCACATGTGCATGTTTCTATGCACGTACTTCACATTGAATATGCACAGGATACTGTTGAAACACACTGGATTCACAGTTCAAAGGGGAAAAATGCACTGAAATCTGTCGTTGTTGATGCGCTGTGTATGCAGGAACTTTAACAACCACCATAGAGGCCCAGAGAGCAACACCCCACACCACACACATCCCCAGGACACTCAGGCTAGCTACCAGGGGTGAAATGCAGGCACGCAGCCCGAGACACTCACCAGTGTCCCCCCTGGCCCCCAGCTGCACAAAGGCTCAAGATGCATCGTGGGGGTGGTCCACTCCAGCTGGAATGTGTCGATGCCCATGACTTTATGGCAATGTTTATCTCCTTAAGCTGTCAATTTAAACTTGTTGGTTTATGTTAGAAGTCCAGAACATGCAAGACAAGGGTGTGTGTGTGTGTGTGTGTGTGTGTGTATGTGCTGCTGTACCAGCTGTTTCTTTTGCTCGTGAGAAGGGCGTGTCATTCAGCACTTACTTACATTCCCTGCTTCCCACACAGCAGCTCAGGTGTAGCAGCTGATCGCCAGTTTGAAGTACATCAAACGCATTATAGCTTTCGCCCACAGTTATTACCAACATCCTACACTGGTGACATATGCAGTCATTATCCTGCCCACTATAAATCTGTTTACACCAGCGGTATCACCTGCGGATATAACTATTTCTAGGAAGATGATTGCATGACTCTGCCTAAATGAAAATGCAAAATGCATACGTTATGAACTATAACCTTCAGTTTCAGATCTTTGACCCTCCTCATTTCCGTGAACTGTTCTTGAACCAATGCTGCCACAGCCTCAAAAATACCCCTTTGAATCAACAAAACGCTGCCTTCAGGAAACTACTAGTTTCGCTTGCCTCACAGTTAACTCACACGTCCTGTGAAATTTTCACCCGACGCCTTCCTCCAACCATCAAACATGAAAGCCGACTTCTGACTAGAAAATAACATGGTGAAGTCTCAGCTCTAATTATGCTGCTTTACTTTATGACCTGTCAGCTCATATCCATTATCCTGCACTGCAGAATAGTGAGGTTCCTCCTCAACTTCAGTTTCCAGCTTCTGCATTGCTCCCCAAACCATGTGGGAATGAAAGAAGAGTTCACTTTTCAGCAATGTTATTTGCTGCTTTTGTAATGTGAACATGTTCTATTCTGTTGCAACCAGTGCCAGGTTTCTCTAAATCCATTTATTCATTCATTTTCTGATGCTTATCCTGGTCCCGGTCACGATGACAGCAGACCAAGCAGCTCAACCCACACTTCCCTACCCTCTGCCAAGTCTGGTAGCTCTTCCTGGGTGATCCTGAGGAGTTCCCAAGTTATCTGGGAAATAAAATGTCTGGGTCTTCTCCGCGGCCTCATCCCGGTTGGACATGCCTGGAAAACCTTCCTAAGGAGATGACCAGGGGCCAGGTTTGCATACACACTGCCTGACTCTGTCCTGGACAAGCCATTTCACATGCATTGTCTACCCAGCTGCAAATGGTTACAGGCCTTGGCTGGGAAAGTAACCTGTACTGGACTGGCATCCCCTACAGGAGGACTCTCTTTGGCTTGATGTTATGGAATCTGGAGATAAGCACCAGCAGCAAGAAACTCAAGACCCATGTGGGATTTCTTCTATGAAGCCTATGTCAATTTTCACAAAGTGCTCAACTTGCTCCATCAGACTGACAAGTTGCAAGATCACCTCTAAGTTGCTGCATATCACAGGTGATCTATACACAGGAACTCTGTGAATGATCTTGTGTGACCCAGCCAGAGCCCAGACCTGAATCCGATCAAACATCTCTGGAGTGATCTGAAAATGGCTGTGCAATGATGCTCCCCATCCAACCTCACGGGGCTTGAGATGTGCTGGAAAGAGGAATGGCCAAAATTGCCCAGAGATATGTGTGTCAAGGTTGTGGCATCATATTCAAGAAGACATGAGACTTGAATATCTGTTAATAAATTAGCAAAAATTTAAAAATAAATTACTTTTTTCATGTTGTCATTATGGGGTTTTGTGAATAGAAGTTTGAGGAAAAATAAATTTATTTTGGAATAAGGCTGCAACATAAATTGTGGAAAAAGTGAAGTGCTCTGAATACTTTCTGGATGCACCGTATATATATGCAAAGTAGTATGTAATGCAATATGTATGGACTAAGTACTTATGGAGAAGAATATATCCACAATGTCCATATACGTATGGACCTTCCTTCCTTCCTGCCTTTCAGCAATGTCCAGACAGCAAACATTACAGCCTAATGTAAATAAATAAAAATATTGATCAGTCAGCATCAAAGATTGGTGAGCTTCTGTATTGCATTGATATGGTACCATCTTACGTTGATTCGGCATCATCTCATTGTATCATCATGTAGTGACTGGTCATCTTAAGGCAGTAAGAGCAAAGATGACAGCTATTCTTTTGACACGTAACAGAACGTGTGAGATGAATTGTGTCGGCACCAACCTTTTACAGCATTGTTGCCATCTGACTCCTTCAGGGATTCTACAGATGTTTTATTGGACACCATGCCTTCATCATCAGTTTTCTCCCCCAGATTTTCCTCCGCAGGTGCGTGAGTCTTGTCTAAATTGTCTTCTTCCCCAGCGTCCCCTGGGCCATCTGCAGGCGAAGGTGGCACTGCAGCCTCAGCAGCAGATTTATCAGCTTCAGCTGTGAAGGACAACAAACCATACTGATTTTTAAATGGTTCTTAAAGAACTTTTAATCCGACCGTTGTGTAGTTTACAGTTTTGTTGACCTCAAATGTGTTCTGCATTTAGCAGCCCCATAATAACAGCGTTTTGTTATGCACCCCTTCTAGAAGGGATTTCTCTTGAATGAAGCCATCTGAAGGGGGCTACCATGTTGGTAATGAGGCGGCTGATTACTGACCGGCTTGTAATGATTCACAACCGTGCAGCTGTTTGAGTCTGTGGGAAAGTCGAGCAGCCCCGTCATTATCTGACCCATAGTTAGGAGGAGGGAAAGCGGAGATGAAGGGGGTGGGGGGAAGCCAACTATGGTTCCTTTTGCAATCAGGCAATCATCATGTGTGTCTTACATTGGAGGAGGGGGGTTGATTGTTGTTTGCAGGTATGGTGAAGAATCTGCATCTCTGTTTTAATGTTCACAGCCCACTTTCTCTTTTATTATTCTCTTTATTCTTTACAATGGAAATGGACAATTGTTTTGAATTTCCTTTTCAGTAAAAGTTTAAAGTAGGCACATGTATTCAGTGTTCTCAGCAAATTTCAAATACGAGGTCTATTAGAAAAGTATCCGACCTTATTATTTTTTTCAAAAACCATATGGATTTGAATCACGTGTGATTACATCAGACATGCTTGAACCCTCATGGGCATGCGAGAGTTTTTTCACGCCTGTCGGTTACGTCATTCGCCTGTGGGCAGTCTTTGAGTGAGGAGTGGCCCACCCTCTCATCGATTTTTTCATTGTTTAGGAATGCCTCAGAGACTGCTGCTTTGTTTGATCCAATTTTTTTCAAACCTGTAAGGCACAACTGAGTGGACACCATTCGATAAATTCAGCTGGTTTTCGGTAAAAATTTTAATGGCTGATGAGAGATTTTGGTCTGGTAGTGTCGCTTTAAGGACGGCTCACGGCGCCTGACGCCTGCACATCTGCGCTTTGAGGCGGCAGCGTCTCGCCGTTTCAAGTTGAAAACTTCCACATTTCAGGCTCTGTTGACGCAGTAAGTCGTCAGAGAACAGAGAACTTTCAGAAGAAGTCGGCATGAGGAGTTTATTCGGACATTCCGTTGTTAACGGACATTTTGTAATGAAAGAACGTGCGGGCAGAGTCGCATGTTGGGCTGGACCCGACCGCGGGGGGTCGCGACAGGAAAAACACCTCCGTTGGAAACCTTAACGGGCAAGTTGGAACATGCCCAAGCTGTTAAACAATTTCTCAGTTACTCACTTGTTGAAAGCCATCAAAAGCCACCTGAATTTTACAAATGGTTTTCAACACGGAGGTGTTTTTCCTGTCGCGGCGCACACAGATTCGCCGAGTTGTCACGGAAACGACTCGGCGAGTTTGCGCGCACGTCTTTCATTAAAAAATGTCCTTAAACAGTGGAATGTCCGCATAAAGTCCTCATGCCGGCCTCTTCTGAATCTTCTCTGTTCTCTCACGACGTCCTGGGTGAATTAAGCCTTAAATTAGGATGTTTTCAGGTCGAAACAGGCCGACGACGGCGCCTGGAAGCGCTGCAGGACGTCCCACTCCGTGGGAAGTCCTTACACCGACAGAAACACCCCATAATCTCTCATCAGCCGTTAAACTTTTCACCGAAAACCAGCTTAATTTCTCGAATAGTGTCCACTCAGAAATTCCTCACAGGTCCAGAAAAAATTTTGATAAAGCAACGCGCGCCGTCTCGAGCAGCGTGTGAAACAAAGGAATTCAGCCGAGAGGGCGGGACCACATCTCACTCAAGGCCTGCCCACAGGGAAATGACTTCACCGACACGCATGAAGTAACTCACGCATGCGCACAAGGGTTCAAGCATGATTGGTGTAATCGCACGTCATTCAAATCCATATAGTAAAAAAAATAAATAAAAGGGTCGGTTTATTATCTAATAGACCACGTATATAATGCAATGCTAAAATGCCCTCAGCTGTGTGAGCATTGTGCTCTTTATAATTTCCAGTTGTTTAATTAGTTATTAAGATCCTATTGTCTTACGTACAATTTGTACGTATTCAATAAAGCCCCTTTTTCAGTCAGTCAATCAATCAACAACAATATTTACGTTTTAACGGCGTCTGCCTTGCCTGTGCATATATGAGCTTTTGAGAAGAGCAGAAGTTGTGCAAACCAAGGAATATTTGTAGATCACCCTCTGTGCATTTGCAGGTATTGAGACAAATTTAACTCCAAAGGAAGTTAGCTATGAGTTAGTGGAAGTTAGCATGCACACTAACGTCCACGAATTGTCTTATAAATCAGTTCAGAGGTGTTAATAGGTTCCAAAAACAGGGATGTCAGGTTTAGAAGTGTTTATTTCTCGCTAGCTTTTTCATAATATATGAGAAAGGTGTTATTTCTAGCCAAAAATGAAGCAAAATTAGCAGTTAGCAAAACCAGGAAGTGATGTCACCACGCTAACATCCGCGAAATGTTTTGTAAATACTTCCAGAAGTGTTATCAGGTTACAGAAACAGCATTTTCAGGTTTAGAAGTGTTTATTTCTCGTTAGTTTTTACATAATATATGAAAAAGGTGTTATTTCTAGCCAAAAATGAAACAAAGTTAGGAGGTAGTGACACCAGGGGGTGACGTCACCATGCTAACGTCTGCGAGATCATACCATAAAATTAGATACAGAATATGACTTTTTAGCCTCTTAAAATACCTCTTAAAATAGTTCAAGGTTTGCCATCTTTGAAGTTGTCCAAGGTCTGTGTCCTAAGAATTTGTGAATTAGTGAATTTGATGACCCCGGCAGTAAAAGGACCGGACTTATGCTGAGCACAGACAGACGGACAGATTGACGGACGGATGGAAAGTCTTTGCAATACCCGATCGCCATATTTGATAGTTTCGGGTAACACGTCCCGTGGTTTCTTCTTCTGTGTGCAGCTTACCTGGTTTCCTTATGTGCATTTGTCTGGTTTCTCTCTTGTTTGTGGGTGTGTCATTTTTCTGTCTTGCTCTTGCACCAGTGTTTCATTGTTAATCACACACAGTTCACATTTCAGTTCAATATATCAGCCCTGATGCCACTATGGAGGTGTTTTTTTGTTGTTTGTTTTTTTAGCAGCAGCAGTTTGATTTCTGCTTTGGTCAGTATTTGGCCACTGTCCAGAGGGCGATCTGGATGCAGGAGTGCACACATGCACTGACAAATTTTGATTTTACTGTATTTGTGGAAGACTTTGGTCAGCATTATACAGAAGAGACACACACTTATGCTACTACATATAGTTGGAGAAGAGGGTCACAGCAACCATTTGGTATCACCCACATATTTATTGTATGTGAATTGCAAATGTATACATTTGCACTGTTGTTCCACGTGGTCACAATGAACCTTGATTATCTCAGAAGGTGTTTTGCTGTTTAGATCACAATCCAGTGCTTTAATCATTTTATCTTTAGTAAGTGCTGTTTTTTCAGTGCAAATGCAAGTACTGTAAATCTACTCCGCTGTTAGGCAGCAGGAAAAGCATTAAACCATTTTTAAATTGCTGTTTGTAAAAGCTTTTTGAAACTTCATATTGAATTTATTGTGTACAGAAAATGATTAAATAACTTCACTAATGCCTCACTGCTCAATAAAATATAACATGTTATGTCAACTAAACCAATTAAATAGAGAGGTATTGCTGAAAGAAACAGATACATTATGTGCTAACCTCATGGGGCCTCAAAAAAGGCTGTGCAGGAAGAAAATCTTTTCAGTGAATGCAAGTTTTACCATCATTATGTCTTTAAGGATCCTTGTGTGCCACTGGAATGACTAGTGTCAATTGAGTGGTTACTTGGGAAGCTTCAGATGATGTGTGGGGGGAACATCATCTACAGCATTTTGACCACATGCTTTGGGCATGATCCAGCATGTAGATTCCCTCGTCTTGAGGATTCCAGTAGCTGGAGATGGCCAAGAAGAGACCAAAGTTTCACCTGGTTATGGGAGTTAAATGGTTACATTTGAGAGGTGGGAATGGACCGGTTGTCTGCCTGGGTGGTTGCCATTCAGGACCCAGAGCAGTACCATAGCATGGTGGATATCACAATGTGTGGCACCAGCTCATTCTCCCAGACCTGATCTGAATACGGAAAAGTGGATCATTACAGTGGAGTGTAGTTATGGATCTCCTTTACGATAGCTGTTTCATCATCATTGCATTATTTGTCATCAGTTATTCTCTTTTCATTACAATGCAGCCATTCTTTTTTGTGTACACCTGATCCTATCAGATCTCAGAAGTGTAGCAGAGTAGGACCTGATTACAACTTGAGTTTGAGCCCACTGGGGAACACCTGTGGCTGTATGTATTTCTGCATGTAGAACTGGATTTAAATCAGGAAGCGCATCCATCATAAAACCTGTGTCAAATCTCAATGTGGGTCTTTAGTGGATCTCCTGTGGGGGCCCTGAGTAACCGGACACAGCCAAATTCAAATGACAGTTTTGTTGTTTCTTTTGTGTACTTCACATTGAAGTATCAGATTAGGATTTACATGAATACATGACCCTCCCAGAGCTGACTGTGCAATTGAGAAGTTGATACTTTGGTGTTAGGCAACCAACAGGAAATGACAAGTCAGACTTGAAGGCCACATGCTTTACCTTTAATTGCACTGCAGCCATTTAAATGCTTTTTTTTTTGTCCGTATCATACACCTTAAATGTCACCAACACATAACCAGTTGCATGTGTTTTCTACCATTGCTTGTTTCTATGTTCATCTATGTGTTAATCAATGTGTCACTTGGTCAGAGTTCCTTTAGTTTAACATATTTTTCATCATCTTGACGAATGATTGCTTTTACACAAGTGATGTGTTTCACACTTATTTTATTGCTAGAGCTCTTGGAGAAATTCTGTGGTACCTGCCTTAATGATAAACATCCACCAGGTGGAGATATTGCTCTAGACTTGGGACACAATGGCAACCAACCTGTTGCTTATAGCAGTAGATGTGCTTAAACTACTCATTACTGAATGAAACAAAATGCACATGCATGTATGTACATTTCCTAAAACAATGTTACAAAAGTTTATGCTGAAGACCAATTTAAAAGCAAAGGTTTTGGGCTGCTTTTGGGCTGTTTGCATTACAGCCCAGTTTTGTAAACTCAAATATTTTTGTCATTAGCATGTGCAATTAGTATACAGCAGCTGTTCCTAAACTTAAGAGTGGTGTGGCCCATTTTCAAACCTGAAAATCATCTGGGCCCCAGGCAATCACAACTTATTTCTTTTGACACACACACACACACACACACACACACACACACACACACACACACACACACACACACACACACACACACACACACACACACACACACACACACACACACACACACACACACACACACACACACAGACATACACACACACATACATATATATGTGTGTATATATATATATATATATATATATACGAGGTCTACTAGAAAAGTATCCGACCTTATTATTTTTTTCAAAAACCATATGGATTGGAATCGTGTGATTACATCAGACATGCTTGAACCCTCGTGGGCATGCGAGAGTTTTTTCACGCCTGTCGGTGAAAAAAGGATGAAGCCAGCACCTGTTGAACATCCTTTCTCTTTGAAAGCCTGAGGAAAATGGGATGTTCAAGACATTGTTCAGAAGAACAGCGTAGTTTGATTTAAAAAGTTGATTGGAGAGGGGAAAACTTATACACAGGTGCAAAAAATTATAGGCTGTTCATCTACAATGATCTCCAATGCTTTAAAATGGACAAAAAAAGAGACATGTGGAAGAAAATGGGAAACAACCATCAAAATGGATAGAAGAATAACCAGAATGGCAAAGGCTCACCCATTGTTCAGCTCCAGGATGATCAAAGACAGTTTGGAGTTACCTGTAAGTGCTGTGACAGTTAGAAGACGCCTGTGTGAAGCTAATTTATTTGCAAGAATCCCCCACAAAGTCCCTCTGTTAAATAAAGGACATGTGCAGAAGAGGTTACAAAGAAATATTTTGTGGACTGATGAGAGTAAAATTGTTCTTTTTGGGTCCAAGGGCCACAGACAGTTTGTGAGACGACCCCCAAACTCTGAATTCAAGCCACAGTTCACAGTGAAGACAGTGAAGCATGGTGGTGCAAGCATCATGATATGGGCATGTTTCTCCTACTATGGTGTTGGGCCTATATATCGCATACCAGGTATCATGGATCAGTTTGGATATGTCAGAATACTTGAAGAGGTCATGTTGCCTTATGCTGAAGAGGACATGCCCTTGAAATGGGTATTTCAACAAGACAATGACCCCAAGCACACTAGTAAACGAGCAAAATCGAGCAAAATCTTGGTTCCAAACCAACAAAATTAATGCCTCGCAGATGTGAAGAAATCATGAAAACTGTAGTTATACAACTAAATACTAGTTTAGTGATTCACGGGATTGCTAAAAAAGCAGTTTGAACATAATAGTTTTGAGTTTGTAGCGTTAACAGCAGATGCTACTATTATTGTGAACACCCCCTTTTCTACTTTTTTTTTTTACTAATAGCCCAATTTCATAGCCTTAAGAGTGTGTATATCATGAATGCTTGGTCTTGTTGGATTTGTGAGAATCTACTGAATCTACTGGTACCTTGTTTCCCATGTAACAATAAGAAATATACTCAAAACCTGGATTAATCTTTTTAATCACATAGCACTACTATTATTCTGAACACTACTGTATATTTCAGCTAAAAGTGTGCATGTACTCTTCAGTGTTGTCTCACACACTGGAATCAGTAAAGAGATTCTCACTGAATATATATATATATATATTGCATCCAGAAAGTATTCACAGTGGTTCACTTTTTCCACTTTTTTATGTTTCAGCCTTATTCCAAAAAATTCTACAACACCCAAGCATGACAACATGAAAAACATTAAAAATAAAAAAAAGAAGAAATCACTTGTACATAAGTATTCACACCCTTTTGCTCACTACTTTGTTGATGCACCTTCGGCAGCAATTACAGCCTCAAGTCTTCTTGAATATGATGACACAAGCTTGGTGCACCTATTTTTGGGCAGTTTTGACCATTCCTCTTTGCAGCACCTCTCAAGCTCCATCAGGTTGGATGGGGAGCATCAGTGCACAGCCATTTTCAGATCTCTCCAGAGCTGTTCAGTCAGATTCAGGTCTGGACTCTGGCTGGGCCACTCAAAGACATTCATAGAGTTGTGCTGAAGCCACTCCTTTGATATCTTGGCTGCGTGTTCAGGGTCATTGTCCTGCTGAAAGATGAACCTTCGCCCCAGTCTGAGGTCAAGAGCGCTCTGGAGCAGGTTTTCATCCAGGATGTCTCTGTACATTTCTGCATTCATTTTTCCCTCATACCTGACTAGTTTCCCAGTTGCTGCTGCTGAGAAACATCCCCACAGCATGATGCTGCCACCACCATGCTTCACTGTAGGGATGGTGTCTAGTTTCCTCCAAACATGATGCCTGGCATTCACGCCAACGAGTTCAATCTTTGAAGACTAGACAATTGTGTTTGTCATAGACTGAGAGTCCTTCAGGTGCCTTTTTGACAAACTGTACCTTTTACTAAGGAGCGACTTCCGTCTGGCCACTCTACCATACAGGCCTGACTGGTGGTTTGCTGCAGAGATGGTTGTCGTTCTGGAAGGTTCTTCTCTCTCCACAGAGGAATCCTGGAGCTCTGACAGAGTGACCATCAGGTTCTTGGTCACTTCCCTGACTAAGGCCCTTCTCCCCTGATTGCTCAGTTTAGACAAGTGTCCAGCTCTAGGAAGAGTCCTGGTGGATCCAAACTTCATCCATTTATGGATGATGGAGGCCACTGTGCTCACTGGGACCTTCAAAGCAGCAGAAATATTTCTGTACCCTTCCGCAAATTTGTGGCTCGAGACAACCCTGTCTCTGAGGTCTACAGACAATTCCTTTGACTTCATGCTTGATTTGTGCTCTGACATGCACTGTCAACTGTGACACCTTATATGTAGACAGGTGTGTTTCTTTCCAAATCATATCCAGTCAACTGAATTCACCCCAGCTGGACTCCAGTTAAGCTGTAGAAACATCTCAAGGATGGTCAGTGGAAACAGGATGCACCTGAGCTCAGTTTTGGCTGTGAATACTTATGCACACGTATTTTTTAGTTTTTTTATTTTTAATAAATTTGCAAAGATCTAAAACAAACAATAACAACAACAATAAAAAACAACTTTTCTCCCCATTGGCATTATGGGGTATTGTGTGTAGAATTTTGAGGAAAAAATGAATTTCATCCATGTTGGAATAAGGCTGTAACATAAAAAAGTATGGATAAAGTGAAGAGCTGTGAGTACTTTCTGGATGCACTATATGTTCTGGGCTGTTTTACAGCCATGTGTTAGTTATTCCCTCATTATTTAAGTCATTTTCTGATTACAGGTCTAAATTTGATTACTGATATTACATATCCTTTAAGATTCAGCAAATTTGGGTATTAAGAAATGAAAATTGTGCCACAGTGCAGCAGGCTGTCCTTAAAAATAAGCAGCCACGCACAAAGGAGGTTGATGAGGGAAGCCATGAAGGATCCCCCTCAGAAGTGTTTAGGGGTTACATGCCAGGATGAGGTGAGAAGGTACATTTAAATCAGGTGAGATTGTGCCAGTGGAAACAAGATTGTTACAGAAATCCCTTTATGTTAGAGGAAAAAATACTGCTGCAGAAATTTTAAAATGGTTAACTGCAAATTTGAGTGCACTGGAAAGCACTCAGAGCTGAATCATAACATCTTGAGCAAACCCAGGTGGGTGATTGTTGTGAGGTGTCCTAAACATTTCATTTCTTTCCTGTGAGAGTAAGAGAGCTATTTGAAAGTAGCTGCTTTCTGAAGTGGCCATCAATGCTGTCCTTTTAAGCAAAGTGTGGCCCCGGGCAGAGAGGCAGGTCCAGACGTGACTGCACCGTCTACCTGTGAACGCCAGCTTGGGTGACCTCTGAGTGCAACAGGGGCAATTAATTCAGAAAAACAAAGAAATCAGTATAACAACTAGCCAAATATTAGGCCACGCCCCCTCTCCCCAAATACATTTTTTAATAGAATATTGATTTTGGTGTCAAACTATTTCCATCATGCAAAACCATTGGCCTCCTGCTTTACAGTATCTTTTGGCTGTTT
The DNA here is from genome assembly GCF_902500255.1 of Thalassophryne amazonica. Classification (NCBI taxonomy): domain Eukaryota; kingdom Metazoa; phylum Chordata; class Actinopteri; order Batrachoidiformes; family Batrachoididae; genus Thalassophryne; species Thalassophryne amazonica. The sequence continues at coordinate 22,641,164 of NC_047117.1, read as the reverse complement.
CTCCTTTTGCTCAGGGTTACAACAGCTGATTGATTTGACACAGGTTTTGTGCCTGATGCCTGTCATTGACACAACTCCAGATATACACTGACACTCTGCAATCAAGAAAGATATTGACTCCACTGTGATTATTTACATTTTATTTAGTTTAATTCTTACATTTCTCAAAATCAATTGATTTGCTGACCTTTTATGGCAGTAATGCAAGGGATTATTTCCATAGGGGGCAAAGGTCAAAAAGTTGTTTCTGGTCATTTTCAGGAAATATGTTCACTTAGATTAATTACAAGCTTGGGGTCACTGAGTAATTTGAGGCAAAAACATCTGCTCTTGAGCTTCAGTGAATACTGAGATCCAAGTACCATGTTTTTTATTAGTTTAGGAGGTTCTATGATTTATATTCTGAAAAAACATAAAAGGAAAAATATTGCATTATCATCTGTGGCCACAAGATGGCATCATCTACATGTGACAATCTGCTGCTGTGAACTGAGGTACTATATTTCCTACTCTGGGGCAGAAAGTGGTGGTAATGCACCATTAAGCTGGATGAAAACTGCCACAGAACAATAATAATAATAAGAACAAAATCTGACTAAAGAGGTGTGCTGTGTCTTGAATGAATGAAAATAATAAATTGTGCTCTCAAACTGAAAGACCACACTCTTGAATAAATAGAGGGAATAACCTTCATACCCCTTGGCACTACTCTTCTTTGGACTGTGTGTGAGAGCCAGAATAGCAACAAGTAGGACTGCTAAGATAAGGTTAATCTAACTGTAATGTTTTCAAAGCGTATATAGAATTTTAAAACATTTAATTACATTCAGTGAGGTAAATGTACATATATTCATCTCTGAACAGACAAGTGGTGACAAGAAGCAGTTTCTTGAGTTCTTTGTGCCTCATATAACAATCACCCCGTTAGCTTCTTCTCACTAACACAGTGTTCGCATTACAAATAAATCATGCTCCATTTAAATTCATTTTGCTACTTCTTGCATGAAACAATAGCACCATGTTTTAAAAATAAATGCTACTTATAGACTGGTGCAACTCATATATATTTTTTCCTTTCCATGAGACATTTTGGACAGATGTAATTAATATGCTGATGTAACTTATAGTTTTGAAAATACAGTAATGGGTGAAGTGAGTCTGTTACCATGGTAATGCTTGAGTGCCTGTGTTCCATTAAACAACTTGAAATAAGTGCCAACCTCGCTGGAGTAGAAGGTAGAGTATGGTTGTGTCCATTTGTCCATGCTTGAATTTTTAAATTTGATGACTTTTGGCCTTGATTTACAGCATGCAACCAGATAGCATGTTGGATAATGTTGAGGGAAGCGTAGTCAAGGTAATGCTCAACAGTTAACCTCAAACATCAAGGTACTTCAAAACAGGTTTCTTCACATATTGCATTAGGCCCCATTAAAAAACAACAACAACGAAAAAAAAAACATCCCCACCCACATGCCAAAATCAGCCCTCATCAGTTTTTTTTTTTTTTGGGGGGGGGGGGGGGGGGGGGCTAATTTTATTGACAGTGGTACAGATGGTGCAAGGACCAGCATGTCTGCTATGTGGCGAGTGTGCTTTGGCCAAAGACGCCCGAAGTTTACCAAGCTGGACCCAGAACTTACCACACATGTGAGGACGATGCCGTTTATCATGATACAGATTGCTGACAAAGCCAAGAAACTGAAGGCATGGTACGGAGTGAACGATCCCCCCGAGGCAACCATGAGTGTTATTTACAGCCAGTTTGCATGTGGTATGCTGGACCACTGAGGTTGCACTCGTGCTCAGTAGTTCCAGCCGCTTGGTCCGGCCCACGAGTTTTTTGTTTTTGTACAATACTTCTGGTATTATGTACATATTTTTGTGGATGTTAATGAAGTACTATTGCAGAACTGTGAGGCTGGTTTTGTCATAGTTCCAAGCCTCACAATTTGACTGTATTGTTTCTTCTCTGTTTCTAAGATTTTTTTAATCCGCCCTCCCTCATCTCTTTTTTCTGATGTCAAGGATGATGAACTAAGTTTTTTTTTAATGGATGGATTATTCAGTGAAGACCATTTATCTCTCAAGGTACTTTTTTGTGGCATTGTAATCGGTCTGACCTCATTTGGGGCCAGAAATGATAAAAAAAAATAATCTAGTAATTGTAGGGTAAGATATCACTCCATGTTTTACTAATCTTAACTTGCTTGGTAAATTTGCTTTGTAATATGACATTAAATAAAGAATGTACAGTGCACCCAGAAGGTATTCACAGCGCTTCACTTTTTTCACATTCTTTAATGTTATATCCTTATGCCAAAATGAATGAAATGATTTTTTCCCTCAAAAATTCTACACACAATACCCCATAATGACTACATGCAAAAGTTTTTTTTAGAGATTTTTGCAAATATATTAAAAATAGAAAACTAAGAAATCACATGTATTCACAGCCTTTGTCATGATAGATAGATAGATAGATAGCTTTTAATTGATCTACAATTATTACTTATTTACCGTAATAATGGCACACATCAGAATTAAGACAACACATATACATTTGACATTGTTTATGTGAGCTAAACTTGAAACAGTCCGTTTTCCAATTGAGGCGATGTGAGTGTGTTGGTAGCTGCTGCAACTGTCAAGTCGCGCAACCTGCCAGCTTGGGAAGAACGGGGGTCTGCCGCGGGGGGGAGGGGCAGGAAGAGAGGTAAGAGGAGAAAACTGGAGCATGCTTCAGTCCATATGTAAGTCTGTCAGTTTATTGTCCTTGTGGAGATAAGAATGGAGCCGAATAATCTCACCAGAGCCTGAATAAATTCCTCTTATGAATTATGAATTAAGAATATTCACCGGCCTCCGAAACCTTCAGCTTCAACTGCAAGGCATGCATCAGCTCCAAGGTGTCATCCAATTTGCATCTGAGTTCAAGAGTCAACGCAGTCTGAGAATGCACTGCCTTGCCAACCTTGTTAATCATGACAGACAAGCGAGGGCCCGTGGTTCTTGATGCCGCCATCTTGCCAATTTTCCGGTAGATCAGGGCAGCACATAAGCCAAAAAGTACCAGCCCTGCTGCCATGAGACCAAAAATTAATAAATCCTCGACATCCTCAACAGAGAAAGGCGCCAAGCATGCCACACGCCAGGAACTCCAGGAGTCGAGGACATAGCCCGCAGGATACATTCCATCTGGGCAGGCAGGATCCCCGGTCCTGACCTTCTTGTAGAAAAAATGGTGTCAATAGCATTCAGAGACCAGCTGATCAATTCCATGGTTAATCCAATAGTAGTCCAATAGATCCAGAATCCAATATAGTTTTGAGGAATTCACACTGGTGAAGTAGGGACTTGAAGGTTAAAAGCAGAGAGATAAGGGAGAGTGGAGGAGATGCGACCACCCTCGTCGGAGTCCCAACCTGAATGAAGCTCAAAATTGAGCACAGGTGCATCCTGTTTCCACTGATCATCCTTGAGATGTTTCTACAGCTTAATTGGAGTCCACTTGGGGTAAATTCAGTTAATTGGACATGATTTGGAAAGACACACACCTGTCTAAAATAAGGTCCTTCAGTTGACAGTGCATGTCAGAGCACAAACCAAGCATGAAGTCAAATGAATAGTCTGTAGACCTCTGAGACAGGATCGTCTCAAGGCACAAATCTGGGGAAGGGTACAGAAACATTTCTGCTGCTTTGAAGGTCCCAATGAGCACAGTGGCCTCCATCATCTGTAAACGGAAGAAGTTTGCATCCACCAGGACTCTTCCTAGAGGTGGCCGTCCATCTAAACTGAGCTTTTGGGGGAGAAGGGCCTTAGCCAGGGAGGTGACCAAGAACCTGATGATCACTCTGTCAAAGCTCCAGCATTCCTCTGTGGAGAGAGGAGAACCTTCCAGAAGGACAACCATCTCTGCAGCAAACCACCTATCAGGTCTGTATGGTAGAGTGGCCAGATGTAAGCCACTCCTTAGTAAAAGGCACATGGCAGCCCGCCTGGAGTTTGCCAAAAGGCACCTGAAGGACTCTCAGACCATGAGAAACAAAATTCTCTGGTCTAATGACACAAAGATTGAACTCTTTGGTGTGAACACCAGGCATCATGTTTGGAGGAAACCAGGCACCATCCCCACAGTGAAGCATGTAGGGACGATGCATCATCAGCATCAGGCAAGCCCTAAGCATGCTCTCGCTTCTGGCGTCAAGCGCCCGGCTCTGCTGGTTGTGACACGCTTCGGCGACAGTGGCAGGTGTGGAGTTTGATGGGGCAGTACACCTGTCAAATGGTAACACAGGTGTCCTAAGTCAAACTCTGGGAGGACAGAAGCCTCTTGTGGAGCAGAAGGGAAAAACCTTGCTTGATCTTGATTTTCAGTATGAATACAGACCGTGAAAGCGGGACCTCATGATCCTCCTGACTTTTTGGGTTTTAAGCAGGAAGTGTTGCAAAAGTTACCACAGGGACAACTGGCTTGTGGCAGCCAAGCATTCATAGTGAGGTCCTTTTTTGATCCTTCGATGTCAACTCTTCCTGTCATCATGAAGCAGAATTCACCAAGCATTGGATTGTTCATCCAAGTGCATGACTCGAAGGGTGGCGCGAAGCACCATGGTGCAGTGAAACTGAGAGGCGTGCAGTCAAAATCCCACAGATGTTTGTACCATTGGCTCCTCAGCCAACTGCATACACCAACCCATAAAGAAATTCATGTTTTGTGACTTACGTTTTGCCAGACCTGTGGTTACATTTCAGGAGATATTTTTTCAGTAATCATGTTTTGCAATTCAACGTTTGTGGATAATTAATGATTTGCAGCTGATTCACGTTTTGGGGGTTAACAGTTTTTGCTTTTAATAAATTTGCAAAGAAATTCAAAAAACCTTATTCGTGATGTCATTATGCGGTGTTGTAAGTAGAATTTTGAGGGAAAAAATTATTTACTCCATTTTGGAATAAGGCTATGGAGAGGTTGATTATAATATATGTACCTAGATTTTTCTTAAAAATATGTCCCTCGGCATGGTGGCCATGAGTGGTTGGTTCATACCAATGCCATCTACTGGCCAGTAGATGGGAGTGTTCATGGCAGTGTGAATACAATTGCTGCAACAAATTCTGCCACAAGTGCTGAATCCACTTAACAAACAGAATTTTCAGTTTTCAAATTCATATTTCATTCATATTTACAAATACAGATTTATTTGTAAAACCCACCACACATTTCAGTAAGTTGTGTGTTATACTGACTGGTATAACACAATAACTAATTTACCAATAATGCACTGCAACATGTGTCTAAACGCTAAAACCTTTCAAATTAGTGCATTACTTTAAAATGAAAAGCTAATATAATAATAATACTAATAATAATATAGCTAATATTTTCACTTTATAAAATGACAGCCATGACATTAATTTGAATGAATGAATGAAAACTATTTATTTCGAACATTTGATACAACAATTACAAGATAGATCAGTAAAGACAACAACAAAAAAGTTCCTACTGTGTACCCAACATGTCCGAAAAGGGGTAGGGTGAAGCATCAGTTTATTTATCCCTACCCCTTCTTCCCCACAACCAGTAATACCCTTTGCCACATATACACATAGATTCCTACACACCTAAACTGATATATATATATATATATATATATATATATATATATATATATATATATATATATATATATATATATATATATATATATATATATATATATATATATATATATATATATATCAACATACACACACATATATATACATATATACACACATATACATACACATACATATATATACACATATACACAAACATAAATATACACCTACACATACCTACTTACATACAAAATACTATATATTTACAAGCCGAAGCAAAAAACAAAAACACCCTAACCCTCATTACCCTTCCTCCTCCCTATACCTAGAAAAAAACATATTTTTGTACCGCTGTTTGAACTGGTTCATGCTTGGACATTGCTTGAGCCCCACTCCCAATCTGTTCCACATCCTCACCCCACAGACAGAAATACAGAAACCTTTTAATGTTGTTTGTGCTCACTGATGCTTTAAATTAAATTTCCCCCTCAGACTGCAATCCCCTGATCTGTTAAAAAACATATTTTTAATATTTGCTGGAAGTAAATTGTTTATTGCTTTATACACGATTTGTACTGTTTGAAAATGAACCAAGTCTTTGAATTTTAAGAATTTGGATTGTAAAAATAGTGGATTTGTATGATCTCTATAGCCAGTATTATGAATAATGCTTATAGCTCTTTTCTGCATTACTGATAGTGATTGTGTTGTACCTTTATAAGTATTACCCCATACCTCTGCACAGTACTGTAAATATGATAAAATCAGTGAACAGTAAAGAATGCAGAGTGAGTTGTGGTCCAGAATATGTTTCACTTTGTTTAGAACTGAAATGCTTCTTGACAGTTTACTTTGTATATGTTTTATATGAATCTTCCAGTTTATCTTATCATCTATTATCACCCCCAGAAACTTATTTTCATGTACCCTTTCAATATCTACCCCCTCAACTTGTAACTGAACCTGTATGTCTGTATTACAATAGCCAAATAACATGTATTTTGTTTTACTTAAGTTTAATGATAATTTGTTTCTGTCAAACCATATTTTCAATTTTCCCATTTCTATACTGATCCTCCTCAGTAACTCCTGCAAATCCCCCCCTGAACAAAAAATGCTTGTGTCATCTGCAAATAATACTAATTTTAATATTTTGGAAACATTGACAATATCATTTATATAAATTAGAAACAGTTTTGGACCCAATACTGACCCCTGTGGGACGCCACAAGCATTGTCCAAGCATGACGATGTATATTCCCCCAGCTTCACAAACTGTTTTCTGTTACTTAAGTAGCTTCTCACCCAGTGCAACACCAACTCCCTAATCCCATACTGTTCACGTTTACTGATTAATATGTCATGATTGATTGTATCAAAAGCCTTTTTAAGGTCTATAAATATTCCAACTGAATGTAATTTGTGGTCTATGGCGTTTGTAATCTCCTCAACTGACTCTATTAATGCAAGTGATGTTGAACTATGTGCTCTGAATCCATATTGACTATCAGTAAGTAATTTATGTTTATTTATGAATTTGTCTAATCTATTATTGAATAACGTTTCTAATAATTTGGAGAATTGTGGAAGCAAAGAAACAGGTCTATAATTTGTGAAGTGGTGTCTATCCCCAGTCTTATACAGCGGCACAACCTTAGCTATTTTCATTTGATTGGGAAATTTACCGGTTTGAAATGATAAGTTACAGATGTATACTCAACAAAAATATAAACGCAACACTTTTGGTTTTGCTCCCATTTTGTATGAGATGAACTCAAAGATCTAAAACTTTTTCCACATACACAATATCACCATTTCCCTCAAATATTGTTCAAAAACCAGTCTAAATCTGTGATAGTGAGCACTTCTCCTTTGCTGAGATAGTCCATCCCACCTCACAGGTGTGCCATATCAAGATGCTGATTAGACACCGTGATTAGTGCACAGGTGTGCCTTAGACTGCCCACAATAAAAGGCCACTCTGAAAGGTGCAGTTTTGTTTTATTGGGGGGGGGGATACCAGTCAGTATCTGGTGTGACCACCATTTGCCTCATGCAGTGCAACACATCTCCTTCGCATAGAGTTGATCAGGTTGTCAATTGTGGCCTGTGGAATGTTGGTCCACTCCTCTTTAATGGCTGTGCGAAGTTGCTGGATATTGGCAGGAACTGGTACACGCTGTCGTATACACCCGTCCAGAGCATCCCAAACATGCTCAATGGTTGACATGTCCGGTGAGTATGCCGGCCATGCAGGAACTGGGACATTTTCAGCTTCCAAGAATTGTGTACAGATCCTTACAACATGGGGCCGTGCATTATCCTGCTGCAACATGAGGTGATGTTCTTGGATGTATGGCACAACAATGGGCCTCAGGATCTCGTCACGGTATCTCTGTGCATTCAAAATGCCATCAATAAAATGCACCTGTGTTCTTCGTCCATAACAGATGCCGGCCCATACCATAACCCCACCGGGGCACTCGATCCACAACATTGACATCAGAAAACCGCTCACCCACATGACACCACACACGCTGTCTGCCATCTGCCCTGAACAGTGTGAACTGGGATTCATCCGTGAAGAGAACACCTCTCCAACGTGCCAAACGCCAGCGAATGTGAGCATTTGCCCACTCAGGTCGGTTACGACGACGAACTGGAGTCAGGTCGAGACCCCGATGAGGACGACGAGCATGCAGATGAGCTTCCCTGAGATGGTTTCTGACAGTTTGTGCAGAAATTCTTTGGTTATGCAAACCGACTGTTTCAGCAGCTGTCCGAGTGGCTGGTCTCAGACGATCTTGGAGGTGAACATGCTGGATGTGGAGGTCCTGGGCTGGTGTGGTTACACGTGGTCTGCGGTTGTGAGGCTGGTTGTACTGCCAAATTCTCTGAAACGCCTTTAGAGACGGCTTATGGTAGAGAAATAAACATTCAATACACGAGCAACAGCTCTGGTTGACATTCCTGCTGTCAGCATGCCAGTTGCACGCTCCCTCAAATCTTGCGACATCTGTGGCATTGTGCTGTGTGATAAAACTGCACCTTTCAGAGTGGCCTTTTATTGTGGGCAGTCTAAGGCACACCTGTGCACTAATCATGGTGTCTAATCAGCATCTTGATATGGCACACCTGTGAGGTGTGATGGATTATCTCAGCAAAGGAGAAGTGCTCACTATCACAGATTTAGACTGGTTTGTGAACAATATTTGAGGGAAATGGTGATATTGTGTATGTGGAAAAAGTTTTAGATCTTTGAGTTCATCTCATACAAAATGGGAGCAAAACCAAAAGTGTTGCGTTTATATTTTTGTTGAGTGTATGTTAATGGTTCTACAATCCATTCAATGACCTGTTTTACCACCACCATATCAATTTCATTTAAATCGGTAGATGTTTTATATTTACAATTATTCACAATGTCTATAATTTCTTTTCCATCCACTGCTGTGAGGAACATTGAACAGGGATTTCTTTCTATGAGATTATTATCCCAATCCTCAGGTTGGGAATTGGGATTTTTTTCTGCCAAGCTTGGTCCAATATTTACAAAAAAATTATTAAAACCGTTGACTACCTCATCCTTATTTTCCTTCTTGACATTATTATCAATGAAATACTGAGGGTAACTCTGTTTTTTATTACCATTTTTGATAATGCTATTTAATATATCCCATATTCCTTTAATATTGTTTTTGTTATTATATAATATGTTACTATAATATTCCTTCCTACATACCCATATAATATTAGTTAATCTATTTTTGTATTTCTTATATCTATTTTCTGCCTCTTTAGTCTTTAGTTTTATGAATTCTCTATACAGTGTATTTTTCTTATTACATGCATTTCGTAACCCTTTCGTCATCCATGGTCGAGCTTGGATTTTTTTGTTTTCTGTAGTCTTGTTTAATTGGACAATTTTTTATCATATAATGATGTAAATATTTGTAAAAAAGTTTCATATGCACTATCAACATCACTTTCACTGTATACCTTTTCCCAGTTTTGCTCCTGTAAATCCTTCTTTAGTGTGTTCATGTTTTCCTCTGTCCGCACTTGCCTGTATTTTATTTTCTCCTCTGGCTGATTCCGCCGATGGTTTCTATTATAAACGATGAAAACTGGTAGATGATCACTAATGTCATTGATTAATAATCCACTCAGTGTTATTCTCAATATCATTGCTGAATATATTATCAATTAAGGTAGCACTATGGGATGTAATTCTGCTTGGCCTGGTGATTTTTGGATATAAACTCATACTGTACATTATACTGATAAATTCATCTGTTATTTTATGCTTATTTGGATTGAGCAGATCAATATTTAAGTCACCACAAATGAACACAGTTTTTTGATTAGTTTTTGAGAACATTTTCCCCATACAGTCAGTGAATGTTTCAATACTAGATCCTGGTGCTCTATATATACAGCTGACTAATACATTTTTGCTTTTTTCTTCACATATTTCAATAGTTATACATTCTAATAAGTTATCAATCACAGTTGTCATATTGTCTACTATTTTATAATCCATGTTCTTATCCACATACACAGCCACTCCTCCTCCACTCTTATTCTTTCTGTTTACACAATTAAATTCATATCCATCCAGTTCAAAATCCATTCCTTTATCTTCATTGATCCATGTTTCTGATATAGCAATTATGTTAAATATTTTTTTAAATTGACTTAAATATTCTTTAATGTTGTTAAAGTTTGCATATAGACTTCTGCTGTTGAAATGGATTATTGATAATTTGTTATCCGTTTTAATGATCCGATTAAACTGTTCATCTGTATAATAGCAACAACTGTCATTGATATTTGAGAAGAAATTATTGTCCGGGTCTATATCGTGCTCCAAGTCCAGTACATTGTGGTCTGTGTATTTAAATGTTCTCAGTTCTACTTTTCCATGATCAGCAATCCTTTGAGTTATATCCTTCTTGTCTCCAGATGTAGATGATGTAGTAGATGAATAGGTTCCTCTGGTCTGTGTCATGGTGTTGTGATGTGTTTGTGTCCTCATACCTTATTGGTCGTATTTGTCCAGATCCTCGATGTTCCTGATTACCATAACCTTCGCTTGTTCTGGTGTTCCATTCAATTTGATAAATGTTTTGCAGTTGGATGTCCATGTCTGTTGAATTTTTCCCTGCTTTTTTAAGAAACGAGCTTTCCTGGCGATGTCTGCGTTTCTTTTGGTCAGATGTTCATTGATGAATATGTTTGTTCCTTTAAGTTTCCGTCCCTGTTTTAACAATGCCATTTTATGTTTTCTGTTGACAAACCTCATTATAACAGCTCGCTTGTCTCCATCCTCTCTCCTGGGCAGGGGGTGGCACGCTTCAATGTTATTACAGTCCATTTGAATACCTTTAGATTGCAGGAAGTCAGCCACCTGTTGTTCCACTGAGCTGGCCTCCTGCTCATTGGCCTCCCCTCCACTGTCTTCTGACACCGCCCGTGTGTAGGATCGAGGTTTATTATGAATTCCTGTAATAATAACGTCGTTCATCCTTGTGTACTGTTCCAACTCCGCAACACGGTTCTCCAGGTACACCAGACGCCGGTCTTTCTCGGCATTCTGGATCCGGAGAGCCTTCACTTCTTCCACCAGCTCCATAATGGATTTCTGCTGCATTTTAACAACAGAGATTTCCTCAGACAAAAAGTCCAGGGACTTTTTGATATCGTCTCCCTCCTCCGCCGTCAGTGCCTTCTTCGGACCCATGGTCAGATAACTCCGCGCTGGCGCCTCGGGCCTCGGTAAAGCCGCGCCGGTGGAACTGCGCTGACGCCTCGGGCTTCAGGTTGAGCCGCGCCGGTGGATGTGCGCTGACACCTCGGGCCTCGGTAAAGCCGCGCCGGTGGAAAACAATCCTGCTGCTGAAACCTTTGCTCACTCAATTGGAATCGTGAGCCAATTTAAATAACTTGTCTGGAATTAGTTTGTTTAAAATTTTTAACCATAAGTCAAAACTGTCTGCCTGTGCATGACTTGAGTGATATGCCAGCGAGTGTGGAGAGATGGTGTGAAGAGAAATTATCTTTATTTTCCTCCTTTTTCCCTTTTGCTCTTCTCTTTCCCTTCTTTCTGGTCACCAGGTCTCTTGCTGAAAAAAGAATGATCTAACACAGCAGCGTTGGCTCGTTGTTGTGTCAATAGCTGCTAGTGTACTGAAGTCAATGCTGAAAGTTTTCGGTTTAGCTTTTATCTGTAACGTCCACTAAATGTTTTAGGGGTTTATTGGTTTAGCTTTATAAAAATGAACTTTTCAGTTAGCGGATTAATTGTTATTGAAGCTAACTTTTTGGTTAGTTGTACCCACCACTGTCCTTCAAGTGAATTAATCAGTATGTGGTTTTTCCATCATGTTTTGGAGCAAGAATCCTTTAAAGTGACATCTGGTCAAATAATGTTGGATAACATTTTCTTTTAACATATGCACCAGCAAAAGGCTTGTTCTGCAGTTGCAGCAAGTTGATGAGGCTTGGAATTTGTTAATTTAACCTCCATTTCCATTCAGTGATGGACTTGAGCATTACACATACCATCTTCAGTTTTTCTGCTTTGATAATGAGGAACTGTTATTCAGCTCTGCCTTTGCTTCCTGTGGAACATATTTCAAAATTTTCACTGAACGTCTTTAGCTGTATGAGTCAGGATTAGCAGACACCTTCCACAAATCAAGCATCAACATGAGCGTTCCTGCTATTTTACAGCATCAGAGTTTGAAATGATGTAGCAAGTTGTCATGTAACATACTTCCTTTTATTCTGACTAACTGATCTTACAAAACAGGATGTCTCACACCTTATGTGTAAACTGCTTATAACTTAGCATCCAGGTTTCCAGTAATTCAAGCAAGTGTTCTGTATCTGCTTTGTAAAAACCCTGTTAAAGCTGAAATCAGTCACAGCTTTAGTGTTTGGACTGACCTTTCTCTTCCTCCTTTGCTACTGGTGCCGCCTCTGATTCTTCTGCAGCTTTTGTAGTTGTGTCTGCATTCTCAAATGTCTGTAAGCCTGAAGAACACACACAGGGGTCTGAGTATAGACGACTTTAAGAAAACACTCTGTTTATTTTTGGGGGGCATTTTTTTCTGGTTGCGCATACACAATTTTTGTAATTTTGCTTGTGTACACATGCTACTGCTGTGTAGCAAATCTGTCTGAAATAGGCAGGCGTGAAAAACTGAGTGATCAGGCAAGAAGGAAACTCGTGAGGGAAGCCACCAAGACAACCAAGACAACTCTGCAGGAGTTATGGACGTCTGTGGCTGGAAGTGGAGAAACTGTGCATAGTACAGCGTTTGTCTGTTGGATTGCCAGGTTCAGCTACATGGTGGAGTCGAACAGAGAAGGATGTTAGTACAAGAAAAGACATTAAACCTGTGGCCTCTGACAATAACTGAACTGTGTACAAAAATGGCTTTGATGCCTTCTAGTTCATGCTGTGATATGGGCCTCAGGGTCTATATACAGGGTTTACGTCTTCTTTGACTTAAAGCTGATAGTCTGCACTTCAATCACATCTGGATTGTTTCAACTCCATTGTGGTGCACGGAGGAAAAAATTACAAAATGTGTCACTGTCCAAATGCTTATGGACCGTATGTTCTTCAGCTGTGTCTATGTTGGACACACCGTTCTGTGGTGCAGCGCCTGCAGGCACTTCAGGCTCTATGGCGCTCAGAGGGATGTTTGCTTCATCTGGTCTGGAAGCAAAGTCAACAGAGTAGCGCTGTCAAACAAAAAGCACATGCACATCAGAGCCACCACACCTTAGTCACATCAGTGTATAGTTGTGGTGGCAGGAATCAAACTTACCCTTCCTCTTTTGCGTGCAAAGTAGCAGACAAGTACAAACACAATGGCTGCAATAATCATCAGCACGATGATGATGATGATGCCTTAGGGAGGTAATACATATGGTCACAGTAACATTATGCAGTAAAATTATGCAACGATATAATGCAGTAACAGTAACATAATATCAATCCATTATTTTTTAACAGCACATTGCGAACCACAATGCGACACTGAGATGGTGAGGCATGTTTAAATGTCACTCACCTGTGTTGCCACCGCTTCTTGAGGTTTCTGGTTTGACAGTGGTAGCTGACAGAAGTACAAAAGAACATTGATTTTTTTTTTTGTTTTTTTTGTTTTTTTTTTTGTTAACAAATTCGTTATCTCAACAAAAACACAAGAACAAAAATTGTAATGGCATGGAATCATACAAAGCTCTGATTCAGAAAGGCGCTTTAATGATTCTGTTCACTTATCAAGTCAACTATAAACCCTGAAAACAATGAGAAATAGAAAATTAAAACTAAAAAATAATACAGTGGCTTGCAAAAGTATTCAGCCCCTTGGTATTTCACGCATTTTAATTTGTTTATATATTTCAAATACAAAAAGTAAATCAGGCTTCTCAATATAAAAATTTCTAAAATTATCTTCCTTAGACTCAAATTGAAAGTACATTTCTACAACTTGATATAAATTAATTAAAAATATAAAAGCCAAGATGATGGGTTGCATAAATAATTAGCCACTTTGGTATAATACCTGTAAATGATTAGTATAATTGCTAGTTTTCTTCAGACAAGTCAGGGGATGGATACATGAACATTTCCAAGTTACTGAATATGTCTTGAACTTTATTTACATCACTTATGAAGAAATACAAACAGTATGGCACTCTGGTAAATCTGTGTGGAGTAGACAGTTCTCAAAAACTGAGTGACTGTGCAAGAAGCAGAAGAGTGAGGAAAGCAACTAAGACATCCAGACAACCCATAAGAAGTTACAGGCTTCTCTGCCTGTGATTGGAGAAATTGTGCAAGGTGCATATTGTGCATTTTGTATCCCCAGTTATATATCTTCATGATGAAGTGGTATAGAGGAGGATTTTGTTAAAAAGAAGACCTGAAACTTCAGCTACAATTTGCCAGAAGGTACATCTGATATGTAAGCCTTGATTTGATGTTTTGGTGAAAGAAAACCCTCCTCTGGATTGTGAGGGAATGTCAACTACAACATCATGGCAATGCTGAGCATGAGTCAGCATGTAGCTGCTTCAGTGCTGAGGACCCCAGTAACTGGAAAAGGCCAAGGAGGCACATACATATGGTCTGCTTTTAGCAAATAGATTGACTGTTTTTGTGAGGTGGATATAGAACAGTGGACCTGGGGCCATTCTGTAATGTGGTGAATGCAGTGACAGTCGTGACTACTTGACTACTCCCTGACCTGACCCGACCCTGACAGTTACTCCTTTATGACCGGTGGGTTTTCCACCTTATTGCGTTACAAAAAGGTAAAGGCTTAAGTATGACAGAAGGAATCCATCATTTTATACCAAATGACAAAAAAACCTTTTAAAATTTATTGAAAATAAGGTGGCATCAAATTTAGACATTCTCATTTTCAACAATAAGGATAAAAACACAAAAGCATTTCAGGAAAATAACACATATGTAAGTTTTAGGATTCACTTTCTGATGTTGCTAATCTAACTGCAGAAACATTTGGAATTATTGAACAAACGGGGGAAAAAAAATCACTGTAGCATTTGGCAGCATTGCGTCCCCGTTTTGTCAGTACAGTATACCTGATTCCACTGAATCAAATTCTTTGCTAATCTACCATTAGGGAGAAGCACATGAAAATATGACGAATTTCCAGAAGTGATATAATCAAGAAGTGAAGGCCTAAAGGCTATTATTTATTGGTTCCATGCATCTTAGACAATGCCCCATAGGTCCTATGTAGACTTTGAAGGCCCACTGGTGCCTGTGATGTTCCCCAGATACCATAGCTTGACACAGACGAGTGTCTACATCTCCATTTGGATGCCATGCCAGTCCATTGCAGGTTATTTCCCCAGCCACGTATTGGGACAGTGCAGATAAAGTGTCTTGTCCAAGGACACAGACAGGTAGCATGAC
Source organism: Thalassophryne amazonica (assembly GCF_902500255.1). Lineage (NCBI taxonomy): Eukaryota > Metazoa > Chordata > Actinopteri > Batrachoidiformes > Batrachoididae > Thalassophryne > Thalassophryne amazonica. Next base: position 22,625,587 of record NC_047117.1, on the reverse strand, counting down.
ACAGAATCAAACCCAGGCCTATGTATTGAGAGCCCAGCTCCTTATTCCATTGAGTTACAGTTGTATGTAAAAGTTTGGGAACCCCTGATGATTTCCATGATTTTCCTTTATAAATCGTTGGTTGTTTGGATCAGACATTTCAGTTAAATATATCGTATAGCAGACAAACACAGTGATATTTGAAAAGTGCAATGAAGTTCATAGGATTTACAGAATGTTTGCAAAATTCTTTGAACAAAATTAGGCAGGTGCATAAATTTGGACACCCCAACAGAAAAAATGCACCAATAATTACTACATCCTCCTTTTGCAGAAATAACAGCCTCTAAACACTGCCGATAGCTTCCAGTAAGAGTCTGGATTCTGGTTGAAGGTATTTTGGACCATTCTTCTTCACAAAACATCTCAGGTTTGTTGGTTTCCGAGTATGGACAGCCTGCTTAAAATTACACCACAGATTATCAATAATATTCAGGTCTGGGGACTGAGATGGCCATTCCAGAACGTTGCACTTGTTCCTCTGCATGAATGCCTTAGTAGATTTTGAGCAGTGTTTAGGGTCGTTGTCTTGTTGAAAGATCCAGCACCGATGCAACTTCAACTTTGCCACTGATTCATGAACATTGTTCTCAAGAATCTGCTGATATTGACTGGAATCCACGTGACCCTCAACTTTAACAAGATTCCCAGTACCTGCACTGGCCACACAGCCACACAGCATGATGGAACCACCTCCAAATTTTACTGTAGGTAGCAAGCGTTTGTCTTGCAATGCTGCGTTCTTTTTCAACCATGCATACCACCCCTTGTTATGTCCAAATAACTCAATTTTAGTTTCATCAGTCCACAGCACCTTATTCTAAAATGAAGCTGGCTTGTCCAAATGTTGAACAATGCACAGAGACACCATCTGCAGCAAGATCATGTTGTAGGTCTTTGGAGCAGGTCTGTGGGTGACTGTTCTCACCATCCTTCGCTTCAGCTTATGCAATATTTTTCTTGGGTTACCACTTTTGGCCTTAACTAGTACTGTGCCTGCAGTCTTCCATTTCCTCACTATGTTCCTTACAGTGGAAACTGACAGCTGAAATCTCTGAGATAGCTTTTTGTATCCTTCCCCTAAACCATGATGTTGAACAATTTTTGTTTTCAGGTCATTTGAGAGGTTTTTAGAGATTCACCTGTGTAAGGAGGTCAAGGATCAATGAGCTTACCAAACCAATTTTGTGTTCCAATAATTAGTGCAAAATGTATTCAAATCAATAAAATGACAAGTTAATGCACCTGCCTAATTTTGTTAAAATAATTATTGCACACTTTCTGTAGATACTAGAAACTTCATTTCACTTTTCAGATATCAGTGTGTTCGTCTGCTATATGATGTACTCGTATTTAACTGAAATTTCTGATCCAGACAATCAATGATTTATAAAGGAAAATCATGAAAATTATCAGTGGTGCCCAAACTTTCGCATACAACTATACATGCTCTGCATATATCTTCAAGACAGGGCCCTGAATATGGCTGGGATTAAAGTCATCCAGGTTTTGCAATGTAGGACCACCCCTGCCTCAAACAAAGTTTAGGTGTGAAAGTGCTTGTTATTATGGACTGTTTTATTGGTCAGTGAGACATGACTAGTGGCTTTTTTTGTGCTTTAACCAATGTCCACTTAGCTTCTGAAGAAATACTCCCATGTGACATTGCTCTTGCATCTCTCCTATAGGAGAGAAATCCCAGTGAGAAGCAATTGGTTTCCATTTGAGGAGTATTTTTTAATACAAATTTTAATTCTTAGATGTGCAGAATTGTATGAGGTGTGTAGGACCTCTTTAATCAAATTTGCCCAGACCATCAGCAGTTTTAGTTTTACCTCTTTTGTTCTGTGTAGGCAAGCTGGTAGGTACAGGAGTCAAGGGTTTAGGTGAGGTTGAAGGCCTTGGCGTGGTTATCACCTCAGCTTTTCGAGTGGTTTCTTGACCTGAAACATTCCACAAGACATCAACGACACAACTGCAAAACAGAGTTACATCAGCTTGACTTATTTGAGGAAAGGAATCATATTCGAGAGAAAACAGCAGCTGCTCACCTTTTGTTTGTGTAGTTGATGGTGTGCTGCTGATGGAGCTGCTCATGAGGTTGATGAAGGTGGTGCTGAAGGGTATGGTACTTCTAAGATACATCTCAGTAGCGGTTGAATTACTGTTAGACATTTGGCTGTTGAATGACTTTGTTATGTCTTGTGCTATAGCAGAAGCCATAAAAATACCTGTGGAAATCAACACAATATTTCTAAAACTAGCTATCAGATAAAGAGAAAATGTTCCATGTTTAAAAGGATTGGATTCTTCACTTTTTAAGCAAGTAACATTTATAAAAACTGTTTGTTGTTTTTGCCAAAATACCACCAGAGTAGGTATTAGTGTGCCACGAAGGGCCAAGATGACTGAGGTTGCCCGAGCTACCGATCATGTTAGCAGGTAGTTTTATTGATGACCTCCACCCTTCAGCCTACAGCACTTATCATCTATGAAACCACCTATGAGGCTGATCGATAGCCAGGGAAACCTGCACCATCTTGGCCCTACATGCCCACCCCTGCCAGAGACACTGAAGTGACCCCACCCACAGAGATTTCACTTTTTGTGCTGTACGTTCTTCCACACATTGCTACCGAGAGGGTGCATGTTTTGAGTGCCAACCTGAGCATTGTGTGCAAAGGGGCTGGATTAATGGTGCACATTATTCAAGGACGTGCTACGGGCACTTTGTAGTCATAACCTAACATCAACTATTGAAAATGTCACCTGATGAGGAAAATGATCTGCATGGACTGGGTGAGTACACGCAAGAGTGTACAGAATCAGCTGGTAAAAGGTACTGCCATAATGGTTAGATAACACATATGGTAATATTGCATCTTTTAACACTTGTTACTCTGCTGAGGTAAAGACTGTCCACTGACCGCAATGCAGGAGACATGCACATACTGCAAGTTGTAGCTGTTGCTGCTGCTCTTAGATTAGGGTTGAGCCGGATACCCATGTCAGACGAGTATCCAGCACAGATAGAGCATTTTTGACGAGTATGAGCATGATACAAATAAAACTCCTCAATATCTGTGCTCTTGCTGAAGGAAAATTCTCATTGGTTATCTGACTGTCTTCACACTCTGTGACTGGCCAGTCACACACAATGCCTGCCTCTCCCTACACAGACACGTCTCTGCAGCTTCTCACACACACACAGACAGGATCTCTCTCTGTGCTTGGCTTGATTCTACCTCACGTTGCTCTCAGTACTCCTTAAGTTTTCTTCAGCTCACCTCTTTTTGCGGTTTGTATGATACAAGTATTTAAAGTTACTTGGTGAACTTGTTTTGTATCGTATGCGGTGCTTTTGACAGAGCTGAAAACGGCTTATGTCACGTCTGTCACTGCCTCCACTCCGGTTGGGTTTATTTATTTTATTTATTGATTTTTTAACTGTTTGTTTGCTCTTCGTTTTGTTGGTGATATAATGTCAGGTGGAAAACTTTGCTCCTACTGAACGGGGTGCTTTTGTGAAGTATATAGTGAACAAGGCTGACATATTATTTCCCTGTTTGCCTTCACTGGATGTTTGCATGAATCACCAAGTTGACACAGATCATTAAAAAATAAACAGTCTTACAGACCACTTACATACATAGAGCTGAACACAAAAAGTAGCCTATATTAATATTTTTGTTGAATATGGCTGCATGCAGTATCTGACACTTTCTCACTGCAGTTCATATAAATAAATTGGTCAGTTGAACAACCTCTCTCCCCCTCTCACACAGTCACTCAGTCACACACTCGTGCACACACAAACAGACACACACACACCTTAATCAATATTGTTTAACTTTGGGTGCATCTGAGTGCTGCGGTCTTAAAATATCACAGTCATTGCTCTAGAATTAGGAATGTGCCAGGTTTGTGACTGACCACACCTTTTTTTCCGACAAAAATGGAAAATGGTCGGCTAAGGATGAAAATATCAACTGAACTGAGTGAAATCCAGCAGTGACACTTGCTTTGTTTCATAAGCTGCTTTACATGTATGAGAAGATCTGGCGACTTCAGTGTGTGATTAAGAAACCCCAACCATATTTCATTTTAAAATATAAAAATTTTATGCAATATGTCCCCTTTAAATAATTTGTCATCGACAAACAACAGACAGTACAATTATACAAAATAGAATGCGTTTAGATGTGGCCCTGCTAAGAACCATTTTTTTTTTTTTGTTTTACAACATAACACTTACAAAATTACTAAATTAGTATGAACCTGCAAATTTATAGGCACACATAAATATATAAGGACACTTACCCAGGATCAGGACAGAACTACCTGATGCCATCGTCACTGTTTGGTGGAGGAAAGACGTGCAAAATGTTGGAAAAGTCTAAATATATATGTCTTCCTGAAGGTGTTGGCTTTGTAAGCTGCTTCTCTTCCTGGATGTCAAAATGTTGCTTGTCTCTAAAGCAACCAGAAAAAAGATCAACGCCTATGACCACAGCAGAGTACATCAGTGTTCCTCAAAACTGTTGATACATTGCTTCAGCCTCTCTTCTAATCACACAATACATCTTCATTCGTCACTGATACTCAGAGACACTATATTTTTCTTTGATGTTGAACCTGCTTGTTTTGGGGAGGTTGTTTGTGGAAGAAAATATACTGAGGCCCCGATATTGATACCAGAAGCAAGAAGAGCTATGCAGATGTAGCATTTTCATTTGGGGTGTGTCCTAGTGCACAACGCTGTTGAACTGTGGAAAATGTCAGTGAAATGGGAGCAGGAATGTTTCAGAAGCATGTCATGTCATCAACCAATCAAAGTGTTATGTCTTCCCCTTTAATGGTGGAGATGTGCTGGAACATGGTGCATGAACACAGGAGGGAGTGGTTTGGGCGCATAGTGCGCTTGTATGGAATTAGCAGGCAGAGGAGACTGACAGGCCCGCAAATCAGGGAACTGTAACAAGTCAACCACATGGCCTCAAGGACAAAGGCTGAGGCCTACAGTGCTCATAAAAGCTTAAAACACATGGTTGTTGGAGACATAGGGACATATACCAAAGTCCCTTATCACTGTTGCCCAGCATGAGGTAAAAGGAGCTTGAGACAAAGTGGGACAAGACCTCGTGCCACGATTAGATGATTAAAAACATTCACAAACCTTGGTGGCAAGGTGGAACTTCAGTGGTATACAAAAAAAGGACATCAACAGACCATCAACCTCTTTTTTCGGTTCCAAGATGGCCCATGGAAACTAGTCACCGAGAGTCTCTCAGCTTCAACGCAGTACCTGGTGCCAACCAATGACTCACTCAAAGAACGAATCGATGTCAGCCGCTCCCATGCCAAGCCAAATCTGTTTGCACTCAGAGCTTCACTAAGTTGCTACCAAAGAGACTAATTGAAGCTATAAGCACCAAGCTGTGAAAAAATGTATGATTTTGCTTTCCAGGACAACCCTGCACACTGGGGATGGACTGCAACCAAACCAAATGTCTCACAGTAAGGTTACTACATCTGGGAAAAGGTTTTATGACATATGATAGCAACACTTCCAGGTGTGCAGTATTTTAAGAATGTTCTTTTAAATTTTTATTATTGATACTTATTTCCAGGGTGGTGCCCTGAAACTGAGTTTACTAATAAATAAATAAATGTGCATAATTAACTTTGACATATTAATTTTGACGGATTCACTTGCACTGGATGCGTCCAATGCATTGGATGCGACAAGGTGGGGTGGGGGGTTTCTACATCACTATCTGGCTTTTTGAGGGCCGGATGAACAAGCAGGACAGTCGCCATCTTGGATTTGCGTCAGGAAAAAGTGAAACATTCAGTCTGCCAGTCACAACAACAATATTATGAGTAAAAACCAGAAGAACTAGTGACGGACATCATCCTGCTGGGAGAAGTTTTTTTTCAGTGACTGGTTGGAGTGCCGCCGAGCCGAGGGGGGACCGATCAGTCCACAGACCTGGGCAGAGAGACACAGCAGCCGGTGTGAGCAGACCCACTCAATCCGAAATTCTTCACTTTTGGATATATATAAACACACAACTTGAGCAATGGAGCTTCTGTAAATTTGTCTGAGGTGAGAAAAAAAGTGATGTTAGTGCACCGCTGAAGATTTATCCATTAGCTTATCCTTTGTCCTGTAGCTGCAGAATCACTCAATCAAACTGAGTGAACATTTTATATTTGTAAATTGTTCAGTCTATTTTTATTTTACCAAATACCAAATAAAGCTACAGTTTTTAAATTGTTGCTGCTCTGACTACAAGAAAAGTCTAAACTTAACCCCTTAACGCCTGAATTTATATAGCTGTATATAAAAAAATGTTTTGTGTGTGTTTTTGCCTTTAAGTAGATGGTAAATAATGTTGAGATTATTAATTACACTTTTGCACAAAAAATAAATAGTAATTTTGGTATTTTGGTAATAATTTATGTTATAATGTTCTAATAATAATAATGGTATGTTGCAAATTTGCGACAACAGGCATACTGGTCAGTTTGGTATGTTGCATATTTGAGTCAAATATTGTAGCATATATGCGACAATAGGCTTTAAGGGGTTAAAATAACTTAGATTTTTAGTTTAATTTTTTATAACTGTTTCATGTTTCTTTATATTTTAAGAAATGCAAACTCACACCTGCTGCTACACTTTCGAAATAAAACAGCTATTTTATTATTTGAAAAGCTGTTTCCTTTTATATTTTAACATTAAGTGAATGAATCATTAAACATATCCATGAAGTCAAAGTTCATGTAGAAAGACACTTGCACAGTTGCAGACCCTGCCCCTATTGTGTGCAATTTCAAAGCATTCACAATCACTAGAAAAGTCAAATTAATATTTTAGTAATTACTCTGTCCTGATTACAACATTAACTGCTGGTAACGGAACCTCCTCATGTTCCATCGCGGGCTGCTTTGCACTGCAAGTTGAAAGACTCACAGTCCCTCATCTGTTCATAACGTCTTAGTCTGCATATGATGAAATTATCCTATGATCCACAAAACCATAAAATAAAATAATGTGAAAATACTGTTTTGCCTCCATGTCAAGTGGAGAACCTGCGGACACTGTGCATGTGTGCTCGTCAATATAAGTGTTCCATCTGCCAATCAAAAGGATTCTGCCGGTGAGATGTAACCGTTCTGACACTGAAAACACAGTGCAGCACCAATCCGAACCACTCGGTGGAAATGGGGCTGTCAGTAGCCTGTAAAAATCCATAAATTAATCCATAAATTAATGAGACTATTAAGATAATGGCTCCGGTGCAAATGTCACTTCCTCCTTCTTCTCCAGTGGGGGACTCACCCAGAAGTTCCTGGTTTTTAGTGGCGTGCAGCTCAAAATCTGAATATTTATCACTTCAGTAACTGTACACCAGGAAAGGATAAATTTCAAACTGTTGTTTAATTTTAGTCTTAAATACTCCAAAAAACAAACAAACAAACAAACAAAAAACTTATTGTGTCACTTATACTTTAATATTTCATCATAACGTGTTACACTAACTGTATTCAAGAAGGAAATAATATTTATTTTAAAAATAGCTGATATTTTCAGTCCCTCATGACATTTTTCACATTTGAAATGTATGTACCTGTTTCTCAGAAAAAAAAAAAATCCACACTTCCTCGCCACTTTTTTCAGATGTCACAGATAGTAAAACAAACTATTACGACAAAGAGCTGACAAAAAAATAAAAAAAAATTCTCACCTCCACCAGCTTGCCGAAATCACCTGCATTATTTATTTTTTTATTTTTTTATAATCACCATTCTGTGTTTTGAACTCTGCCAATATTGTCACTGTTGTGAGACTGAAGGTCTTCCTCCAATGTTTCGTCACCCTCGTTGTGGTCTAAATAAGGCTCAAATGATAATGCTTCTTAAAAACACCTTCAGACTGGACTTAAAAAAAACCTCCACACTAGAAAAAAAAAACAGCTCGACCTCCCCAGTGTTTACAATTGATTTGGGCTTGAATCAGCAGGTCCTGTTTTCGTGATGATGTAGCAAAAATATGGCCGTGGCTGAGGGCTGAAATAGAGTGCAGGCTTCAGACAGCTGCTGTTTATCCTTCACCCGCGCACTTATCATCTACTTTTATTAGAAGGTCAAAATTATGGCCAATGTTTATATATAAGGTGTACTAAGAATGGGTATTTCAAGGATTAATTTAAAGATAGGCCTACGTTATTATAAAACCATAATGTAAAGTTGTATATCATCTGTAGATTAGTCATATGGCCTTTTGATCTCGGATTACCTTGAGAGGTCAAACTCAAGATGATTAGTGTTTGGCTCAAACAGTTTGGAGCCAGAATTGATTAAACATGAAGGATCGTGTGCTGGTCAAGGATGAAGTGGGTCAGGTTTGGACAGAACTGATCAAATATCAAGGTCACACACAACCAAATATATCATGGTATCTGACTCACAAAGAATAAATTTTCATTGTGTCAAACCTGTCAGGTGTGTGCATTTACTTTGTGAAAAAGAAGAGATTTCCTTAAAATTTAGTGTAGCAGTAGACCTTTGGTCAAAGAATAAATTCTTATATTTACAACCAGATGAGTGTCAAGAGAATTTTCTTTATTTAAAACTCTTATAATACCTCCCATGGATTCAATTGCAGTTTGTACTTTTGGATCCTGGATCCTACTATAGTTAAAAATACTTAAACAGGACACTGCACTCTTTCTGAGGGCATGTCGAGATCAAAACGTTACAGAATAAGTGGTGATGCTGTTTTTACTCAGAAATGACAATACTATTTTCTTAGCACTAGATGTCGCTGTGACTAAGGGGAATGCACCAAAGGAAATAACGTTTGGCATTCCTGGCTACAGGCAGGTACAGCACGCACGCACGCACACACACACACACACACACACTCTCTCTCTCTCTCTCTCTCTCTCTCTCTCTCTCTCTCCCTCTCTGGAAATCTCTGCCGACCAGCCTTCAGGTCTGTTCATCGTGATGCATGTATGTGCCACGTATCAGCACCGAACCCAGACACCAGCCCCGGGATAGTGGATGAGCTAATCACTGCTCTTCAGCATGCAGGAGAAAGGAGAAGAGAGGAGCGATGGGGTGAGAAGAGGGTGTGTTTCTATGTGTGTGAGAGAGGGAGAGCAAGTGCTGGACCACCCACCCGGAGGATTCAGAGCCACAGGATTCACAGCCCATTCTGTTGACCCGCCACACCGCTCCAGCTCTGGGCAAGACCCTCCCCAATTGTTCCGCCTGCTAACACGAAAGGGGGGTTGGACACAGCGGGATGGGGGGTGGACGAGCAGTAAACAGTGGGCTGAGCTACTCTCCTTCAGCGCACAAAAGGCCTGAATTGTGTCAGCGCTGGAGCACATTTTAGAGTGGCCCTGCCATGGGGCCTGAATGAAACATCTGTGGAGGCTGAGCCTGAGGGCAAAAATGCACACGGACAACCTGTTTTCTCTTGCTTACCCCCCACCACCCTCCCCGAGCTGTTAGTTCTCTCTCGGCCTTGTAAAATAATTCATACTGTATACTGGCATTCGCTAAGTAACAGGCAGCAACATTCAATAAGGTGAGAGAGAGAGAAGGAGGGAGGGAAGGAGGTGATTTCAGGCGGGTTGGGGATACAGTATATTAGCAACTGCATTTCACATTTCACAACCATTGTCGTGCGTTCGTTGCCAACCTAAACCTATAAATTGAGAATGATCTAAGGTCAAATCCTCTTCAAGGCTTGATGCGATCTACGTTGTTTCACAAAATCTTAACGTATGGCAGGGTGACATCACAACTCACGCCATCAGCTTTTGTGTTGAGACATGCTTGGAAGTCTTGATGATCTATGGTACACTTTCTGCAGTGCAATGCATTTTGGGGCATATTCAACTCCTCAGTGCTACTGATGTGGTACATAATCTGCACAAAGAAAGAGTTTTATACACTTAGTTATCTACTAATATAAGCAACAGGTTGGTCATCATTGTTGGTGTCCCACAGCAGCCTATACTCATGGTTCTTGAAATGGTGCAATATCTCCACCTGGTGGATATTTACCATTAAAGCAGGGACAGTAGAGTTTCACCAAGAGCTCTAATCATTCACTCATCTTCAACCGCTTCCTCAAATTAAGGGTTACGGGGGGGCTAGAGCCTATCCCAGCAGTCATAGGGCGTGAGGTGGGGTACACCCTGGGCAGGACGCCAGTCTGTCACGGGGCCTCACATAGACAGACAAACACATTCACACCTGTATGCACACCTATAGTCAATGTAAAGTTTCCAATTCACCCAACATACATGTCTTTGGATGTGGGAGGAAGCCGGAGCACCCGGAGGGAACCCACAGAAACACAGGGAGAACATGCAAACTCCACACATAAAAGCCACAGGCGGGAATTCATCCCATGACCTTCTTGCTGTGAGGCAACAGTGCTAACCACTGTTGGCGCATTGCCTGGTGACATTAAGTCCACTGATGTCTTCAACTAAGGATGGAAAACCAAAAACAATATCATGTAAAGATCCTGTAGCTGGTGAAGACTGACATACCCTTTCTTCAAAGATAATCGAGGAGGTGCTGTGACCCAACGAGACCCTGTTGTCAAAACATACTCATGTAAACCCATTCAAGATGAATGAATCCTTTCAGACTGGCTGCCAACACGGTTTAACCCACATCACAGTACTGGATGGAAAAGAGTGTAACATAATGACATCATGATCTGCCTGTGCTCTCTTTCTGCCATAATTTAAATTGTGGCAAAGTAATAATATGTGATTTCTGTTTACTTCACTAAATGTAAATAAACTTTTTAAAATGAGCATTTGTAGAGTTAGCCGCTTACCTTAGCAACCCTCCATCGTGGACTGGTGCTCTCCCCCCCGAGAGAATCTTGCACGGGATGGCCTTTCTGATGCTATTCCAGTTCTACATGGAGAAACCTGCCGGTGTTCCCAAGTGGTCTCCTAGTCAAACACTAATCAGCACTGACTCTGCTTCATTTCTGAGATTTGATGGGATCATGCATACTGAGAATGGCTGTGGCTACTTTAGAAATATCCTGATTGTACATAATTGACTCATTTGCATTTATTCTTGCACATATTTTAAATTACGCACTTAAAATATGAATGTGCCAATATTTCTGAGTAGGACTGTCCCTTGCCAGAGCTTTTTCAGCTTGCAACCATTTTGTTATTAGTTTAAGGTATATTTGGGTTAATTTTGTTTTGTCTCTTTTTGTCAGGAGGGGGTGTATGTGTTGGTCTGTTTTGTTATCACTTACCTTTGTTTCAGGTTACCTGGCCCTTCCTCCATGCACTTTCCTGAGTCTCACACAAGCCTGAGCACATGCACCTGTCTAGTGTTTGCAGAGCAACTGCCTTCTGCATGCTCTGATCACTTGCATCTGTTTTCCATCACTGATTACTCTCTGCACAGCCTACATTCATCTGCAGGCCATTACTCACATTATTTTGTTTTTTTTCTTCACTGTCCCATTGCTAGATTGTCATGTCTCTGTCCTGTGTTGTGAGTTGTTCTGTCAGTGACTCTGACCCTGCTCACTACTTTGGGCAATGTTCATTTGTCACTAGGTAAAGATGACATGAATCCTGTTAAGCTTGTGTCAATGTCTTCTGGTCATTCCAGTTCTTTTATACTCCATCTTAAAAGAAATGTGGAAACAGATGGCCACTCTACTAAGCTTGGTTTGCTTGAGGTTCCGACCTGTTTGTGTTTTTTCTTGCTGTTGTTCCTGAAACGTTGCTTGACATCAAAGCCAACCTATACACAGGTGCTGTGAATGCTGTGCAGAGCCGAGACAGAATTTCTGACTTTTTCCCCAGTGACTTCGGGCAGTGGTAGAGATGTATCCTTGTGCTGACATTGTACAGTAGTTGCATGGACTGGGTGTTGGGTAGGGTTGTGAAGACAGGTGGACTAGGTGCCTTTGTTGGTGATGAAAGTTTAACCAACCTTGACTTTACAGAAGAATCTTTGCAGAATCAGAGATGCCTTGATTGCAGCACTTGAAAAACTGCTTGAGAACCATGGCAAACCAGGATCCAGGCTTTTCTTTATTCCTGGATATCAGTAGCATCTCTGCATGTTGTTAAAGTTTTGATGTTGTTGAGAGATCCACTTATCTCTGCAATCATATTGCTGGGGTTGCAATCTTTCAAATCGAGTGATGCTTGGGAAGCACTTGTCATGAGGTCTCTGGACAGAGGTGTTTGGTGATGAGGATACCTTCATAGGAGAATGAACGTTCAGGTCTTTAGGATCCTGGTGCTTCCTGTCTTATTACATGATTGTGAGGCATGGGTGCTAACCAGTGACCAAAGGAAACGACCGGATGGCTTGGGTATAACGTCTCCTCAGTGGATCCTTGAGTATAGCTGGAATGACTTTGTGTGAAATCACCAGATATGTGGGGAAACTTTTGATGAGGTGTTGCATGTGCACTGTGAAGGAACATTAGCTACAACATTTAAGTCATGTTCTTTTTGTTGTGAAAGTGTAGGAACACGGACCCACAACAGGGGGCGCAATGAACGGACAATGGAGAAGGTAAATAACAAGGTTTACTATTGTGAAACGAGCACAATAAATACAACAATCACAATTTGGGGTCGAATCCGCTGGTGTCGTGTGGGCAGGCTCGAAGGTAGGAGACGTCCGTCTCAGTCGAACCGGAACCACCCAGATCTCCTCTGCCACCGAACCCTGGAAATACTGGAACCGCCAAGTCCTGAATTCCCAGGTGGCCACTGCCTCCGCTCGTCGGATCCGGTACTGCTGGCGGGAGAGAGCAACAACACACAGGTGTGGATGCGACCGCACCCAGTAACGGAGAGGGGAGAAGCCGCCTCCACCTCTTGTCAAAGTACAGCAGGAAGGTGAGTACTTATCCAAGCAATGAAGCTATCAGTAGTCAACAGTCCTGAAAAGGTTTAACAAGTTTAGCTGGTTGTTCAGAATATAAATGCAGAGAATATTACCTCAGTCTTAGGCGATATCTCGGCACTGAGGTGGAGACGCCGTCCTCCAGATATACCTCTGTGCTGAGTGGAACAGCTGTGTCTGGTGATGGGTGACAGCTGTCACCCAGGCTACTCCCATAAGGCGGCAGCGCCCTCTGGTGCCTGGAGCCCGCACTCCAGGCAGGGCGCCCTCTGGTGGTGGTGGGCCAGCAGTACCTCCTCTTCAGCGGCCCACACAACAGGACCCCCCCCCTCAACGGGCGCCTCCTGGCGCACGACCGGGCTTGTCCGGATGGCGACGGTAGAAGTCGGCCAGGAGGGCCGGGTCCAGGATGAAACCCTTCTTCACCCAGGAGCGCTCCTCGGGTCCGTACCCCTCCCAGTCCACCAGATACTGAAAACCCCGGCCCATCCGACGGACATCAAGGAGCCGGCGGACAGTCCAAGCCGGTGCTCCGTCGATGATCCGGGCAGGAGGCGGCGCCGGACCCGGGGTGCAGAGGGGTGAGGTGTGAAGGGGCTTGATCCGGGAAACATGAAAAACTGGATGGATCCGCAGTGAGGCCGGAAGCTGGAGCCTCACTGCGGCGGGGTTGATGACCTTGAGGATCTTATACGGTCCGATGTACCGTTCTTGGAGTTTCGGTGAGTCAACCTGTAGAGGAATGTCCTTGGTGGACAACCAGACCTCCTGCCCAGGACGATACTTGGGGGCCGGGGCTCGCCGCCGGTCTGCATGTTTCTTCGCCCTCGTCCGGGCCTGCAACAAGGCAGAGCGGGCGGCACGCCACACCCGACGGCACTTCCGTAGGTGGGCCTGGACCGAGGGCACACCGACCTCTCCCTCAACCACCGGAAACAAGGGGGGCTGATACCCCAAGCACACCTCAAACGGGGAGAGGCCGGTGGCTGATGACACTTGGCTGTTGTGGGCATACTCGATCCAGGCCAGGTGGGTACTCCAGGCTGTCGGGTGCGCGGCTGTCACACAGCGAAGTGTCTGCTCCAGTTCCTGATTCGCCCGCTCTGCCTGCCCGTTGGTCTGGGGGTGGTACCCAGACGAGAGGCTGACCGTGGCCCCCAGTTCCCGGCAGAAGCTCCTCCAGACGTGTGAGGTGAACTGGGGACCGCGATCGGAGACGATGTCTGATGGTATGCCATGCAGACGGACGACGTGGTGGACCAGGAGGTCCGCTGTCTCTTGGGCCGTTGGGAGCTTCGGGAGGGCCACGAAGTGGGCCGCCTTGGAGAAACGGTCCACTATCGTGAAGACGACGGTGTTTCCCTGGGACGGCGGGAGACCCGTGACGAAGTCCAGACCGATGTGGGACCAGGGGCGATGAGGCACGGGCAGTGGCTGTAGCTGCCCTGAGGTCTTTCTGTGGTCGGCCTTGCCCCTGGCGCAGGTGGTACAGGCCTGGACGTAGTCCCGGACGTCGGCCTCCAGGGATGCCCACCAGAAGCGTTGCCGGACGACTGTCACGGTCCTTCGCACCCCTGGGTGACAGGAGAGCTTAGAACCGTGACAGAAGTCCAGGACTGCAGCCCTAGCCTCTGGTGGGACGTATAGTCTGTTCTTTGGTCCGTTTCCGGGGTCCGGGACACGGGTCAGGGCCTCCCGGACGGTCTTCTCCACGTCCCAGGTGAGGGCGGCCACGATAGCGGACTCCGGGATGATGGGATCCGGGGGATCCGACGGTTCCGTTTTGACTTCGTCTTCGTGCACCCGGGACAATGCATCCGACCTCTGATTCTTGGTCCCGGGACGGTAGGTAATCCGGAAGTCAAAACGGCCAAAGAACAGTGACCAGCGGGCTTGCCTGGGGTTCAGCCGCTTGGCGGTCCTGATATACTCCAGGTTCCGATGGTCAGTGAAAACCGTGAATGGCACGGCTGTTCCCTCCAACAGATGTCTCCACTCTTCGAGGGCCTCTTTCACAGCAAGGAGTTCCCGATTGCCGACGTCATAGTTCCGTTCAGCGGGGTCAACCTGCGAGAAAAATAGGCACACGGGTGAAGGACCTTATCGGTCTTCCCGCTCTGGGAGAGCACCGCTTCTATCCCTGAGTCCGAGGCATCCACTTCAACCACTAACTGGCGGCTAGGATCGGGCTGCACCAGAACTGGTGCAGACGAGAAGCGCCGTTTCAACTCCTTGAACGCGGCTTCGCACCGATCCGACCAGGTGAAGGGGACTTTTGGTGAGGTCAGGGCTGTCAGGGGGCTAACTACCTGACTATAGCCCTTAATGAACCTCCTGTAGAAATTAGCAAAACCGAGGAACTGTTGCAGCTTCCTACGGCTTGTAGGTTGGGGCCAATCTCTCACCGCCGCAACCTTGGCCGGATCAGGGGCGACGGAGTTAGAGGAGATTATAAACCCCAGGAAGGACAAAGAAGTGCGGTGGAATTCACACTTCTCGCCCTTCACAAACAGGCGGTTCTCCAACAACCGCTGCAGAACCTGACGGACATGCCGGACATGAGTCTCAGGATCCGGGGAAAAGATGAGTATATCGTCCAGATACACGAAGACGAACCGGTGCAGGAAGTCCCGCAAGACATCGTTTACCAACGCTTGGAAAGTCGCGGGAGCATTAGTGAGACCGAACGGCATGACCAGGTACTCAAAATGACCTAAGGGGGTGTTAAATGCCGTCTTCCATTCGTCTCCCTTCCGGATCCGAACCAAATGATACGCATTCCTAAGATCCAGCTTGGTGAAGATTTTGGCTCCATGCAAGGGGGTGAACACTGAATCCAACAAGGGCAACGGGTATCGGTTGCGAACCGTGATTTCGTTCAACCCCCTGTAATCAATGCATGGACGAAGCCCGCCATCTTTTTTACCCACAAAAAAGAAACCTGCACCCATCGGAGAGGTGGAATTCCGGATCAACCCGGCAGCTAATGAGTCCCGGATGTAGGTCTCCATCGATTCACGCTCCGGCCGTGAGAGGTTGTACAGCCTACTGGACGGGAACTCACTGCCTGGAACCAAATCAATGGCACAATCATACGGGCGGTGGGGAGGAAGCGTGAGAGCCAGATCCGTGCTGAACACGTCAGCGAGGTCATGGTACTCCGCCGGCACCGCCTTCAGATTGGGCGGGACTCGGACCTCCTCCTTAGCTTGGGAGCCGGGAGGAACCGAGGAACCTAGACACTCCCGATGGCAGGTTTCGCTCCACTGAACCACTACCCCGGACGGCCAATCGATCCGGGGATTGTGCTTTAGCATCCAGGGAAAACCCAAAACCACACGGGAGGTGGCCTGAGTCACAAAGAACTCGATCACCTCCCGGTGGTTACCTGACACCACCAGAGTTACTGGAGGTGTCTTATGCGTGATTGGTGGGAGTAGGGAGCCATCTAGCGCCCGAACCTGCACAGGCAAGGTAAGAGCCACCAGAGGGAGCCCTATCTCCCTGGCCCATCTACTGTCAAGCAGATTCCCCTCAGAGCCCGTGTCCACCAGTGCTGGGGCCTTCAGGGTTGAATCCTCAAACAGGATCGTGACTGGGAGTCGTGTAGCAATGTGGGTGTGTCCCACGTGAATGTTTTGGCCCACCCCTGGCCCAGTCTCTAGGGGTGGGCGTTTGGCGCTTGACCGCTCGGGGCAGTCTCTCACATGGTGCTCTATTGAACCACAAACAAGACACGCTCCGTGGGTCCATCTCCTCTGTGCATCTGGTGCCCTAAATGTTGCCCTACTCGTGTCCCTAGCTTCGTCAGTAGGGGGAGCTGTGACCCCACGGAGCGCAGGGGCTGTGGAGCGTGGGGAAGGCGGAGCTCGATCGGAACCGGAAGGGAGAGGGACGACGCGTGCCTGGCCACGCCCTTCGCCTCGTTCCCGACGGCGTTCTTCTAACCGGTTGTCGAGTCGTATGACCAGATCGATGAGCCCGTCTAAGTCCCGCGGTTCGTCCTTCGCCACCA
This sequence comes from Thalassophryne amazonica, assembly GCF_902500255.1. Classification (NCBI taxonomy): domain Eukaryota; kingdom Metazoa; phylum Chordata; class Actinopteri; order Batrachoidiformes; family Batrachoididae; genus Thalassophryne; species Thalassophryne amazonica. The sequence goes on along the minus strand of NC_047117.1, from coordinate 22,608,591 downwards.
GGTGCTCTTTTAGGACCAATGACAGTCCGTTTACAAAGGCGGCGCGGAGGGCAGTGCTATTCCAGCCGGACCTCGCCGCCGCGATGCGGAAGGCGACTGCATAGGCAGCTGCGCTCCGACGCCCCTGTCTCATTGACAGTAGCGCGGTTGAAGCGGACTCTCCTCTGTTGGGATGGTCGAACACCGTTCTGAACTCCCGTACAAACCCAACGTATGTATGAAGGAGCCGTGAGTTCTGCTCCCAGAGCGCTGTAGCCCAAGCGCGTGCCTCCCCGCGAAGCAGATTTATTACATAAGCTACTTTGCTAGCATCAGTCGCGTACATCACGGGACGCTGTGCGAAGACGAGCGAACACTGCATCAGAAAATCCGCGCACGTCTCCACACAGCCTCCGTACGGTTCTGGAGGGCTTATGTATGCTTCTGGGGACGGAGGAAGGGACCGTTGAACGACCAGTGGAACGTCACTTTCACGCGCAGGGTCCTCGGGAGGGAGAGCCGCAGCGGCGCCCGAAGGGCGCACCTCCACTTGTGCGGCGAGAGCCTCCACCCTGCGGTTTAGGAGAACGTGCTGCTCGGTCATTAAATCGATCCGAGAGGTGAAAGCGGTGAGGATCCGCTGCAACTCACCGATTACCCCTCCCGAAGCCCCCGACGCGCCTTGGTCTTCCATTGGCCGTTCAACAGCCGGTTGACGCCCCTCGGGGTCCATGACGCTGGCCGAGATATCCTGTTGTGAAAGTGTAGGAACACGGACCCACAACAGGGGGCGCAATGAACGGACAATGGAGAAGGTAAATAACAAGGTTTACTATTGTGAAACGAGCACAATAAATACAACAATCACAATTTGGGGTCGAATCCGCTGGTGTCGTGTGGGCAGGCTCGAAGGTAGGAGACGTCCGTCTCAGTCGAACCGGAACCACCCAGATCTCCTCTGCCACCGAACCCTGGAAATACTGGAACCGCCAAGTCCCGAATTCCCAGGTGGCCACTGCCTCCGCTCGTCGGATCCGGTACTGCTGGCGGGAGAGAGCAACAACACACAGGTGTGGATGCGACCGCACCCAGTAACGGAGAGGGGAGAAGCCGCCTCCACCTCTTGTCAAAGTACAGCAGGAAGGTGAGTACTTATCCAAGCAATGAAGTTATCAGTAGTCAACAGTCCTGAAAAGGTTTAACAAGTTTAGCTGGTTGTTCAGAATATAAATGCAGAGAATATTACCTCAGTCTTAGGCGATATCTCGGCACTGAGGTGGAGACGCCGTCCTCCAGATATACCTCTGTGCTGAGTGGAACAGCTGTGTCTGGTGATGGGTGACAGCTGTCACCCAGGCTACTCCCATAAGTCGGCAGCGCCCTCTGGTGCCTGGAGCCCGCACTCCAGGCAGGGCGCCCTCTGGTGGAGGTGGGCCAGCAGTACCTCCTCTTCAGCGGCCCACACAACACTTTTGGTGTGATCCAGCACAATGTTGAGGATCCCAGCTACTGGAGAAGGCCAAGGGGACACCCACATTTCACCTGGCTGCAGTGGTTAGATGGCTACTTTTAAGAAGTTGCCATCCAGGACCCAAGTCAATTCCATAGTGTGGTGGATTCAGGGATGTGCGGCACGAGCACATACTGCACCATACTGACCTGATTGTTACTAATGCACATGTTCATAGGATTAGGGAAGACCTATAATTTACTCTTTGCTTATAGTACTTTGATTTGACTGCTGTGGTCCTAAAATGCTGTATGTTCATCTAACTTAATTCACGGCCAAGTTGGAAATGCTGAATTTCTGAATGGTAAGAATTGGCAGCAATGGAAATAGAGGTGACATAGGAGATTACAAAAACAGAAAATCACCAATAGAGGAAGAAGTAAGAATGTGAGGCAAAACATTTTCCTTGTTGAACTTTTACCCAAGTTTTATGTAACTGCTTGATGAAGAACACCTGTATGGCAGCAGCTGCAGATTTGTCCTCTCAGTTTTTGAGTTTTTTTTTAATTTGATGCCTGTCTTCATGTTTTGCCAAACTCTGATTGCAGACCCTTTAAATAATCCTTGTACTCCTTCGAGAGCTGTCACCCTGCAGACAGCTAAAGTGAATGCAGTCTTGTTTGGAGGTTATCATGAGTCTTAGCATTCCTCTATCCATCAACATCACCTCTGGGTAATAACTCCCACACCCCAAAAGAGGGGTGGTGACACCACTGAGACATTTAAGATCCCCGCTTACTTCCTGGTCACTCATTGTCTTAAATGAGTTTCCTGTCCTTGGTTCTATATGATCTGTAATTATTTTTCCTTTCCTGCCCCATGTGGATTCCTCTTGAAGTAATGGTACATGCACACTTATTGCTAAATCCCCCCTACCATAAGCAGGCAATACCTTTGGCATCAATACCCGTAGGTCCTCCAGCCCACCCTTTGGCTCCTTCACTGTGAACAATGGAGAAGGCCCACTGGCTCCAGAACCCCACCAAGCAACCCTTGACCCTGCACACCACCACTAATACACCCCTACGCAGACATTTTTAAATATTTTTACATTCAGGACATAGTCATACAGCCACATGAGCACCCAATGAGTGGGAGAAGGGGGGAGTCTGATCACACTAAATACCATCTCAGCTTATAATCGCTGGAGTTTGAAGAGGTCAAGAAGCCGACACACTCATTCACGCCTTGCTTTCATCCTTGTTGCCCCCTGTCACTTATTTGCTGATAGGGCCTCTTTGATCCAGAAGCTGGTTTCACAGAGTAATGCCAATCAAGCAGCATCAACCCGAGCAAAACAATGAGCGTGCTGTCTTTCTGATATTTTCAGCAACCAGCGTTCATAAGTGAGACAAATTCAACAAACCACAAGCCAGACATCTCCATAATGCTTCCTTCAGCATGCCAGACAAGACAGAATATAGTGAAAACATGCACTCTTTTGGCAGGATGGACAACCTGAGGCAATAGGCACTGTGCACAAATGCAGTTTGTTAACTTCAGTGTTCTCGGGCTGGGACCAGAGATTCCAGCTGTAAAAATGCTAAACCTGCCATGATACCTCCAACAGTTTTCAATAATATTTAATGAAGTCCAGAGAATTGTTGATGCATTAGTGAAAGCCCCCACCAGCAAATGAGAGAAATTTTAAAGCTTTACAAGTCAGAGACAAGACCAGGTAAACACATTTGCTAACCATAAGCTAGCTTGGCATTAGCTAACATTACACATATTTCCTTTTGGACTTGTGGCATTTTTAGTGACACACCTACACACTAACAAACAGCACACTGGGAAAATGCTATAAATTCACTGTCTGTCTTTGAACAGGTTTTTGTGAAATTGTTCCACTTAAGAAAGAAGACACCAACTTTTAACATTCATCTACACAACAATATTGACTATGGACTGTATCACCTTGCAATTTTTAATGCCTATTTAATGTGAAGGTATGGATTTTTCAGATACTGATGCTAAGTCACAGACATTGAGTATTCAGTGCATCCAGAAAGTATTCACAGTGCTTCACTTTTTTCACATTTTGTTACTGTATGTTACAGCCTTATTCCAAAATGGAGTAAATTCAGTTGTTCCCTTAAATTTCTAATCACAACACCCCATAATGACAACATGTAAAAAGTTTATTTATTTTATACATATTTATTAAAAAAACAGCAACTTAGAAATCACAAGTATTCACACCTTTTGTTCAATCAATATGATGCCACAAGCTTGGCGCACCTATCTTTGGGGAGTTTTGCCCATTCCTCTTTGTAGCACCTCTCAAGTGCCTGCCGCTGAAAAACATCTTCACAGCACGATGCTGCCACCACCATGCTTCACTGTAGGGATGGTGCCTGGTTTCCCCCAAACATGACACCTGGCATTCGCGCCAAAGAGTTCAATCATTGTCTCATCAGGCCAGAGAATTTTGTTTTTCATGTTCTGAGAGTCATTCAGGTGCCTTTTGGCAAACTCCAGGTGGGCTGCAATGTTCCGTTTACTAAGGAGTGGCTTCCGTCTGGCAACTCTACCATACAAGCCTAAATGATGGATTGCTGCAGAGATGGGTGTCTTTCTGGAAGGTTCTCCTTTCTCCAAGAGGAATGCTGGAGCTCTGACAGAGTGACCATTGGGTTCTTGGTCACCTCCCTGGCTAAGGCCCTTCTCCCCTGATGGCTCAGTTTAGACGGGTGGCCAGCTCTAGGAAGACACCTGGTGGATCCAAACATCTTCTGTTTATGGATGATGGAGGCCACTGTGCCCATTGGGACCTTCAAAGTGGCAGAAAGGTTTCTGTGCCCTTCCCAAGATTTGGTCTGAAGACAGTCCTGTCTTGGAGGGATACATTTGAGCTGAATTTTGAGCTTCATGGCAAAGGCTGGGAATACTTATGTATGTACATGTGATTTCTTGGTTTTATGGGTTAGGTCTAGCTCGAGTTCCCAAACACATGAAGCTATAGCTAAGAGGCTAACTTTGGTTTATTTGACTGACAGATAGATAGTTTTGTGGACTGGGTGGTGGTTTTATTAACAGATGTATTGGATGCAGATATTAGTGTTGTGAAAGTGTAGGAACATGGACCCACAACAGGGGGCGTTAAATGAACGGGCAATGGATAAGCCAAACAGTAACAATTTAATGTTGTGAAGTGCACAACGGAATACAGACAAATACAGTTTTGGTAATACAGACAATTATATGTAGAGTGACGTGTGGGCAGGCTTGAGGATAGAAGACGTCCGTCCAGAACCGAGCCGGATCCCGCACGGCCCTCACCGACAATGGATCTGAAGAACACCGGAGCCGCCAAGTCCTGGATCCCCAGGTGGCCACCGTCTCCAGCTGTCAGACCTGGTACTGCTGGCAGAGAACAGAAACAGTGTAGATGAGTGTGAGTTCGCACACTCAGTAATTCCACAGTCTGTGTTCCTTTGGGAGGGAGCACCTCCACCTCCAATCACACACTCGTGCAGCTCCTGTCTAACCACTTATCTGGTTGGAGTGTGAAGCGAAGCCGTCGCTGATCACACCAAACGCCAATTCCACAGATAAGGAAAACACCACAGGAAAACGGCTGCAAAAGAGTTCAGACTAAGACACAGTTTTAAGTCAGCAGAGAAATGACCTCTTACGGTAGCTGTTTTCTCGGCGGGGAGGTGGAGTTGCAGTCCGGCTTTTATGGTGATGTGGATGATGAGTGACAGCTGGTGCTGATGATGAGTGACAGCTGTCACTCTCTGTTGCTCTGACGCCCTCTCGTGCTTGAAGCCCGCACTTCAAGCAGGGTGCCATCTGGTGGTGGTGGGCCAGCAGTACCTCCTCTTCAGCGGCCCACACAACAATTAGTACAGTTAACCTCAGAGCAAGCCTTTTATCTCAGACATTTGTAATAAAATATTCCAAAAAAAGTCAACTTGACTGTGTCGTCTACAACAGCTAGCTCTGACTCCACCACACATTTGTTTCTCAAAGCGAGCATTCCCCGAGTGATTCATGTATTTCATATAGCTTAAACGTATAAAGTCCAATAATAATAATAATAATTAATAATAATAATTTCCCGTCCTCTCAACTTCCCCAGTACAGTTGTCTTGAATTGGGAAACTAGCAAGACAGGCCAAAACCATTATTTTTTTTGTACTGGGCTATAAACATATAACATTATTTCTGCTGTAAAATGGGAGATTTTAACATGGGGCTCTATGGGGGAGTGACTCGCTTTTCGAGCCAGCCTCAAGCGGCCATTCAAGGAACTGCAAGATTTGTCAATTCAGCATTGGCTTCATTTCTAAACAGCAGAGTTTAAGGCTTGGGTTGAGTACATCACCTGTTACTTCAGAAAATTTGAGTACATCTGGCATAGACTGGATGAAAATCACCTCCAAATTGCACACACACCTTTACTGGACTCCACATTTCCAAAATATGACCACCCAGAGAACGCAGCCCATACCACCCACACAGTGGATTTATCACTTAGCTGATGCTTGATAAATGAAAGCGGCTTCCAGTGTTGGCATCATTGCTCAGTTTGACTGGGAAAAGAGCAGGAAAGGTGGTGCCTGCAGGCATCTATCACAACGTCAATGCCAAGGAAATTGCTGGAGTAATATTGTATACCTGGGAGGGAAATATTAGTCTGTGGTAATAAGGGGCTGAGATAAGCTTCCTCTTTGTCAGGAGTGTCAGCCAAAGGATTCCGTTGCTTGTCAATAATGAGACATTCATGTTCCGAACATTTGGATACAAGGTGGCGGATATCGTCTCTGTGTTTTATCAGCATGCTGCAGATTGCAAAAAACGCTTTACTCTTTCAATTCAAGTACTCTGGCTCTGTCACCACCCTGTGATCTGTGCCGTACCACCTATGTAGCAGATCTCACCAACTGGTATCAGTTGACAGACCACTGATGCAGGGGTTTTTTTTTTGTGGGAAACACACGGAACAACGGCGATGGGAAGTACAAGACAGATGTTGGCCCCAGAATTTGTGGAGTATTTTTGGCGTATCTAATGTGCAAATGATAACGCTCAATGTGTGTGGTCAGGTGGTGACACAGATGCACGCTTATTCGCATCCAACCGCGCCCACCCACATGCAGAATGACTCTTTGATTGGAGCCTGTGGTCTTCATCAGGTCAATCAGGGGAACTGTGAGACCTGAAGGCTTTTGGCCTGGACATCCTTCTGCTTCCAGACATCAATGAGGCCTGTTCCAGTAACCTCTGAGCAAATACAGGCCTTCAGAACAAAGGGGAGGGGGTTAGTAGTCGTATTAGTGCTAATAGATAGCCTGAAGCGAGCGCTGTGTGGGGTACAAAATGAAAATGAGGGTTTATGACCTCACAATCATTTACCGTAAGACCCTTCAGAGTGCTTGTTTATGATTGCCCGGATACCACATGCGGGAAGTGCGGAACATAGTTGGAAATGCACCCTGGCACTGTACATTCAGTAAAAAATAAGAGGATGCGTGTTAGTCTGTATCATCGTTGGGCCACCTGCGATTGTGTGTGTGCACACGTCATGCATATCTGCTGGCTCGCATCTACACGCACACAAGCGGCGCTCACCACAGGCAGAGCCCATCACAGAAGGTGCACAGATGTGCCGCTGGCTACAAGTGAAGTAGGTCTTACACTGAGAAGTGATAGCTCTCATATGGCATACGGCAAGAATAGCGGAATCTGACATCATTCCCATTCTGGAAAATAGAGCCAGAGCAAGAAGACAGATTGTAGCTTCACTTGGTTCTATAAGGAATATTCATGACCTTTGTTGCTATGAGGACACTGATAAGAAAAGCAGCTAATCAAGAAGTTCCACTTCATTGGTGGTTTGTGTGACACATAGTGATTAATTTTGTTTGCTTTATAGGAATAGAAATGTTTCGCCTGAATTCAGAACCACAAATGGTACAGCTTTCAGCGTCTTCCTTAATATGTATAGAAATCGTGCCACATCAAGCACAGTAACCGTATTCATGAATGCACATTAAGCCTTGTTTGTCGTTTCTTCAGCAGACATCTCTGAGTGATTCCAAACCCAATTCCTTCCAAGCGTGACTGATGATGTGTCCTTTGCCCAGTGCCAAAGGAGGTACCGCCTCATTTCTCAAGAAAACCACAAATGTAGTAGATTGCAGCGATAGCGCACCAGGCCTGCCAGTACTAACTAGCCCTGTCTAAAAGTTGAAGCAACACATTCTCATTCAGGCTTGTCAAATAGTGATGCTTTGTTCAAGCCCATGGTGTCGGAACTACAGTAGCTGATCGGGGCTACAACACTTCCAAATTAAAACAACACTCGCAAATGCAGAAAACACGTGGCAATACAAGATACAAAAAACAAAAACAAAAAACAAACCAAAAACAGAAATCATCTGCATCAATTCTGCCCCTGTAACATACAGAACCAGCCCATTCTCACATTTTTTTTCATGCTCCCGTGACGAAATGAGTCAAATTTTCGTGACAGGGTTTTTTTTAACTCACTATTACTAACCCTACTCCTACACCCAACCCTAACCACGCTAACCATAACTCCCCCCTGCTTCACTTTTAATTTCGTGCAGCCATCACGGAATGAATTAGAATGAATTCGTGCTGCCATGGCGAAAATGAGGCGCTTTTCATCACAATATCATGAACCAATAGATTAATGTATATTTTGTGCTGCTGAATCACGACTTGCCGTGAGACCAGGTTGTACAGAACATGTATCAGTTTATCTGATAATATGTCTGCTGCAAATTCACACAAAATGCACAAAATCCCATGCACGCCGCAAAGCTCCACAACGCAACGGACGTACTCGCAGAAAAAAGAAATAGTGTTCTGCCTTGAGGACTTTAACTAATGGGCCGCCCTGTTTATCACAGCGCTCCACTCTTTTATTTACTTACTTTATTGATTATTTTCTTTTACTATAGCTATATTTTCAAGTTATATTATTTTGCGATGCAAAGCCAGGCAGTTAACCAGGTTACATTAAGGAATAAATCAGATACATGAAATGGTAAATAAACTATTAACTATTATGTAACGCCTTGGTGGTTTGTATGTCACATGATAGGGATCATTTGTCCCATTTGCCATTTTGTTCCATTTACTGTGCAATTTTGATTCTATACATTTTGTACCATTGCATGCCGCGACCACCACGCTCTCACACTAGTGGCGCAGATGCATAGCTTGAAAACAAATATGACAGACGAGGATTTGAATGAGTTTATTGACGGTGCTCATTCTTCAAACACAAAAAACTAAATCCAGTACACCGTAAGCCGTCTCGAGGCATTTGCTGTATTCACCAGGACTTTTCTAGCTAAAGTACAGGCACTGTTGGATGAAGTGCTCGACAAATTTCTGAGATTTTTCAGACTACAACGTCAGGATTGTTTTCCAACTGTTTTTGATTGTTTTGACCTTTTATGATAAGGATCTATTTTAGGCATTATATAAAACAAATAATGAATGTTTTTTTCATTTGTGCAATGGAAAGAATATTTTATTTGGTAAAAGATGAAATGTTCCATCTTTCACCTCATGAAATATTCTTACCATTGCACTCATAAACATTCATTATTTGTATACTAGCTACTTTCTGCCCTTTTGAAATTTATGTACATTTACGATACAGATGCGCAGGACATACATTGTGGTTCGTAGTGGAGAGGCGTCGATGTGACATGAACATAATTTCAATGACTGCCAGACTAATTCAAAAATCTTACTCAACAAAATTGCATGTGAATATATCATATTTGTGTTGCGTTCACATAAATGTCAAATGTTCCATGTGGAAACGGGGCTATGTTTGTCATGGTGTTTGGAGAAAAAAGTTGTGCCAGCATTTTACAAAGACCTTTTTCTCTGAAACCTTCGCTTATGTCTGGTGCACATATCAATCAGTTAAGACCAGCGATGCGCACTGCTAACCTAAGTATTAGCTTAAATATCTGCTAGCTGAAAAGTTGTTAATTTTAAACTCCTGAAAAACAGACCTAAAGAGCTGAAATTTCAAATTGCTGTAGTGTAAAGATGGAGGTTCCCAAGGACAGGTTTACATGCCAGGATCAGATGATGACCAAGATGTGTACAATGAAATGAACAAATTAAATTAAACAGTAGTTTCTCTCCAACATATGAAGGTACGTCAAAGGGTTTGCAGACTCACCAAGAAAATGTAACATTATTTTTCAACATAGTCTCCCTTAACTTCAATGCACTCTGTCCACCAATGTTCAAGCTTTGCTATCCTCTCATAGAAGAAAGTCACATCATGAACCTGTGGATACTTTTGTTTCCGATGAGGCCGAGAACTTTTTGAAGTACACGTGTACAGTTTATGCTCAGTTCAAAAAGTATTAAATTGATAAGTAAAAACAGACGTGGAAAATTTTAATAATAACTAGAAGCACTCCGAGAGTGCAAACCTCCGCCAAGGCCATGGGGTCACTGACGCCATAACATCTACACGCCGTGGAATCATTGAACCTAAAAAAGTCTAACAATGATGTTTGCTCAGTAGTAAAAACAGTTTCATCTGCTGTGACTGGATAGCATGTACCCTTAGCGCTTGGCATCACAGTTTATTGCAGCTTGCAGCTACTGTCATCTGAGCACTGATATTGATATTGGATGTGCTTATAGACAAAAACAAATAAGAGACACAATTCAATTTATTATTCAACTAAACTGCAAATATATGAATTTTTTAACATTTATGAAACACTTCTCTAAACAAGGCCATAGGGTCACTGACCCTAAAGAGATTCCCTCCTTGGCACAGTGATGTATTTCTTTTTGTCTTTTTCTCTAAAATTGTATATAATAATCATTAGATTATTAATATATAAACAAAAATAAATTTAAGAAATATTATAATTTGAAAACAAATGCACCTGAACGTGATAACAGCTGCAACTGATTAATGCTAACTTTTAACATTGAAAATGCCATAGACATGCTAACGCATTAGCATCGGGATCCAGATCGTCATCCTGATCACCGCTAAAATTTAATCACTTGTTCCCCTTGTCATTTCCAACCACTCCACAAATTTTCATCAAAATCCGTTCAAAACGTTTTGAGTTATCCTGCTGACAGACAGACAAACAAACAAATGCGACCGAAAACATAACCTCCTTGGCGGAGGTAATTAATCAATTAATGTATAAGCATCAACTGGAACAAACATCTATGATTTTAGGGTTTATAAATGTTTTTGGCCATTAAACTATTCAAAAATGTCAGCCAACTTAAACTTAGCGTAACTAACTAACTAACTAACTAACTAACTAACTAACTAACTAACTAACTAACTAACTAACTAACTTTAGTGGATGCTAATTGGTCCCTGAATGGTTTTCAAAGTTAGTTGAAAAGCTAATCCGCTCACGACAAAGTTAGCCTTGCTAATTAACTGATACCTGATTACCTGAGTTCTGCCCCCGCTGGTCAAGACTAGAATAACTTAAAGTCTGTCTTCATCACAGAGGTTACTTAGAAGCTACAGACACTGTAGCTTTCTAGATAGCATCACTTCAATTTTGCATAAATTTTCAAAAGACCGGAAATGACTACATCGCAAATTGGCCAATTGCTTTGGAAAACTGGACAAGATTGATCCCAAAGTTTTATCTTAGTCCACAACACAGCATCAGAGATCATGCAGGGTTTTCCGAGTACTGTGATAAACTGAAAAACTGGCACTGACCATTAGAGAAGGTGGTGGGTGGAAAGCAGGGATGGTCGGCATTGCGTCACAAATTTTCCCCCAGTTTCTTTCATCTCCTCTGATAAGTGCCGTACCTAATCAGGTTAAAGCAGCACATGACACGAAAAGAGAGGAAATTCCGGCTAAATCGGCATCGTATCTGTTCCACTCTCATGTGTCACATTCCTTCAGGTAATTAGGGGTAAATATCTGACCCCGGAGAGAAAACGTCCACATCAGTCCAACCAGTCAGTCGGTGTGGTCCATATGTACTTGCTCTTTTTCACCCTAATTTGACACACACACACACACACACACACACACACACACACACACACACACACACACACACACACACACACACACACACACACACACACACAACAACAACACCACCACAAAGAGAAAGCATTCTCAGTAGGATTCTTTCTTTCTTGTACTTGTTTTCCACTATGAGGACCCATCATTCCTGACCTGACAGTTCTTTTCATACTACATGGCACACATCCTCTCTTTTGTCTGCTCACAGCTATGCTTCAGTCATTGAGTTTGCAATCTTTGGAGCCCAACTCCTCATCCCACTGAGCTGCCTGCTCCACAATAAGATACATGTCACAATGAAAATTACATCACGAGCTAGAAATGTACAAGTTACTAACAGGGTTGGGATAACACCATATTACCTTGTTTAAATGCCCGGGTGTTTAATTTTTTCAAATCATGCTCAGACCCGGTGCCTAAATGAGGCAGGTCTTTATTCAAGGCCCGTGATTATTAACAAAATGCTGCTTGCTGTCTGCACTGAAATATGGTGTTAAAGTTCGCACATATCACTGGGTGTCGCGAACCAAAGACAGCCGCTGTAGATCAGAGCCCTCTGCGGCACTGCGTACCCTCTCCGAGCCCCTCTCCGTAGCTTGACCTGCACCTCCCAAAAATTGAAACAACACGTTAATTACAGAAACCGCAACGTTTTGTGATTGGTCACTTTTTCGGTTTCACGCCTTCCTCTTCCATCATATTTAAAAGTTTTTGCAGTACGCACACTGATTACATTTCGATCATGGGTCAAAGACGCTCAAATGACCCGCAGTTCATGGAGGGAAATTACACGTAACATTGGTTTGGAGGTTTATCACTTCTTTATCCCATTGTCAATGAAGCTCATAAATGAGCAGATGGCTCAGGGTGGACAGAAAAGATAGTATAAGAGCATGTGCTGCTGAATTTGCACTAAGATGCTGGTATGATTTTGTATATTATGTATTTGTATTTAAATTTTTATTTATTATGTAATTGATTTTGATGCATGGGTGGTATGTGTTGGATGTGTTGTTTGTGCAGCAGACCCCTCTGCCCAAGATAAATTTCTCCCTAGGGAAACTAATAAAGGCACTTTGACTTTGTTGGTGATTGTATAAAGAAGTGGAGCTTGTTGAGGGACCAAATGGTCCAGAAAAAAGGGGGATGGAGTGGGGGGGGCAACCAGGAATAATAGACTGTACATATACCAGGAACAGTGGCGATGCAGGTGAAAAGAAGGTCCCAACAATGTTCTCCACTTTGCTCCCCTACTATTCCAGTGGTAAATTGCATGACGACACCCACCAACTTGACAGAAAACTTCTAAAGGGTCACGCCCACGTCGCCGTCAGTGCGTGGCCATGGACTTGTTGACACATAAATCAGGCCCGGCACATTTATTTTTTTTTTTCAGACAAAGTTTTGATCTGGCCATTAAATGAGGCAGGCCCCTACTGAAGGCCAGGCATTTAATTGAGGAAATATGATAATGAAAATCATTAGTCCAGTAGTCAGGTACCATTAGTTCTTGATAACTAGTAAGTAAGTCCCTTTGGATGATTCCTTGTTTTCCACTGGGGTCGCCACAGCAGATCTGATATGGATTTGCATGTTGAATTGGCACAAGTTTTACACCGGATGCCCTTCCTGACACAACTCCACATTACATGGAGAAACTGGCGGGGGTGGGGTTTGAACCGAGAACCTTCCACACTGAAACCAAGCACCCTAACCACTTGTCCACCACCCTTTCTTTTTGTCAAAAAATGAATGAAGTCGCATTTTAGCAGTGAAACTTCAACTTCAAATAGACTTTAAGTAAAACATGTATGTCAAACCACAGGTTGGATGCTTGATATTAACACAGTGAACAACATGGAAATGATATTTATGGTATAACAAAATGCAATATATTTGTTTAAAGCCCTGAAGTGATGGGAGTGGTGACTGCTGGTGGATGTTGGTTTGATGTTAAATTGGAAAAGTCCAAATGTCATCATCTTGGCAGAGCCGGACTCCAGAGGCAGCTATACGACGTCTGTTAGAAAAGTATCCGACCTTATTATTTTTTTCAAAAACCATATGGATTTGAATCACGTGTGATTGCCTCAGCCAAGCTTGAACCCTCGTGCGCATGCGTGAGTTTTTTCATGCCTGTCGGTTGCTTCATTCGCCTGTGAGCAAGCTTTGAGTGAGGTGTGGTCTACCCCTCTTGTCTATTTTTTATTGCGAATAAATGTCTGAACGATTTGGATCTTTGCTGCATCAATTTTTTTCCAGAAACTGTAAGAGACCTCCAGGTGGACACTGTTCGAAAAATTAATATGGCTTTCAGGGACGATTTTATGGGGATTAAACAGATTAAGGAGTGTTACTGCCCCTTTAAGGACGGCCCACAACTGCTGAGAGCGCAGCCGATGGACAGGCTGACACCCCGCACAAACAACCAGATCATTTCCAACATGAAAGCTTTGTTGATCCGGGACCTTGTCTGACTTTCACAAAAAGGCAGAACATGTGGACATCAGCACTTTTTCCGGCACATTCCACCGTTACAGGAGTTTTTTTTCATGGTAAAAGAAGCCGAGGGACGCGCCACGGAGCCGTTCATTACGCGGGACAAAACCACCTCGGTGTTCGTCTCACAGGACGGCTTAAAGGTGGATTTCAGACGGATTCCGGTTGCTTTCCGGTCGTGTGAATATCCGATTGTGATTGTGCATGAGCTGGACATGCCAGAACATGTCCTGTGAGGCTTCATCATGGCGTTTCTTTTCGCCATGCAGCTCCGCCGCGACGCGTGGAATTCCTCCGCCTTTGTTCCTCTTTCCATGACAAAAACTCCTGTAACAGTGAAATGTGCCGTTCATTTCTAAACTGGACGCTGTCTTGATCCGGTATGTCCTCTGACTAGCACAGGAATTGTGAAAAGACATGCGCTCTCAGCAGTTGTGGGCCGTCCTTAAAGGGGCAGTAACACTCCTTAATCTGTTTAATCCCCATAAAATCGTCTCTGAAAGCCATATTAATTTTTCGAACGACGTCCACCTGGAGGTCTCTCACAGTTTCTGGAAAAAAATTGATGCAGCAAAGATCCAAATTGTTCAGACATTTATTCGCAATAAAAAATAGACGAGAGGGGTAGACCACACCTCACTCAAAGCCTGCTCACAGGCGAATGAAACAACCGACAGGCATGAAAAAACTCACGCATGCGCACGAGGGTTCAAGCTTGGCTGACGCAATCACACGTGATTCAAATCCATATGGTTTTTGAAAAAAATAATAAGGTCGGATACTTTTCTAACAGACCTCGTACATGGGTTTAGAGGTGGAGTATGTTCAAGGCCAACATGACCTGGGTAGGACTATCATCTATGTCGTCAGAATCTATGTAAAATAAAACTGAAAGTATGAAGAATGGTGAGTTTGGTTTATACTCTCAACAACTTTCAGTGTAAATTCATAGTATTTTTGGTCTGTAACCGTGTACATCACATGTCAAACTCCAGTGCTTAATTGGTCGTAAAAAACAGATTGTCTTAAAATAGGGCTGTTGCTTTAAATCGTGTTTTGACCATAAACTACATTTCCCACAATACACGGCGATTATGTTACCCACGAAGTGACGGCCAGAAGCCCTATGGTTACAGCATCCCGCCACTACATCGCAGTGTCCACAAGTGAGATTCATCAGATTGAGAAATATCCACAAATTATCCCCAAATGTCCAGGAAGCGAAAGATTGATGCAGATGGAAGGCAGTTTCATGAAAGATGCGAAGGCGAATATATGTTTGTGCTTCAGGGAGAAAAACCTGTATGTCTTGTGTGTTAGGAGGCGGTGTCGGTCATCAAAGAGTACAATCTACGTCGGCATTTTGAGACCAAACACGGAGCTAAGTATGCTGAAGTTAGCCTTCAAGAAAAACAACAAATTGCAAAAGAATTAAAAGGCAAACTGCGATTGCAACAGAATGTGTTCACAAAGGCCACCACCAAAAATGATACGGCAGTGAAAGCTAGCTTTATTGTGGCTGAAGAAATCGCTCGCGCTTCAAAGTCTTTTTCGGAGGGTGCCTTTTTGAAGCAGTGCATGCTGAAGGTGTGTGAGCAGGTGTGCCCTGGCCAGACAGAGACTTTTAAAAATGTCAGTTTGTCAAGAAACACCATCGTGGACCGAGTCAAGGAGCTAGCAGGAAACCTGTCAACATAGCTGGCCGACAAGTCACGCAGTTACACAGCTTTTTCATTAGCTGTTGATGAAAGCACAGACAACATGGACACGGCACAGCTATCTATTTTTATTAGAGGCGTAAAGACGGACCTCTCTGTCACCGAGGAGCTCTTGGATGTAGCTGCCATGCATGGGACCACAACGGGACGGGATATTTATGAAGTGGTGGAGAAGTCCGTAAGTAAAATTGGATTGCCCTGGGAAAAATTGGTGGGATTAACTACAGATGGTGCACCTGCAATGAGTGGAGAAAAAATGGGCCTGGTTGAATTAATGACGGAGAAAATGCAAAAAAGTAACTGTCACGTGCATCTGATAACGTATGATTGCATTATCCACCAAGAAGCTTTGTGTGGAAAGGTGCTGGGGATGGAGAATATAATAACAACAGTCATGAAAACAGTGAACTTCATTCAGGCGCGTGGCCTGAATCACCGCCAGTTCCAGCTGTTCTTGCAGTAGATGGGCTCAGAGCATGAAGACGTGCCGTACCATATAGAAGTGCGGTGGCTGAGTAGGAGCAAAATCCTCAAACGATTTTTTGAGCTTAGGAAAGATATTGCTGTTTTCATGCAGAGTAAAGGAAAACCGTGTCTCAACTGGCTGATCCAAACTGGTTGTGTGATTTTGCTGTTATGTGACATAACTGACCATCTTTCCCAACTGAATAAGAGGCTGCAGGGACGCAAACAAATGATCACGCCGATGTCGGACATGATCACGTTTCCAGTGTAAACTTGACCTATGGAAGTGGCAAGTGGAACAGGGCAATCTTGCCCACTTTTCTGTTTGTCAAAACATTTCAGCCTCAGTTCCCGGTGTTTTTTCATGTACCAGGTTGGCTACCAAACTGAGCCAGTTAATGAATGAGTTTGATTGGCGCTTCTCTGACTTCAGAGCACAGCACTCGAGCTTTGCCATCTTTTCCAGTCCTTTCACCACCGATGTCAGCAGTGTGCCCCATCACCTTCAAATGGAGTTAATCAAGCTTCAAAGCGACAGTGGCCTGAGAGCAAAGTTCCAGGATGCTGAAATCGAGGACTTTTACCGTCTTCTGCCCCCTGGTGTGATGCCACAGCTTCGACTTCATGCTGCCTGTGTTCTGTTTATGTTTGGGAGCACCTATCTGTGCGAACAGATGTTTTCAATAATTTATCTGAACAAAACCAAGCACAGATCACGCCTCACTGATGACAACCTCCACACTGTTTTACGGATTGCCACAGCACAAGAGCTAAAACCAGACATTGACACACTGACCAAAGGAAAACGGTGTCAGACATCTGGCCAGAAAACAGATAGGTAAGCATTTTTTAAAAACCTAATTAAAATATATGGTAATAAAATGTATTTCAACCAAGAATAAAATAGTTAAACTGAGTGCAATTTAATGATTGTGCTTGCATTTTGTTTTGTGTTTGTTGTTTTCAGAATATGATGAATGGATGAGGATGGTGGAGAGGGGATCCACTTGGTGTGTTCAAGGACAGGCAGTATTTATTCATAGTCAACTCAGTTGTTAATTGAGACAACCCTTATTTTGTTATTTTCAGTTTATTACATATGCTACCTTATGTGTAGCAATGCATTTGTTGTTTACAGGTTTATGTGTTTATGCAGACAGATGTTTACTCCTGCAATGCTGTGTTCAGCCATTTATTTTTGTAAAATGTTACATCTGTCACACATGTTCTTAGCATCTGGTTGGTTGTATTGACTGGTGGTTGGCTCTCACTGCGGTATTGTATCACTTCCTGTTCTGCAGCACAGCGGTGTTTTACTGTATCTGTTAGCTGTTTAATCTGCGCAGTTAGATTGATCTAGATAACTAGATAACGATTTGTTTCACAGTGTAATCTTCACGTGCCTTAACTAAAGCACTCCCTCTGCTGAATCACCTCTAAATTATTTACACATTATTCACTTTGTGTGTTTTTAGGAATCCGCTAGCTTAGCGCAGCTACTAGCTCTTAGCCGATTTAGCATGGCGGCATCTCCTGTCTCTCCCGCACTTTTCTGCTCTGGGTGTGAAATGTTTAGTTATTCCTCAGCCTCCTTTAGCAGTAATGGTACTTGTAATAAGTGTAGCTTATTCGTAGCTTTGGAGGCCAGGCTGGGCGAATTGGAGACTCGGCTCCGCACCGTGGAAAATCCTACAGCTAGCCAGGCCCCTGTAGTCAGTGCGGACCAAGGTAGCTTAGCCGCCGTTAGTTCCCTTCCAGCAGATCCCGAGCAGCCGGGAAAGCAGGCCGACTGGGTGACTGTGAGGAGGAAGCGTGGCCCGTTTTTCCCCACTCGGCGACACACCCGCCGAGGATCAAACTCTGGTTATTGGCGACTCTGTTTTGAGAAATGTGAAGTTAGCGACACCAGCAACCATAGTCAATTGTCTTCCGGGGGCCAGAGCAGGCGACATTGAAGGAAATTTGAAACTGCTGGCTAAGGCTAAGCGTAAATTTGGTAAGATTGTAATTCACGTCGGCGGTAATGACACCCGGTTACGCCAATCGGAGGTCACTAAAATTAACATTGAATCGGTGTGTAACTTTGCAAAAACAATGTCGGACTCTGTAGTTTTCTCTGGGCCCCTCCCCAATCGGACCGGGAGTGACATGTTTAGCCGCATGTTCTCCCTGAATTGCTGGCTGTCTGAGTGGTGTCCAAAAAATGAGGTGGGCTTCATAGATAATTGGCAAATCTTCTGGGGACAACCTGGTCTTGTTAGGAGAGACGGCATCCATCCCACTTTGGATGGAGCAGCTCTCATTTCTAGAAATCTGGCCAATTTTCTTAAATCCTCCAAACCGTGACTATCCAGGGTTGGGACCAGGAAGCAGAGTTGTAGTCTTACACACCTCTCTGCAGCTTCTCTCCCCCTGCCATCCCCTCATTACCCCATCCCCATAGAGACGGTGCCTGCTCCCAGACCACCAATAACCAGTAAAAATCTATTTAAGCATAAAAATTCAAAAAGAAAAAATAATATAGCACCTTCAACTGCACCACAGACTAAAACAGTTAAATGTGGTCTATTAAACATTAGGTCTCTCTCTTCTAAGTCCCTGTTAGTAAATGATATAATAATTGATCAACATATTGATTTATTCTGCCTTACAGAAACCTGGTTACAGCAGGATGATTATGTTAGTTTAAATGAGTCAACATCCCCGAGTCACACTAACTGCCAGAACGCTCGTAGCACGGGCCGAGGCGGAGGATTAGCAGCAATCTTCCATTCCATCTTATTAATTAATCAAAAACCCAGACAGAGCTTTAATTCATTTGAAAGCTTGACTCTTAGTCTTGTCCATCCAAATTGGAAGTCCCAAAAACCAGTTTTATTTGTTGTTATCTATCGTCCACCTGGTCGTTACTGTGAGTTTCTCTGTGAATTTTCAGACCTTTTGTCTGACTTAGTGCTTAGCTCAGATAAGATAATTATAGTGGGCGATTTTAACATCCACACAGATGCTGAGAATGACAGCCTCAACAATGCATTTAATCTATTATTAGACTCAATTGGCTTTGCTCAAAATGTAAATGAGTCCACCCACCACTTTAATCATATCTTAGATCTTGTTCTGACTTATGGTATGGAAATTGAAGACTTAACAGTATTCCCTGAAAACTCCCTTCTGTCTGATCATTTCTTAATAACATTTACATTTACTCTGATGGACTACCCAGCAGTGGGGAATAAGTTTCATTACACTAGAAGTCTTTCAGAAAGCGTTGTAACTAGGTTTAAGGATATGATTCCTTCTTTATGTTCTCTAATGCCATATACCAGGGGTAGGCAACCTGTTCCAGAAAGAGCCATGAGGGTGCAGGTTTTCTTTGCAGCCACTGACTCCACCAGGTGATTTCACTGATTAACTGATTCCATCTGCTCAAAGTGATATTAATCAGTAAAATCACCTGGTGGAGTCAGTGGCTGCAAAGAAAACCTGCACCCTCATGGCTCTTTCTGGAACAGGTTGCCTACCCCTGCCATATACCAACACAGTACAGAGTAGCTACCTAAACTCTGTGAGTGAGATAGAGTATCTCGTCAGTAGTTTTACATCCTCATTGAGGACAACTTTGGATGCTGTAGCTCCTCTGAAAAAGAGAGCCTTAAATCAGAAGTGCCTGACTCCATGGTATAACTCACAAACTCGCAGCTTAAAGCAGATAACCCGTAAGTTGGAGAGGAAATGGCGTCTCACTAATTTAGAAGATCTTCACTTAGCCTGGAAAAAGAGTCTGTTGCTCTATAAAAAAGCCCTCCGTAAAGCTAGGACATCTTACTACTCATCACTAATTGAAGAAAATAAGAACAACCCCAGGTTTCTTTTCAGCACTGTAGCCAGGCTGACAAAGAGTCAGAGCTCTATTGAGCCGAGTATTCCTTTAACTTTAACTAGTAATGACTTCATGACTTTCTTTGCTAAAAAAATTTTAACTATTAGAGAAAAAAATTACTCATAACCATCCCAAAGACATATTGTTCTCTTTGGCTGCTTTCAGTGATGCCGGTATTTGGTTAGACTCTTTCTCTCCAATTGTTCTGTCTGAGTTATTTTCATTAGTTACTTCCTCCAAACCATCAACTTGTCTATTAGACCCGATTCCTACCAGGCTGCTCAAGGAAGCCCTACCATTAATTAATGCTTCGATCTTAAATATGATCAATCTATCTTTATTAGTTGGCTATGTACCACAGGCTTTTAAGGTGGCAGTAATTAAACCATTACTTAAAAAGCCATCACTTGACCCATCTATCTTAGCTAATTATAGGCCAATCTCCAACCTTCCTTTTCTCTCAAAAATTCTTGAAAGGGTAGTTGTAAAACAGCTAACTGATCATCTGCAGAGGAATGGTCTATTTGAAGAGTTTCAGTCAGGTTTTAGAATTCATCATAGTACAGAAACAGCATTAGTAAAGGTTACAAATGATCTTCTTATGGCCTCAGATAGTGGACTCATCTCTGTGCTTGTTCTGTTAGACCTCAGTGCTGCTTTTGATACTGTTGACCATAAAATTTTATTACAGAGATTAGAGCATGCCATAGGTATTAAAGGCACTGCGCTGCAGTGGTTTGAATCATATTTATCTAATAGATTACAATCTGTTCACGTAAATGGGGAATCTTCTTCACAGACTAAGGTTAATTATGGAGTTCCACAAGGTTCTGTGCTAGGACCAATTTTATTCACTTTATACATGTTTCCCTTAGGCAGTATTATTAGACAGCATTGCTTACATTTTCATTGTTACGCAGATGATACCCAGCTTTATCTATCCATGAAGCCAGAGGACACACACCAATTAGCTAAACTGCAGGATTGTCTTACAGACATAAAGACATGGATGACCTCTAATTTCCTGCTTTTAAACTCAGATAATACTGAAGTTATTGTACTTGGCCCCACAAATCTTAGAAACATGGTGTCTAACCAGATCCTTACACTGGATGGCATTACCCTGACCTCTAGTAATACTGTGAGAAATCTTGGAGTCATTTTTGATCAGGATATGTCATTCAATGCGCATATTAAACAATATGTAGGACTGCTTTTTTGCATTTGCGCAATATCTCTAAAATTAGAAAGGTCTTGTCTCAGAGTGATGCTGAAAAACTAATTCATGCATTTATTTCCTCTAGGCTGGACTACTGTAATTCATTATTATCAGGTTGTCCTAAAAGTTCCCTGAAAAGCCTTCAGTTAATTCAAAATGCTGCAGCTAGAGTACTGACAGGGACTAGAAGGAGAGAGCATATCTCACCCATATTGGCCTCTCTTCATTGGCTTCCTGTTAATTCTAGAATAGAATTTAAAATTCTTCTTCTTACTTATAAGGTTTTGAATAATCAGGTCCCATCTTATCTTAGGGACCTCATAGTACCATATCACCCCAATAGAGCGCTTCGCTCTCAGACTGCAGGCTTACTTG
This sequence comes from Thalassophryne amazonica, assembly GCF_902500255.1. Classification (NCBI taxonomy): domain Eukaryota; kingdom Metazoa; phylum Chordata; class Actinopteri; order Batrachoidiformes; family Batrachoididae; genus Thalassophryne; species Thalassophryne amazonica. Next base: position 22,586,898 of record NC_047117.1, on the reverse strand, counting down.
TAGTTCCTAGGGTTTGTAAGAGTAGAATGGGAGGCAGAGCCTTCAGCTTTCAGGCTCCTCTCCTGTGGAACCAGCTCCCAATTCAGATCAGGGAGACAGACACCCTCTCTACTTTTAAGATTATGCTTAAAACTTTCCTTTTTGCTAAAGCTTATAGTTAGGGCTGGATCAGGTGACCCTGAACCATCCCTTAGTTATGCTGCTATAGACTTAGACTGCTGGGGGGTTCCCATGATGCACTGAGTGTTTCTTTCTCTTTTTGCTCTGTATGCACCACTCTGCATTTAATCATTAGTGATTGATCTCTGCTCCCCTCCACAGCATGTCTTTTTCCTGGTTCTCTCCCTCAGCCCCAACCAGTCCCAGCAGAAGACTGCCCCTCCCTGAGCCTGGTTCTGCTGGAGGTTTCTTCCTGTTAAAAGGGAGTTTTTCCTTCCCACTGTCGCCAAGTGCTTGCTCACAGGGGGTTGTTTTGACCGTTGGGGTTTTTCCGTAATTATTGTATGGCCTTGCCTTACAATATAAAGCGCCTTGGGGCAACTGTTTGTTGTGATTTGGCGCTATATAAATAAAATTGATTTGATTTGATTTGTATTAGTAATTTTTATATTATTCTGACCCTCTCAACTGGGTCAAAAATGTTTTATTATTGTTATTTAAATGTTTCTTTATTTACTTGAATAGTTTGATCATTGATCAGTGGAGTAATGTGGGTTTCTTAACCTGCCAGATATGGGATTTTAAGGATTATTGTTAACAGAGCAACAAGCAAACACATTTTTGCATTTATGCAAATGTATATGTAATATTTGTAACTTCAATAAGTAATAAATACAGAAAGTTATTTAACAATATGTTACGGAGTAGTTACATTTATTATACATTATATTTGGTTACATTTATACAGTTTTACAGTTACATCTGGCCCTTTGAGGGCAACCATTATGCTGATGTGGCCCTCGGTGAAAATGAGTTTGACACCCCTAGTATACGAGGTCTCTTAGATAATAAACCGACCCTTTTATTTTTTTTTTTAACTATATGGATTTGAATGACGTGCGATTACACCAATCATGCTTGAACCCTCGTGCGCATGCGTGAGTTTTTTCACGCGTGTCGGTGACGTCATTTCCCTGTGGGCAGGCCTTGAGTGAGATGTGGTCCCGCCCTCTCGGCTGAATTCCTTTGTTTCACACGCTGCTCGAGACGGCGCGCGTTGCTTTATCAAAATTTTTTCTGGACCTGTGAGGAATATCCGAGTGGACACTATTCGAGAAATTAAGCTGGTTTTCTGTGAAAAGTTTAACGGCTGATGAGAGATTATGGGGTGTTTCTGTCGGTGTAAGGACTTCCCACGGAGCGGGACGTCCTGCAGCGCTTCCAGGCGCTGTAGTCGGCCTGTTTCGAGCTGAAAACATCCTAATTTAAGGCTTAATTCACCCAGGACATCGTGAGAGAACAGAGAAGATTCAGAAGAGGCCGGCATGAGGAATTTATGCGGACATTCCACTGTTTAAGGACATTTTTTTAATGAAAGACGTACGCGCAAATTCGCCGAGTCGTTTCCGTGACGACTCGGCAAATCTGTGTGCGCCGCGACAGGAAAAACACCTCCGTGTTGAAAACCATTTGTAGAATTCAGGCGGCTTTTAATGGCTTTCAACAAGTGAGTAACTGAGAAATTGTTTAACAGCTTGGGCATGTTCCAACTTGCCCGTTAAGATTTCCAACGGAGGTGTTTTTCCTGCCGCGACCCCCCGCGGTCGGGTCCAGCCCGACATGCGACTCTGCCCGCACGTTCTTTCATTACAAAATGACCGTTAACAATGGAATGTCCGAATAAACTCCTCATGCCGACTTCTTCTGAAAGTTCTCTGTTCTCTGACGACTTACTGCGTCAACAGAGCCTGAAATGTGGAAGTTTTCAACTTGAAACGGCGAGACGCTGCCGCCTCGAAGCGCAGATCGCCATCGGGCGCCGTGGACCGTCCTTAAAGCGACACTACCAGACCAAAATCTCTCATCAGCCGTTAAAATTTTTACCGAAAACCAGCTGAATTTATTGAATGGTGTCCACTCACTTGTGCCTTACAGTTTTGAAAAAAATTTGATCAAACAAAGCAACAGTCTCTGAGCCATTCCTAAACAATGAAAAAAATCGACGAGCGGGTGGACGACTCCTCACTCAAAGACTGCCCACAGGCGAATGACGTAACCGACAGGCTTGAAAAAACTCTTGCATGCCCACGAGGGTTCAAGCATGTCTGATGTAATCACACGTGATTCAAATCCATATGGTTTTTGAAAAAAATAATAAGGTCGGATACTTTTCTAATAGACCTCGTACATTCTGTGACAGCTTTATATGACCATCTAATGTCTAAATATGTGAGTAAACTGCTGGCTGATTAAGGCGTGTGGTGTAAACGGCAATCATGACTGTCGTCAGCTGACTTGGCCTTTCAGGCTTTAGATCTGGGGGAAATGAGCACGGATGGAATCTAATGAAGCCTGGATTCATTTGTCTTTACACTGACAAACAACAGCTTTTGCCCTGACAGAACTTGCAATTTGTTGAAATCACATTGCAATGCATGTTCAGGACTGGCGCTGATGTTCAAAGAAACAACAGCTGATCCAAAAATTATTTTAATGTCATTGTCAGCTTCTTGTCATAATCAATCCTGAGAAGAGTTTCCATGCCGTGCTCTGACAGTTAAATCAAAACAGTCCTTGGTAATTTGGCTGCTTCCATTCACAGCCCATGTATTTATAACTGCACAAACAGACTGACTTTATGTCTCATCAGCTGACGTACGCGGCACGCCACACACATAGCAGCAGAAAGCAGCCCAATGTATTGCAGTCCAAGCTGTATAAATTTGCATTTGCAGAGGAAAGAAGGTCGTGCAGACGCACATTGCTGACCCATGATCCTGACATATGTGCAAGTGGTCCACATACTCCGAAGTGGACTGCGGACAAGAGCAACAACGTGTGGGTTTTGGAAAATACTCAGACTACAGGCAACCATGCAAAAAGTGTTTGTAATCCATCACAAGATAGCTATCATTCTCTTGTGACATCATGAAATATTACATATAAGCATAATAATAACAAAGACATATTAATGAACGAAGGCCGATCCCTCTGTGACATCACATACAGGTTTTCTGAAGAGTGGACTCGAAGCTCAATTGGGGCGGTTCCAAATGTTGACCTATTGAGTTTGCCTGACTCCACTTCACTCCCGGCCAACCCATAAATGGGTAAAGAGGTAGAGCACCTGCAAGACAGGCATGATTTTGGTGGGACAAATTAAGCCTGAACATGGCACACCCCCATCCCCGCCAACTTGGAGTTATCAAACAAGCTAAGCTGACAGGCTAATGTTAATCTGGGTGTTTGAGCAAAGTATGTTTTTGTAGACTGAGCAGTAATTTTCATAATGGGTGGCTTGGGTGCAGGTTGTAAAATTTTTGACTTGGGCGAGGATAGGGAAATGTGGGATGGGCTGCTTGGTCTACTGCCACTGTGACCCAGACCCAGATATGCAACAGAAAATGAATGAATGAATATTTACTCAGTAACTGGGAAGTAATAGTGAAGCTAACACTCATAGACTACAGATATTAGTTAAAGCCAACAGCGCTAACATTACAAATTAAATAATACTAAAACTTCAGTAAAGGGAAATACTGGAACACAGACCTTGTAGATGGTCCATTGGTACAAATAACCACATGATAATCCATATAATGTGAAATATTTGCAATAAAATGCAAAATCTTCTGCATTCTAAAACTCGAAGAACCATAAAACTCTCAAAATCAAATTTTTTTTACATTAATGCTGGGAGGTCAGAGCTCTGCCTGCCCCAAAAATCATGCATTTCTGATATCTATAAATACCTTTTATTTTTTTTTAACTGAATTTTGGGTTTCAAGTAGGAAATGTAGCAGAAGCCCTGAAATGCTTGCATTGCCCCTAGATGGTGACAAAAACTGCTCAAAAGTGCAACAAGGTCTCAACTGTTTGTTGTTATTGTTATTATTCATTGGATAAGTTAGCTTTGGTGAAAATAAGATGGGATAACTGCCAAAAATTAACTTACAGTTGTGTCCCTTGCCCTGTATGGAAAATTTACTTATGTTGTTGGAATATTTGTGACATTTCAGACCAAAAGGCAACCATCATGGATCTGATTTTATATATATATATATATATGTGTGTGTGTGTGTGTGTGTGTGTGTGTGTGTGTGTGTATACAGTGCATCCGCACCACAGCGCTTTACTTTTTCCACATTTTGTTATGTTACAGCCTTATTTCAAAACGGATGAAATTCATTTTTTCCTCAACATTCTAGACACAATACCCCATAATGGCAATTTTTTGGAAAATGCATTAAAAATAAAAAACAACAACTAAGAAATCACTTACACATAAGTATTCGCAGCTTTTGCCATGAAGCTCAAAATTAGGCTCAGGTGCATCCTGTTTCCACTGATCATCCTTGAGATGTTTCCACAGCTTAATTGGAGTCCACCTGGGTTAAATTTAGTTAATTGGACATGATTTGGAAAGTCAGACACCTGTTTGCATATAAGGTCCCACAGTTGACAGTGCATGTCAGAGCACAAACAAAGCATGAAGTCAAAGAAATTGTCTGTAGACATCTGAGACAAGATTGTCTTGAGGCACACAAACATTTGTGCCACTTTGAAGGTCCCAATGCGCACAGTGGCCTCCATCATCTGTAAATGGAAGAAGTTCAGATCCACCAGAACTCTTCCTAGAGCTGGCTGCCCGTCTAAACTAAGCGATCAGGGGAGAAGGGCCTTAGTCAGGGAAGTGACCAAGAACCCAATGGTCACTCTGTCAGAGCTCCAGCATTCCACTGTGGAGAGAGGAGAACCTTCCAGAAAAAAACCATCTCTGCAGCAATTCACCAATCAGCCCTGTATGGTAGAGTGGCCAGACAGAAGACACTCCTTAGTAAAAGGTACATGACAGCCCACCTGGGGTTTGCCAAAAGGCACCTGAAGGACTCTCAGACCATGAGAAACAAAATTTTCTGTTCTAATGAGACTAAGATTGAACTTTTTGGCATGAATGCCAGGCGTCATATTTGAAGGAAACCAGACACCTAACAGTGAAGCATGGTGGTGGCAGCATCATACTGTGGGGATGTTTTTCAGCGGCAGGAACTGGCCCAGACAGCAAATGGATCCGGGCCGGATGTAGTCCAACATCCGGTACCAATCCTGAAAACGCATCCGGTCCAGACAATTTTTGCACCCTGGCCCAGATCCGGCACGGCTCCACTTTACAGTTCTGGAACAGATCTAGATCAGATCTGAACCGGATCCGCAAAAGACCAACCGTTTACAGCCCATATGCCCATATCTGTCACGGATCTGGGACAGATTTGAACCTGTGACTCTGTCACTGTTAGAGGATGTGGCAGCCCATATAAAACCATCAGGTTCCCCTCATGATGTCAGTATCCACTAGAGCCAAACACAATCACCTCTGTTTTTTATCATTGAAATTTAGAACGTTTAGGGTCATCCAGGCTTTAATATCTTCAAGATATGACAGCGGGGTTTGAGAGAAAAGGAATCGCTTTTCTCCCTGTACATGCTTCCTCTAGGGTTTATCTTCAGAAAACATGGTGTTGCTTTTCATTACTATGCTGATGACAGACAGATATATGTCCCCCTGAGGAAAAGCGATGCCTTTTCTCTCAAACCCCCGCTGTCATATCTTGAAGATATTAAAGCCTGGATGGCCCTAAACGTTCTAAACGTTCTAAATGATAAAAAACAGAGGTGATTGTGTTTGGCCCTAGTGGATCCTGTGTATCTTTCCTTATTCATTTGGGTCCTTTGGCAGTTTATGCGAAGTCTACTGTTACTAACTTGAATTTTAAGATGGACAGCAATTTTAAATTGGACTGTCAAATTAGTGCAGTAGTTAGGTCAGTTTTTTTTCACCTCAGGCAGGTTGTTAAAGTGAAGCCTTTTCTCACACATCAGCAGTTTGAAACAGCAATCCATGCCTTCATTACCTCTCGGCTGGATTACTGTAATACACTTTATTCTGGAGTTTACCAGTCCTCCATTGCACATCTCCAGTTAGTTCAGAACGTTGCCGCCCATCTGCTAACTGGAGTACGAAAGAGGGAGCACATTACACTTATCGTGGCCCTCCTCCACTGGCTGCCTGTGCACTTCAGGGTTCATTTTAAGATTCTTTTATTTGTTTCTAAATCTTTAAATGGCCTTGCCCCACCCAACCTCTCTGAGCTTCTTCATCCCTACGTCTCTGCACGGTGCCTCCAGCTGATCAGCTGCTTCTTGAGCTAAAGAGGTCCATGCAAATGCTCTGAAGGGACCAACTGTTCTTATGCTCTACCTGTGCACATTTGGCTGGCCTCCTCACTGTCTGTTTTTAAAACCAACCTCAAAACCCACTTTTATGCACTGGCGTTTAACCCAGCATGAGACTTTGCTCTGTTTTTGTTGTTTTTATTTGTTCTCTGCTGTTTTTATTGCTGGTTTATTTTGTTGTTTCTTATGACCCCCCTTTATAGCACTTTGTTTCTGTTGTGACTGTTCTAAAGCGCTTTATAAATAAAGTTGAAGTTGAAACTGGAAAGAGCTGACATTTACCATTTGGTATGCTTATGTATTTTGAGTCAAGGATGAACGCTGCCAAAACGGAAGGTTGATAGGACTAATATTTTTTGGAGAAATTAGCCATTTTAGCTAACCAGTAAACAGTGGACATTGTGCTGCAGCACACTATGGGCGTTCAAAGGTTTGAGGTTTTAAATGTTGCTATTGTGGTTCATTTTAGTTTAACAGTGTTATTAGTGTTATTGATTTATTGTGTTAGTTTAACAGTTTTGTTAGGGTTATTTATTTATTTAGTTTTTGTAGTTCAGTTGGCTTAGTCCAGTGGTGTCCAAAGTATTCCAGAAAGGGAGTGGGGGAAAGAGGGTGCAGGTTTTCTTTGCAGCCACTGACTGCAGCAGGTGACTTCACTGAGCAGATGGGATGAGTTCATCAGTGAAATCATCAGAGACCTGCAGCCTCTTGGTCCTTTCTGGAATACTTTGGACACTTTGGAAGTGTCATGTTGTTACCATGAATGAAAACAGTATTGCTTTTGATGTCTTCTGTCACCCTCTCTGTAGTGTGTGTGTAAAAATCAAAAACACCTGCTTGCAGCAGCCATGGTCTCTGTTTGTGTGTGTGTAAAAAAAATAAAAGCACCTGCTTGCAGCAAAATGCAGAAAAAATGAAAGCTCTGCGTGCGTGTGTTCGCGTGACTGGGGACAGCTGACATTTGCCGTTTGGTATACTTATGTATTTTGGGTCAAGGATGAACACTGCGAAAACAGAAAGTTGATAGGACTAATATTCTTGGAGAAATTAGTCATTTGAGTGAAACAGTAAACAATGGACATTGTGCTGCAATGCACCATCGGACTTCGATAATGTTGTCATTGTGGCTCATGTTAGTTTGACAGTGTTGTTAGTGTTATTGATTTATTATGTTTTTGGAGTTCAGTTGGTTTAGTCAGTTTAGTTATGTGTAATGTTGTCGTTACATGACTGAAAAGTGTTTTGTGTTTGATGTCTTCCACCACCATCTCTGTTTGTGCGTGTGTAAAAATTAAATGCACCTGCTTGCAGCAGAAGGCAGAAAAAACAAAAAGCTGTATGTGCATATGAATGGGGACAGCTAACATTAACTGTGTGCTTATGTATTTTGGGTCAAGGATGAACGGCCCCAAAACGGAACATTGATGGCACTAATATTTTTGGAGAAACTACAGCTATTAGCTAACATTGCTAATTCTGGACTAACATGCCTTTCTAGCAGGGGCGATAAATCATCTTTATATCCAAAGCTTGCATGTGTGTGTGATTTTATTTCATAAATGCAATGTACACAATATGATTGCCAATATGTTAAAAATACATGGATAACACAAGAAAGTGAAAACACTTAATTCCATTGTGGTCCATTTAAAAATAAAATGACAAAATAGAAGTAATAATAATAATAATAATAATAATGATAATAGTGTGTATATGATAACAAGAACCTAAACAATGTATAAATACATTAAGACAGTAACTTAACATAAAAAAATTACATAATTAACAGGAAATAAAAGGGTTGAGTTCTTCTAAAAATTGTTGAGGGCTAAGGTTCTAAAAACATTCTGGACTCGCATGCTATTTGCGTCATTAATTGGCTTCACTTCCTAAGTAGGGCCATCTGCCCATTTACATGGAACAGGTCGATGAATGTCATGGTATCTTCGCAGATTGAATTGTTTGGGACACGTAAACATGCCTAAATGATCACTTTTTACACTCGTGTAAACAGTACTGTTAGATTCGGTGAAAGGAATGATTTCTTTTGGCTTGAAGAAAAAAACTCCTTCACGTAAACTTAGCTAATGTCTCCTCCTAATCAACATATAATACACCTTGGATCTTCAACATTCTGCTAAATGATAAGCGACGTTTTATTATGTTCCATGACAGAAAAAGAACACAACTTTGTAATTTAGCAGCCTATCTAACAGCTGCAACACTTTGTCTGTATTGTGGCCAGCAGGTGGTGCTGTGCAATGAGTAAACCCCAATGCCTGCCATGAAAGACTACACTGACAACTCTGACTACTCTGACAGTTTTTTTTTAAATACTAAATTTGTTGAAAGTTTGATGAATGTCCTCTCATGTCTTACCTCAAACATCCAGTAAGGAAGGGTAGTAAAAAGTTAAATACTTTTTAGAGCCAGAAGGGGGCAATCAGTGTCAACCTACAAATTGTCAGTGTAACCACATCAATATATTAATAGCCAAATGGTCTCTGTGTGTGTGCATGTGTGCATGTGTATGGTGGCGATCATGGAGGAACTGGGGAGAGCTGACATTTGCTGTTTGGTATGCTTATGTATTTTATGTCAAAGATGAATGCCGGCAAAATGGAATGTTGATAAGAGTAAATTTTTTGGATGAACTACAGACATTAGCTAACAACACTGAACAATGGAAGTAGATAATTACATTTTGGACTCACAAGACATTCCAGCAGGGGGCGGTCAATTATCTTTATATTAAAAGCCAAGTGGCGTTTTTGTGCGTGTATGCGTGCATGTGATTTTATTTAATAAGTTCAATGTAAGTACGTAATATAATTATAAATACATTAAAAATACACGGATGACAAAAGAAAGTGAACACACTTATTTCCATTGTGGTCCATTTAAAAATCAAGTGACAAAATAGAAGTAATAATCAAATTTAAATAATAATAATGATAATAATAATAATAGTGTGTACATGATAACAATAACCTAAACAATTTATAAATACATTAAGACAGTAAATCAACATTAAAAATTATGTAATTAACAGGAAATAAAAGGGTTGAGTCCTTCCTCTAAAAACTGTTGTGGTCTAAAGTCTAAGGTACTGAAAACATTCTGTACTCACACGCCGTTCCAATTCATTGTTCAAAACAATTTATTACCACCCTTGAAAACTGTCAGTTACCTATTTTTTTAAACATTACCCAATCTATTACCCCATGGATCCCCACGAGCAACACACTAGTTAAGATTAATATACTTAGATCTCAATCTGCTCTGTGTAAGCCTGATCCTGTCAGATTTTAAAAGCTAAGCAGAGTGGTTATTGTTTGGATGGGAGACCTCTTCAAGGAGGGTAGCTGGTGTAAAACTTGTGCCAGATTCCAATGTGGATCTGTTGTGGATCCACTGTGGTGACTCTGAACAAACAGGAGGAGCAGCAAGGCAAACAACAACAACATGGTAGGACTAAGTACGAGGGTATTTAAAAGGCTTATCTGCCTCACCAAGAAACTGTTGGGAAAGTGTAAGTACACGGACCCACAACAGGGGGCGCAAATGAACGGACAATGGAATAGGTCAAATAACACACTTTACTGTTGTGAATATGCACAACAAGTACAACAGATTACAATAATGGACAAAGTCAAATTCACACAGGTGTCGTGTGGGCAGGCTCGAAGATAGGAGACGCCTCTCCAAAGTAGAACCGGAACCACACGGTTTCCTCCGCCACCAGACCCCGGGAATACTGGAGCTGCCAAGTCCCGAATTCCCAGGTGGCCACTGCCTCCGCGTGTCGGACCTGGTACTGCTGGCGAGGAATAAAGAACAATTAAAGGAGGGCGCGTTCGCACCCAGGAATCCGAACGGCAGGTAAGCTACTTCCACCTCTCGTTGGAAAGTTCTCTCAGAGTAATGCACAAAGTCACAAAGCTCACTGTCAAACAGTTAGCTGAGTACGTTACCTTCTCGGTAGAAACGATATCTCGGCAAAGAGATGGAGACGTCGTCCTGCTGATATACTCCTGCCGATCAGATGATTGGTAACAGCTGTTGCAGGTGATGCGTGACAGCTGTCACCCTGGCTGCTCCTGTGAGGCGGCTGCGCCCTCTGGTGCCTGGAGCCCGCACTCCAGACAGGGCGCCCTCTGGTGGTGGGCCAGCAGTACCTCCTCTTCTGGCGGCCCACACAACAGAAACACAAATAAAAAAGTATTTGTAGGCTCAATATTTGACATAGACTGGAAAAACAACAGCAAAAATCTATTTATATCCTTAAAATTGGCTGTGTTTCCAAATTTGGGTTTGGGGGGCATCAATCCAAGGTCAAATTCTGCAGGAGTGACAAATGAGCAATCTTTGTAGCTGTATTGGACATCACATTAGTGTTCTGAAAGTGCTACAGCTAACAAGAATTATAGGACAACATCCTGTATCTTCAGGTAGATTTCAGAAGACCACCACCTGAACCAATACAGGTTGGGACTTGAGCACCACTATGCAATAGATGACATCTCAGCACCACACCAGTCATCACCCTCAAGGGACATGACCCTTGGTGCTTTCCAAAAGTCTGTTCTATTCTATGTTTAGGGGTCCAGATGGCTTTCCCCCATCCCCGTCCACGTTGTGTGCTGTTCTGAAAGGCAATGGCAGAATTATTCCCACCGAATACAGAAGCAGATCTTTTGTTTTGGTTTTGAGTTGTGAGAAAGGGTTTTTAATTTTATTTTATTTTATTCCAACCAACAAGGGGAGTTGTCCATGGGGGTTTTGACAGTAACATATCACTATGTGCCACATTGTCTAAGTCTGATACAGATTCCAGGTGACTCATTGCTGAGGACTCTAGACCAAGTTGAGCCCATGAAATGCCTTGCTGTGTCCAAAAATGGGTTATGATATCCTGGATAGTTGGAAGTCTTGACCCAAAGTAACTCCTTAAAATAGTGAATGTGGCCATGCTCAGCGCAAGCACATACTTCCAAACATAAACTTTATCTTCAGAAGTACTGTTAAAGCAAAGTCTAGAAACCGTACCCTTCTGCAGACCGTAAAGCATCTGAGAACCACATCTGGGGATAACAGCTAGCATTTACACCAGGGTGGGCCACAATAGGGGTTTTTTCCTTCCATTTTCTTCACATTTGAGCTCATATTTACTCCGTGGAAGGTAATTATCTAAGTGATCAGAAACCATATTTATTCCCATGTGGTATACCACAACACTTTTTTTACTTTGAAGTGTTTGCTGAACAAAAACACCATCTAAATGCTTACAGATATAAAGCTGGAAACTAGCGCGGTCTGGGTTTTTTTTTTTGTGATGTACAGGATTTGCTTTTTGAAATAGGTAGAAATTATGGTGACTGAAATAAAGTAATTCATATGTACATATGAGCTGCAGTATATGTGGACTGCAGTGTGGAAGACACCGTCTCTGTGGTTGTACTGCAGTTCCTACCCGTTCATTACTTCCACTGTCACACAGACAAATGGTGATGAAACGATACAGCCCATAACTTCCAGGCGGCAGAAATAAGCGCACAGTGCAGGACAGGTGTCAGTGATAGTGTACAACCAACACAGTTGTTATTTTCACACCCAGTGCCCATGCTAGGAGCTGGCCAGAGTGGTAGGATGCATCCGGGGGGGACATACTGTCTGCACCTAATGGAATATAGAGATCAGCTGGTTAGAAGTGTATGAAAAGGAGGTATTCAAATACTTTGCCTCAGCGAGCTGTGGTACATGATTGCTGCTCCCGTAAACGATCCACTCGTATGTGTTAAGATTACAACGTTTGCCAGAATACCTCTCACATCTCCACCCACCAGCTAAATCCCAGTGTGCACGATACTGGCACACTGGTATCTTTAGGGAGGTGGCAAATGATTACCTGATTGGTTTGTTTCATGTTGTACCCAGAACATGGCAGTGAATACAACCCATTCTACTTTGCAGTCAGATTGCACAACGTATAAATAGCAAAGGAGAGTTGGACACATCCCACATGCACTTGCGTGATGCAATTCAGGCTGAGTGCCATCGATTGTTAAAACAGGGCCTATAATCTCCTTGGCAAGATGCAAAGATCAATGATCAGGGTCAAAGATCAGCAATCAGTGATCACACCTGATCAGGAACAAAGATCAGGATCAAGTAATCTTGGAGAAATACTCACACAGAAATAAAAGGAAAAGGGCTGTAATGGACTCTGGGTCCTTGAAGGGTACATGCATTGTCTGAGGTTTCTTCTCCGTTTCCTCAATTGTGAAACTGGGACTGAAAAATAACATGCATTTCCTCGAATGGCCGCTTGAGGGTGGCTTCAAAAGTGAATGAGTCCCCTTGGACACCCATGTTAAAATGTCCAACTGTACAGCAGAAATAAACATGGTTACAACTTTGGTCTATTAATAGTTTTAATTAACTAAACAGACTAAAACTATTTAGTCTGTATAGTTAATTTGCCATGCATAATTAGGGGCGAGGTCGATTATGTGATATGTAGCTATCATTCAGATAGTTTTCTGGTAGCATTCCTATTTCCTTTTTGAGCATTTTAATGCAAATATGAGATAATGTGGCTTGCTGTGTGGTTAATTGTATTAACAGACCATTCAATAAGTTCATGCGTCAGTATTTTTGAGTGAAATTTTAGTATTATTGAAATTTGATGTTAGTATCACTATCACTGATTAGCATTTATAAGTAACAGGGTAACATTAACTACAGTGACAGGGCCATGTATAGAGTTGTTATATGTCGGCCAACGTTTTGAATCCTGCACCCAAGCTAGCCATTATAAATCACCCAAACCCAGGTAACCTTGCTTTTTAGCCTTAAATGGCTTGATAACACTGGGACAAGTGGGCTTGTTGTAACTTTGTTCATACTCCCCAGGTCACACCAGCCTTGCCCAGGCTCCACCTATTCACCTGGGTTGGGCTGCAGTTAGGCAGTCAGGAACTGGCAAGATGTTGACATCTAGAGCCATCCATAGACTGTATATATATATATATATATATATATATATATATATATACTGGAGAAACCCTACATGAGATCACATATGACTGGGTGCTCTGGGAGTCACTATGTTGGCAGTGCTTACTCTGCCTACATGACAACAAACCCATTAATATATAAAGAGATGAAGCATGGGTGAATTCATCTATGACCCAGGTGGGGCAAAAGAAGCCTGAAAATGCTCCTATCTTCAAGTCTGAACCACCTAACAGGCTAACTTTGGCTTGGGTGTTTATTAAATCATATTTTTGGGCACTGCGTGGTGTTTCCCATAATGGTTTGCTTTGGTGTGGGCATTAAAAGTTATGACCCGCTTATTGTCTCAGTAATAGTTTATCAGCGGGACCTAACGAATCAAGCTGCTAAAAGTGCTAATGTCATTAGCATACATTAAATAAGACAAGAGTTTCAATCAGACAAATACTGCAGATAATTAATTAGGATATTTCACCACATAACAAGCCATATTATTCCTGGCATTTGCAATAAAATGCTTAAAACAACAGGCATAACAACTAGCGACTGCATCAAACAGCCTCTGAGCTACTGACGCTATGAGAGTCAAAGGTGTTTGGCTCAGCAGCTCTCACTAAATGACCATGCCCCTAATTATGCTTAACTTCATGCCTTAAAACATCTAAAAACTAAGAAGCTAGACCCCCACCACCACCACCACCTACTGCGTAGAGCTGTCATAGAGGTGGAAACTAGCTATAGCTGTAGAGATCAACACTGTTATTTCTGCCAGATTGTAAACATTTATTCTGCTCTAAAGTTGAGACTGGAATGGGAACCTGCTCGCTTTTGGAGCCAGCCTCAAACCAAGGGACTTCTTTTCTTGTTCTGGGTGGGCTTCATCAGATGCCATCAAAGCTTATCTCATTGAGTCGCCCCATTTAAGCTTCAAATTGGGTCTTCAGAAAATTTACAGGTGACCTCACAGAGGGTTTGTACAGTATATATGCAGGCTATGGTTTTAGTATACTTTTCTAAAACACTTTAAATATCTTAAATTTGATTTTAATTGTTTTATTGATTTGTTTATTTATTTATTTATTGCCATTGCCCCATCTAACAAACATTGACAAATACGAGGTCTGTCCATAAATTATCGTACCTTTTTATTTTTTTCAAAAACTATATGGATTTCATTCATATGTTTTTACGTCAGACATGCTTGAACCCTCGTGTGCATGCGTGAGTTTTTCCACGCCTGTCAGTGACGTCATTCGCCTGTGAGCACGCCTTGTGGAAGGAGTGGTCCCGCCCCCTCGTCGGATTTTCATTGTCTGGAAATGGCGGAATGAAAATGACTTTTTTTCCCATCAGAATTTTTTCAGAAGCTGTTAGAGACTGGCACCTGGAAACCATTCGAAAAATTTATCTGGCTTTCAGTGAAAATTTTACGGGCTTCACAGAGAATAAGGAGTTTAACTACAGGTTTAAGGACCCCTTTAAGGATGGTCGGTGCGCCGCGCTGCGAGCTGCGACGATGCGGCACAAACCACTGGATCATTTCTAAGCTGATGGCTCTGTGGATACGAGACCGTCGTGTGCTCTTTCTCTGGTTATCACAAGACCTGGACATCAGCCATTTTCCGGCAGATTTCACTTTTAACAAGAGATTTTGTCATGGAAAGCCGTGCGGAGGCTTCGCGCGTCACGACCGATTCGCTGATGAAGCGAGACAAAGGAACACCTCCGTTTCGGAGTGTTAGAGGACAAGTTGGGACATGTGATAACCAGAGAAAGAGCACACGATGGTCTCGTATCCACAGAGCCATCAGCTTAGAAATGATCCAGTGGTTTGTGCCGCATCGTCGCAGCTCACAGCGCGGCGCACCGACCGTCCTTAAAGGGGTCCTTAACCCTGTAGTTAAAGTCCTTATTCTCTGTGAAGCCCGTAAAATTTTCACTGAAAGCCAGATAAATTTTTCGAATGGTTTCCAGGTGCCAGTCTCTAACAGCTTCTGAAAAAATTCTGATGGAAAAAAAGTCCTTTTCATTCCGCCATTTCCAGACAATGAAAATCCGACGAGGGGGCGGGACCACTCCTTCCACAAGGCGTGCTCACAGGCGAATGACGTCACTGACAGGCGTGGAAAAACTCACGCATGCGCACGAGGGTTCAAGCATGTCTGACGTAAAAACATATGAATGAAATCCATATAGTTTTTGAAAAAAATAAAAAGGTACGATACTTTATGGACAGACCTCGTACACATGAGCATAGGGCTGTTAATGTGGGAAACAAGGCTTACAGCGGGTCAGTGTTTTTAGCTGTTTCAGGCAGACGAATCAATGACGTGTGCACAGCTTAGAAAGGGAAAGCAAAGTGATTCCTGGGCAGTGATGTGTGACAGGAGATATCAGAGACCTGGAGCTGGGTCAAACATCACTGACAGCCATCACGCCTCGCGACATCCACATGAGACACTGAGAATTGTGCTCAGCAGATACGGGTCAGCGGAGGCTGAAGATGAGTAGGATCGTCACCTCTAGCACAGTGATGGTCATTAGGTTTAGGATCTGATTCCAACACCGACTGCTCAGGTGGTCCTGAAACACGGGGAGAGGAGTTGGTGTGTTCAGGCGAGCAGGTAACCTAAACCTTCACACCCACTGCCTGCAGCTGCCTGTTCTCCCTCAGGAGCCTGGGCTTCTTTTACATCCTCTGTAGAACATGAGCACTACAATAATCTCCACCAAGAAACTTGAGTCCATAAAAATCTAATGGAGTAGGATGAGAGAGCAGGAGAGGAACTAAAGCTTGCTGAGCAAATCTCAGAAGCAAAATAGATTTTCTGTTCTTTAAATATCTTGTAAAACTGCATCTGGAGTTGAATGCAAGTACCTAAATAAGTGTACAATTTTGGACACACTTTTCAAAAGCATCTTCACAGTATTAAGGAACTTGCAAAGAAGAGTTGACAACTTCTTTATAATAATGATGTGTAATTTTCTTAAGCAGAACACACACTTAAAAGCACAAAAATGCATCACTTGGGTCAGAGAATTGACCACTCTTATAATCAATGGTGGACACAGCTAACCTAAAAGTTAGCTTTGATAACTGCTAATCTGCAAACTGAAAAGATAACCGTAATAATGCTAAACCAATAACCAGCTAAAATATTTAGATGAAGCTACAGCTAACTGCTAGCTTTCTTCTTTGTAAAAAAACACCACCAATTTAGCTTTAGTGTTCTTCATTTATTTTCTTTTTTTTTTTTACTTTAAAACACGGATAAACAGACCTAAATAGCTGAAATTTTGGTATGATGTGGTGTAAACATGGAGATTCCCAAAAAGGTATAAGTCAAGATCAGATGATGATCAAGATGTACATAAATAATTAAATGAACAAATAAAATTAAGCAATAGTTTCCATTCAGTATGGAATTTATTCACAGTACACAAAGTATTGCATAAAAAAAAAATACACACAAAAATAATTCACAAACCATAAACTTTAACTTGAACTTATTTGGCACACAACTTGTCAATAACAAAAAGTGATTGCTCGAAGGACCAATGCTGTTGTATTCCTTGTCTACGTGGTCTAGTCAATAGAATGATAACCACTGCTATCTCACCAGCCAGACAGGATTCAGCTCAGGCATGCCCCCTTCTGGGTAACCATCCAGGCGATGACGATGATGAAACTGATGAAGAAGAGGACTACGACCACTATCTTCCAGATCTGTTCCCTGATCCAGGTGATTATGGTGAACCTGACGATGACCTCAACACCAACGATAAGACCTCCCGAGTGTAAATGTATTCTTACCATTGTTTAATGACCCTGCAGCTGAAAATCTGAATAAGAAGTGGTTGCTTAGTAACAATTGTTTACTTTTAGGTGAAGATGTAATACCGTTGGAATGCATGATAAACAGGGGGGAAATGTTGGAGTTATTCTGTAGATACACTGTTTTATTTTATCATGCATGTTTTGTGTTCTCTGCTCTGGTAGAATGTAGTTCTCTCTGCTCTGATAAAGTGTATTGTACTGATGTGATGGGTGACGGTTACTTAAGATATGTGACATGACGTGTTTCTGCAAGTTGTGGTATCTCTGTGTGCACGCTAAGCTCTTTTTAGGACATGTACCTACAGGAGGTACAGGAGCTGTACCTTTGATAAGAGGAAGAGACAACCAGGCAATAAAACAAGTGAGAGATAGAATTCAATTTAAGCTCGCGAGGAGTGCAGTCAGGCTGTACACCAAAGCTACACTAAAGTCTGGCCTGCGCTCCCGCTCTTTTTATTTAGGACTTCCCTACATACATGGGCGGTACAGCTCCTGAGGGGAAGAGTGATAGCGCGTGAGCTGTTGCCGCAGAACTGCTGATTGCACAATACATTCAGGATGTTCAGAACCTTTTTAATCTTGGGCTCGGTTAAGATGTGTTTAAGACATCTAACGATTAATCACACTTCTTCTGACAAAAGGACTGATGTATCACAATCACACTGTGGTTGGAACATTCAATTCTCTATTCTTTATCTTACTGCTCAGCTTCGGCTGCGTCCTGCATGAGTCATCTTCACATGTCCTAAAAAGAGCTTAGCGTGCACACAGAGATACCACAACTTGCAGAAACACGTCATGTCACATATCTTAAGTAACCTTCACCCATCACATCAGTACAATACACTTTATCAGAGCAGAGAGAACTACATTCTACCAGAGCAGAGAACACAAAACATGCATGATAAAATAAAACAGTGTATCTACAGAATAACTCCAACAGTGATATACAAGACAATTCCACAGTGACATGTGTGACCAAAAAGGGGGTGAGCAGAAGCAAAGCTTATAAACGCCCACCCCATATATACATACATACATATATACACATTACCAACCCCCAGAGCAAGCACACAGGTGACAGTGGTAAGGAAAAACTCCCTCTGATGTATTGAGGAAGAAACCTCAAGCAGACCAGACTCTAAGGGGTGACCCTCTGCTTGGGCCATGCTACAAACACATTTAACAACACAAACTCAAATCCCATTATCATAAACATATTAAGTGAACACCGTGTCTTCGTCTACATACATATACAGTATACATGTATACACACACACTAACATACACCTACACATACATACATAATTACACACACACACACACACACACATATATATATACATATATACACACATACACACATACATATATATACCTATACATAGATATACATACATACATGCACATACACAAATGAATGTTACTGAACAAGTTCATAATTACAACTGACAACACAAAACTCATCGTACTTCATTAGATACATATCTTGAAAACATAATTTTTTTATATTGATTTTTAAACTGATTGATATTTGGACATCGTTTGAGTTCATCTGTCAGGTTATTCCATAATCTAGGGCCACACATGGAGACATAGAAACCTTTCCTGGTCGTCCGAGCACCAGCAATTTTAAAATGATACAAGCCCCGTAAATTATATTTTGCTTCTCTCTCAGTAAAATATTCTTGAATTCTAAATGGCACTTGTTTATTTTTCACTTTGTGCATTAATTGAACAGTCTTGAACGAAACAGTGGGTTCATTATGAACTTAGTTTGATAATTAGCTGTTATTCAATTCACTGAATAGCTATTATTATATAACTCCTAAATAGATCCTTGTCATTTGATTGGTGGTTTGTATGTCACGATAGTGATCATTCGTCCCATTTGCCATTTTGTTCCATTTACCATACAATTTTGGTTCCATTCATTTTGTACCATTGTACGCTGTGACCACCTTAATGTAAAAACGCGGCTACTGTGCTTAGTTTAAAAACAAACTTGCTGGGGTTTGTTTTGGTGACAGACAACAATTTGAACAAGCTTATTGATGGTGCTCATTCTTCAAACAGAAAAAAAACAAACAAAAAAAACAAATCCAGTATGCTGTAAGCCATCTGAAGGCATTTGCAATATTTGATTTGGACACTGAGTAATCCTGTATTCAGAGCATGCAGGGTACAGGATGGCACATAGGGTTTATCACATTCAAATATAAGGTGCTGGTCATAAAGTTAGAATATAGTGAAAAAAGTTGATTTATTTCAGTAATTCCTTTCAAAAAGTGAAACTTGTATAATGTATACATTCATTCTACACAGACTGATATATTTGAAGTGTTTAGTTCTTTTAATTTTAGTTGTCAGTTATAATCATCAAGATTAAAAGAAATAACATTTGAAATATATCAGTCTGTGTGTAATGAATGAATATAATATACAAGTTTCACTGTCTGAATGGAATTACTGAAATAAATCAACTTTTTCATGATATTCTAATTATATGACCAGCACTTGTATGTAGGTACGACTCAGAGGGTGCTTGACCATTTCAAATTTTCTAACTTAACAATAAAACGTTGAAAAGTGTCATGAGTCATGTCACAGCAATAAAAATAAATAAAAAAAATCTGGAGGCTTGGCTATCTTCTACAACCCCAATTCCAGTGAAGTTGGGACATTGTGTGAAATGTAAATAAAAACAGAATACAATGATTTGCAAATCCTCTTCAACCTATATTCAATTTGAATACACCACAAAGACAAGATATGTAATGTTCAGACTGATAGACTTTTTTTGTTTTTGTGCAAATATTTGCTCATTTTGAAATGGATGCCTGCAACACATTTCAAAAAAGCTGCAACAGGGGCAACAAAAAACTGGGAAAGCTGATGAATGCTTAAGGAACACCTGTTTGGAACATTCCACGGGTGAACAGGTTAATTGGAAACAGGTGAGTGTCATGATTGGGTATGAAAGGAACATCCCCAAAAGGTCCATAATATAATCAGAAGATTCAGAGAATCTGGAGAACTTTCTACATGTAAGCGGCAAGGCCGAAAACCAACATTGAATGCCCATGACCTTCGATCCCTCAGGCGGCACTGCATTAAAAACTGACATCATTGTGTAAAGGATCTTACCGTGTGGGCTCAGGAACACTTCAGAAAACCGTTGTCAGTTAACACAGTTCGTCGCTACATCTAGAACTGTAAGTTAAAACTCTACTATGCAAAGTGAAAGCCACACATCAACAACATCCAGAAACACTGCCGCCTTCTCTGGGCCCGAGCTCATTTGAAACGGGCAGATGCAAAGTGGAAAGGTGTGCTGTGGTCTGATGAGTCCACATTTCACATTGTTTTTGGAAATCATGGACGTCGTGTCCTCCAGAAAAAAGAGGAAAAAGACCATCCAGATTGTTATCAGCGCAAAGTTCAAAAGCCAGCATCTGTGATGGTATGGGGGTGTGTTAGTGCCCATGGCATGGGCAACTTACACATCTGTGATGGTACCATCAATGCTGAAAGGTACATCCAGGTTTTGGAGCAACACATGCTGCCATCCAAGCAACGTCTTTTTCAGGGATGTCCCTGCTTATTTCAGCAAGACAATGCCAAGCCACATTCTGCACGTGTTACAACAACGTGGCTTCGTAGCAAAAGGTACTTGACTGGCCTGCCTGCAGTCCAGACCTGTGACCCAATGAAAATTTGTGGTGCATTATGAAGTGCAAAATATGACAACGGAGACCCCAGACTGTTGAACACCTGAAGCTGTATATCAAGCAAGAATGGGAAAGAATTCCACCTACAAAGCTTCAAAAATTAGTGTCCTCAGTTCCCAAATGCTTATTGAGTGTTGTTAGAAGGAAAGGTGATGTAACACAGTATTAAACATACCACTTTCTCAGCTTTTTTGAAATGTGTTGCAGGCATCCATTTCAAAATGAGCAAATATTTACACAAAAACAATAAAGTCTATCAGTTTGAACATTAAATATCTTGTCTTTGTGGTGTATTCAATTGAATATACAGTAGGTTGAAGAGGATTTGCAAATCATTGTATTCTGTTTTTATTTACAATTTACACAACGTCCCAACTTCATTGGAATTGGGGTTGTATATGCATGTTGCTTTGTTATCAACAGCAAATAACAATGATCCCGTTTGCTGGTTAAAGGGACATGTGCCCATATTGATCAATTACTGGAACAATGTGAGCCTGTGTGTGTTTTGGGGATTGCACTTTAATTTGTATTAAAATAAAAGGCAGTGGGTGTTGGACTTCACACATTTATCACCATTTTGTAATGTTTTTGTACTTCATTTGTACCATCCAGATACATTTTTTTGATAGAACATCAAGCACAAATGCCCTTGAATTAACAGTCTTCTGGGAGTGGACAGCTGCGCTGCACAGACCCCAACACCCCAAACCTACTCTTAGCCCCCATCCCAAATTAGAGCTCAGGTCTAATCAGAGACAGCTTGGAATTGTGGGTGGAAACTAGCCACAAACCTCTTCAAATGACTGCTGGTTACTGTGAGAGGCCCCCCTGTTCTGTTGACTGTGCAGAATGGAGTACTGGACAAGACTCCCAGTTCTCTTGACCACACAATGGAAAATGGGACAGACCACACAACAATGAGGGATTTCTAACACAGTAGGCTGACCTAAACTCAGTTTGGAAGTGAAAACCTGCTTGAAAATTACCCAAAAAGAACAAAATCCAATGCTGCAGTGGAATACAACAGTTCTGTTTTCTCTTGGAGGATAAAAAGTCTGAGAATAATTAACTTTTAGACATGAGAAAAGATAGATAGATAGATAGATAGATAGATAGATAGATAGATAGATAGATAGATAGATAGATAGATAGATAGATAGATAGATAGATAGATAGATAGATAGATAGATAGATAGATAGATAGATAGATAGATAGATAGATAGATAGATAGATAGATAGATAGATAGATAGAATAGGTGGTAGACAGGCATTCCTGTCACCACATACAGATACACTTTTGATGGCTGAGTCCAGGAGTCCATTGAGAGCCTGGAACTTCGTTTTGACCCAAGAGAGTCACAAACCCATACATAACCATATGCACGAGAAAAGCTTCTGAGGAATGAATCTGTTTTTCTGCACCATCTCACAAACCCCTGATTAATCCTGTCAGCTACACTTAACTAAACCCATCTACTGTAACATATTGGAACAGCTCGTAGAGCCTGCAAATAGATGAATTAATAACAATAAAAAGGCTTTCATTAATTCTGAGGCTTGATTGAGGTGCACATTTGGAAATGCAGTAGACATCAGTCAGTGTAGATATACACACATCACCAGGTGCAAGGCTACTGCAGTGAAGATGAAACAATAAAAAAGCCTGCACACTTCTTTGTCACATTAAAGGCAGTAACAAAGTTTCGATCCCACTGGATCTTCCTCTGGTCATCGAAACATTGTCACATTAAAGGCAGTAACAGAGGAGTAAGTGTGCAGACTTTTTTTTTATTGTTTCATGAAATGCAGCAGACAGAAACAAATCAAGTATACAGGGACCCAACAAGACGTTTGGTATCGTAGCCATTTGACCTTGGAAAACTTGGCAGTTGCTGACGTCAGCATTAAATTAGACAGCGATTAGCCAACAATGAGTCCTCTTCACTCGTTGAGTTAAATATAGAAATGAAAGCATTAGTGGACATCTGGCAACCTCTCCTTGGCAGGCCTGCATGATTATCACTTTGTGTGGAAGCATTCATTTTGCTCTCAGTTGTAAGACAGAAAAAGTCAGTCCCCCTCATTATAACAGTTATAAGGGATCTGGCTCAGAGCACATGTCCAGTCAGTGGACTGCTGCTTTGCTACCTACACCGCTGATGCCGGAACATATGGGTCCATATTTAAACCTTGTCAAGGGTAAAATTGGGGATGTAGCTTGTAATTACAAGGTGGCAAATAAAGTCTAATTTGGGTCCAGCTGTGGTGGCCTTAACAGCAGTTTGTGTTACAGTTTTATGGTTCCCTACGGCATGTGTGTCTTTATAAAAACAAAGCTAATGTGCTTATTTCCATCGGTAATAACTGGAAATTTGTAATGGTGAGCACTCTCGCCCAAAGGCACGGCAATTTTATTTATATAGCACATTTCTTTACAAGTAAACTCAGAGTTAGGGTTGTTTTTCTATTGTGGAACCAATAAACATTAAGAAATGCAGAACTCCCACCAGTAACATGACCAAAATTCAACAGAGTACCCCATATATTCCTCCATAAAGGTAACAGCTGTTGTGTAAAAAGGAATAGTTTGGGGTGTTAAATATTGCCGAAAGCACAAAAGAATATTTGGCACTACTATCAAGTGAGCTAATGCTATCGTCACAATTCTTTTTCCATTATAAAAACTTCATCAATAGCCAATCCCCTTCTCTCAGTAGTGACATTATTCATGTTGACTGCTCATTACAGCTGTTCAAACACTGGATGGCCAAATGAGCCATGCTCTCGAAAAACACAGATCGACTCTGGCAGCATGTGCTAAAATAATCTGAAAGGGAGCATAATAATGTTTGTCATAACCTGTAGGACACAGAAGATCTGGCGAGAGGCCTTCAAACCCAAACACTGTGCGTATGAATGTTTGTGTGTATGACACAAACCCAAACAGGCAGCTGTTCACACTGGACCAGCAAAGAGGGAAGCAAGTCCACTGACAGAGGCCCTTCTCAAAGTGCTTGTTTCATCTGCTGAGGAGGTCTAAAGATCAGAGGGACAGACGGGGAAAAGACTCTTATAAGAACGATCTCAGGAGCCAAAAATAGTGGAGAACGCCTCCGTCTTGCTCCCTCTCTCTCCCTCTGTGACTCATTTGGAGTGTGTCAATTAGCATGAGAAGGTTCACTGCCTTTGTGGCTTGAACTGCACGCTGCATGGTGGTGACAAGGCCCAAAACAAACGTACTTTAAAGAAGGGATGGAGGCGTGGAGGTGGTTAAGAGGAGGGTCAGGGAGCGGGTACGGGAGGATGTGTCACAGTTGGAAATTGACGGTATTACCAAATTCTTCCAAGGACCTCCTTGGAAGGAAGAAGAGAGGAACAAGAGGTGTTTAGTTGCTTGATGTGCCAGCACCAATCCCAAGGCGTCAATTCATGACACTTTGGCAGAGCCCATAACACTTCCAGCAAAGGCATCTTTGTTATTTTACATTTCTGAATGTAAATAAGACAAACCCAAACCTTAACCCTTATTTGAATTCCAATCATACAGACAGTAAAAGAAGATTACTTCAGATTTTGCCAGAAAATCGGCTGAGAGAATTTTCAGGTACCACAGAAATGACCGTGTTAAGTGAGCGATTACTTATGGAGGCAGTGATAAGGTTGATTATATGCATTGTGAGGCAGTGTCAGCTGCAGCATTGGTCATGTTTAGCATTTCTGTGACTCTGATCAAGCATGCAGGTGTATCATTACTGATGATGATAGTGATGACAGGCCAAGAAGATGCCAACGTCATCAGAGGACAGGGTGAGATGGAAATGATTGATCTGCTGTGGTGACCCCTAACGGGAACAGCCGAAAGACAAAGAAGAAGAAGAACATGAACACAGCTACCTAAGCTTCACTAAAAACCCCACACTTAGATAAAGTTGAGGCCGTGGAGCACTCTGGTTACTAATAAAATGAATTTAAAAGGGTAGGAAACATAGTACCATACTATGCCAGTATGCTAGCATTACGAAATGGAAAATAAGTGCATCTTAAGTCTGGACTTGAAAGACTCTACAGAATCTTACTGTTTTATTGACACCTGGAGATCATTCCGCAGAACTGGGGCACAATACGAGAAAGCTCTGTGGCTCACAGACTTTGTATTCACCCAAGGGGCACAAAGTAGTTCTGTACCTTGAGAATGCAAAGCCCGGGCTGGTACGTAGGGTTTAATTAGGTCAGCTAAGTAGGGAGGTGCTAGTCCATGAATAATTTTATAAGTTAATAGCAGAATAGCAGATTAAAAGCATCACCAGTGGAAGATGGTCATCCTTGCTCAGAGAGGTGTTGAACGTGTAGTGATTCACCTTTCACAGCAGGGACATTCCATGTCTCTGGATCCCTTTGAAGTTGGGAGATATCAGGGGTGATTGAGAAGTTTTGAGCCTGACCCAGAAAAAGTGGGGCATGATTTGTCATCTTTGCATTCTGAGAAACCAACATTTCTTGAGAATGTGCCAAGTTTTGACTCACTGGGCATAATGTTGAGAAATGTTGGTTTCTCAAAATGCCAAAAGATGGACAACCACGCCCTACTTTTTCTGGGTCAGGCTCAAAACTTCTCAATCTCCCCTCCAACCAGTGAAGAGCTTTTGGAGTTATCAGATTCCTGGAGAGAGTTGTTTGCCAATCTTGATACATAATACATGAGTGAAGGTCCAGGTCCTCAGGGTTCTGTGCTTCCTGTCATAGTGCCCTGGTGTGAGACTTGCTCGCTAACCAGTGACCAAAGCGGATGATTGGATGGCTTTGATTCTTGATCATTCCTGAGAGTCCTTGTGTACCGCTGTAATGTCTTGGTGTCACATTAACAGTTACTTAGGGAGAGTCTGGTGAGGAGTATCTCTTGTATAGTTAGGGAATGTCAGGTATAACATTGACCATGTGCCATATTTCTCTGGACATGATCCAGCACACAGGAGCCTCAGTGTTGAAGACCCCAAGAACTGGAAAAAGCCAAGGGGCAACCATGTTTCACCTGGCTACAGTAGGCACATGGCTAGTTTCGAGAAGTAGGGATGGACCGGTTGTTGCCTGTGTGGTTGCCATCCAGGACTTGATGTGGTTCTTTGGTGTGCTGGATATTGCGATGTGCAGCATTACCGCATGCTCCCAGACCTGACCTTAAAAGCATGCAGCTGCACTGTAGCTCAGTACAATGAAAAAAACCCCACCAGTTAACTATAATGTGCTCCACATGCCGTTGGCCATTAAATTACAACATCTGCACATCAATTAATTCAACTCCATGTTCTCCACCAAGAACACTGACCATTCATATATCATCACAGACTCTGCTGAGCAAATAAATGGCTTCATCATCTCTGTATGTTGTGGGTCAATGTTTTCATTGCATTTTCAGTCATATTGATTTATGTCTGGACCTGGTAGCTGTGTGTGTGTGTGTGTGTGTGTGTGTGTGTGTGTGTGTGTGTGTGTGTGTGTGTGTGTGTGTGTGTGCATGCGTGGTATAGAGAAAGAGAGTGAGGGTGGAGAACAAGAAAATAGAACAGACAGCCTTTGTGTATGTTCCTCTGCTTGTTTCCTTGTAGACGAGATGCTGCTGGAAATAAGCCAGTAAACTTTAGACAGCTCACCATGTACAGCTTGATATGTTTTGCGGGAGGGATTGGGTGGGGATCAAACAACGAGCAGCAGATATGAGTTTGTGTTCCCGGCTCGTCGAGGAGGGGAGTTGACATACCAGACATGGTGAGCATACATTTCCTCTGGCCCTAGGCGTATGCTGAGGATCTGTTGGGTGGACTCATTACTCACTGTGAGCCAGAAGTCTGTCACACCCACTACGCACTGACCGTTGTGTAATCCCTCCTGGGGTTGTGGAATGAGTTTGTAATGATGACTGGTTTTGATTCTTCTTCACCCCTTGACACACGTGGAGGCATACAGCACAGAAACAGACAGTAAAACTTGCTGTGATGTAAGTGATACTACCTCGCAAGAGCTTCTGTCTCCAATAGGGGGTACTTAGCACTATCAGGTTCTATTTGACGCGTTCTTGTCTGCAGATTCAAGCATTAATGAGCTAGTCAAGTCTGGGAGCATCCACCACACTACGGAACTACCCTGGGTCCTGGATGGCAACTTCCGTGGCATTCAGCCAATCCATGTGGGTATCCCATGCAAAGAGAAACATGCCACATGTCCAAAATGTCATAGCTAACATTCCCTCACAATGCAAGTGATACTCCCAAACTGAGTCTTCCTAAGTAACCACTTTTTTGACACAAAGTCATCCCAGCGGTAATCAAATATCTCCTGAAGAGATACTTTAGGTCACTGTTTTTTTGCTAAATGCACAGCATTCTCTATATACCAGAGAGACCGTGGTATTTTTGTGTTAATTTTTGGCAACATGTATAAATGTATTTGACAATGTTCTAATTACCAAAAAATTAATGTAATTTTTCTGTTGATGTTCAGGAGTTAAATGACTGAAAGCGGTTGGGTAAAATTTTAGAATTGCCTAAATATGGTACAAAATCGTGCCAAAGTGTTCTTTTTGTCATAAAGATTTAGAAAAAGTATAGTTAGCCATATCTACAATGTGTGGTTAAAGATTTAAGATTTCAAAGCACACGTATTGCTATAATCAATGCTGTGTTCTTCCACACCAGAAGGGGGAGATAGCTCAAGAGTCTCTTTGGAAGATGACACAGGAAATAAATGGCTTTTTTATTTTAAAAAAGTTTAAAATTGTATTATACATATCAGCAGTTCAAGATCATTAAACAATAATTTCAAACAACCCCCCAAAAAAGAAAAAAAAATTGAAAAATAATAATTGAAAAAACACGATTGGAATTTATTGGGTTATGGCCATCTCTGGAAGTTATTACTTCCGGTTCCAAACAGTTGATTGACATGTCACAATATGTGTGGCAGTGACTACGAAGCACTTTTCTGCAGGTGAAAAACTGCATCAGCGTTCACAAAAATGCATTCAAATGCACTCACTGAATAAGGTTTTCATACTCAGCCGAGCTGATCTGTGACCACGTCTGATCAAGTATGAAAGACAAAGCCTACAATGTTCAGGTATGGCCTACCATTACCAGTGTTTTTATCTATAGAGACAATTACTCTGAGTTGTTGCCTTTATGAACATATTAATGTTTAGAGCCAGAATCCAGTGTCACAAAGGAGTTGCTAGGGAAATGAAGTCACACTAAAATGGTAAATGATGATGGCAAATGTAATCCACTTTACAGAATAAAGTCTTTATGAATCAACTTAACAAAATAACGCACTTCACTGATTCATACATTCATTTTTTCTATTTACTCACCATCCACATTGTTATGTAAGCCTGTTTAACTGCTCATTAAAGCAAATATCAGCCAATCACGTGGCAGAAACTTAATGCATTTAGTCTTGTATACCTGACCAAGAGGAGTTCAAAACAAACACCAGAATGGGAAAGAAATATGATTTAAGGGACTTTGAACATGACATGGTTGTTGGTGCCAGATGGGCTGGATTGAGTATTTGATAAAGTGCTGATCTACTGGGACCCAACCGAAAAACCATCTGTCAGACCTGCTATTGCTGGCATCCAATATTATTGGAAAAAAAAAAAACAGGAGTAATTTATGCTTTTTATTTGGCGTCCCAGTAGACTGCTAACATAGTGTTGGCTAATGCAAACTCTTAAATATCTATATTTCATTCATTTTTTACATACCGGTAACTCCAAACTTTAAGAATGCAATGTCCTTTCCAATGCAACATCCGTCTTTGTGCCACAGACCTTTGCTGGTGTACAAAGTCTATGGTGAAGTATTCCATTGGTATTTCAGTCTGAACCATGTTTGTTGTTGTGGTCATTCAGACGCTGGTCATCTTGCTTAAACTTTTCTCTTGGCATTGTTTTGTGGTGTGTTTAATTCACCAGTATCCAGGTGCATTGATGTTGATATTTTCATTCCTTCTCGAGGATTCGAATCCTTGCTGGACCTAAACTATTTCCTATACCTTCTCGTCAGGTCCATATGTCGGCTCTGCTATCCTTTCTGTTAATTTTCTTATGCTCAGTTTTGGAAGTGCCACTTGTTGTTGTGGTCTTCTCTTGCATATAGTGTCTCTTGCCCCATTTCAGCATTTCAGGGCCTCTCAGAAGTACATACAGTGAGCAGTCACTTATTTCACTCCAAAAAACGCTTCAAAGAAATCACCTTTCATGGGGGGTTCCTGTGGTGGAGACACGTACAAATGTGTCAGACCCTCTAAAATGGCACACAAGTCCCTGTAGCGGATCAGGGCCTTAGGGCCCCTTCACATATAGTGCAAAGTTTGCCTGAAGTGCACATGAAGCAGGGATCGTGTGCAAAACATGTAAAATTGTCCCTGCCTCAAACACCTCGTACACCTGTTGTCGGCCAAATTCCAGCTGACACACACAAACATCTAACACCGCTTGTTTGGTACTTAGAAAATGTGTGGTCATTAGCACTCCTGGCATGACAACAGTCTGCAGACAATCACTGTTGTGCTGGTAGTGAAATTTGAAATTTGACAGAAGGATTGGTGGAGATCTGTCAATACCAGTTGGACACATGTACTGTGTTTGGAGGGACATGGCCTAACAACTGCCCACTGTGATGCGCGTATGTCTGTTTGCTGTCATCATGTGAACATAAATTCAATTAAATTCAATTCAATTTTATTTATATAGCGCCAAATGACAACAAACAGTTGCCCCAAGGCGCTTTATATTGTAAGGCAAAGCCATACAATAATTACGGAAAAACCCCAGCGGTCAAAACGACCCCCTGTGAGCAAGCACTTGGCGACAGTGGGAAGGAAAAACTCCCTTTTAACAGGAAGAAACCTCCAGCAGAACCAAGCGCTGGACTGGTTGGGGCTGAGGGAGAGAACCAGGAAAAAGATATGCTGTGGAGGGGAGCAGAGATCAGTCACTAATGATTAAATGCAGAGTGGTGCATACAGAGCAAAAAGAGAAGGAAACACTCAGTGCATCATGGGAACCCCCAACAGTCTAAGTCTATAGCAGCATAACTAAGGGATGGTTCAGGGTCACCCAATCCAGCCCTAACTATAAGCTTTAGCAAAAAGGAAAGTTTTAAGCCTAATCTTAAGAGTAGAGAGGGTGTCTGTCTCCCTGATCCGAATTGGGAGCTGTTTCCAGAGGAGAGGAGCCTGAAAGCTGAAGGCTCTGCCTCCCATTCTACTCTTACAAACCCTAGGAACTACAAGTAAGCCTGCAGTCTGAGAGCGAAGCGCTCTATTGGGGTGATATGGTACTATGAGGTCCCTAAGATAAGATGGGACCTGATTATTCAAAACTTTATAAGTAAGAAGAAGAATTTTAAATTCTATTCTAGAATTAACAGGAAGCCAATGAAGAGAGGCCAATATGGGTGAGATATCCCTTACCAAAAAGTAGTATATGCAAGTATGTTTCAAGTATACTTCTAGTTTACTTTTTATATACTTATCAGTACTATTTTTTGGTAAGGGATGCTCTCCCCTTCTAGTCCCTGTCAGTACTCTAGCTGCAGCATTTTGAATTAACTGAAGGCTTTTCAGGGAACTTTTAGGACAACCTGATAATAATGAATTACAGTAGTCCAGCCTAGAGGAAATAAATGCATGAATTAGTTTTTCAGCATCACTCTGAAACAAGACCTTTCTAATTTTAGAGATATTGCGCAAATGCAGTCCTACATATTTGTAAAAGCAGTCCTACATATTTGTTTAATATGCGCATTGAATGACATATCCTGATCAAAAATAACTCCAAGATTTCTCACAGTATTACTAGAGGTCAGGGTAATGCCATCCAGAGTAAGGATCTGGTTAGACACCATGTTTCTAAGATTTGTGGGGCCAAGTACAATAACTTCGGGTTTATCTGAGTTTAAAAGCAGGAAATTAGAGGTCATCCAAGTCTTTATGTCTGTAAGACAATCCTGCAGTTTAGCTAATTGGTGTGTGTCCTCTGGCTTCATGGATAGATAAAGCTGGGTATCATCTGCGTAACAATGAAAATTTAAGCAATGCTGTCTAATAATACTGCCTAAGGGAAGCATGTATAAAGTGAATAAAATTGGTCCTAGCACAGAACCTTGTGGAACTCCATAATTAACCTTAGTCTGTGAAGAAGATTCCCCATTTACATGAACAAATTGTAATCTATTAGATAAATATGATTCAAACCACCGCAGCGCAGTGCCTTTAATACCTATGGCATGCTCTAATCTCTGTAATAAAATTTTATGGTCAACAGTATCAAAAGCAGCACTGAGGTCTAACAGAACAAGTACAGAGATGAGTCCACTGTCTGAGGCCATAAGTGTTGTGTGTTGGGGGGGTTTGGCTGGACATTTTGGTGTTCTTTTCTTTTCTTTGCTCTCCAGGTGGTATGTAAACTGGTTTTTGTCTGTGGAGAAGGTGCTGGCAGAAGAATCCTTTACCCTCATCAACATGACTTGTGGATGATGCTCACGTGCAAACTTAAAGACTTTCAGCTGAAGCGGATAATGAGATGGCGTTCTGCATTTAAGCCATGAGTGATTCAAGCAGAATTGCTGGGAACTGGACCTTGTGACATTCATTTGTGAGACGCTGAGGACCGCGCCTGGGTTTGACACATCGTGCCTGTGAAGGAGGACGGGTGAGGGACACATGCTGTCAGCACACATCAGAGGTGATTGTCTGAATAAGTGTTAACAGTAATTTGGTATTTTGTTACGCAGTATATGTGAATATTGATGAGAGTTGTGCAGCTCGCTTCTCATGGCCGTGGCATGCGGACAGATGATCCTCCACCTGTTGTGAGAAGCTGCTCATTTACATAAAGCTTAAATTCAGACCTGAATGTGTTGCTGATAGTGTGTGCCTTTGAAGGATATTAGTTGTAGCTGTTGACTTACCTCACCTCTTCTATCCTTCACAGAGTCAGTTTGTCGTGTCCACCTGGGGGGTGTTCAGCGGTGAATGTGAGTCCAGAAGCGCCGGGCTTCGATCCCTTTGGGCGCTGGGGAGCGCGCCGTCCTTCACTCCACCACACAAACGCACTTTATGTTGTACACCAAGTTTTGCACAAGAGGGGGATAATAAAATTGTTTTGTTTTTTGGAACCGCTTTCTGGTTATTTAGCGCTGGGTTCAGTCAGACGCAGGTTCGCTCCTCAACCCGCGTCGGCACATAACAGTAGTTCCCGGCCATTCTAAAATGGACCCAGCGGCAGAAGCGGTTCCATTTGCCGAATGAGTTCAAGAACACTTGGAGAAAATATGGGAGCAATTACAGCATCTCGCAAACCAAATTAAACAAACAGATGCCCGCATTACGGAGCTTGCAGCGCAAGCCGTTCTGCTTCCTGCTGCTCCAGCTGCGGCACCATCGATACCGGTGCAGATAACTCCGTCACCCATAGATTCGGCTTCCGAACCGATTGTTTGTTATCCGGAGCCTTATGCGGGAAACGTTGAAGCCTGTGCTCCATTTTTGATGCAATGTTCTCTGGTTTTTGCTCATACCGTTGCCCAACGGTTGCTGAATCTCAGGCAGGGGAGGCGGAGTGCGGCGGAGTATTCTGTGGATTTTTTCTGCTCAGTCCGGTTGGAATGCCGCAGCTTTAAGAGGAGTGTTTGTGGATGGTTTAAACGAGTCATTAAAAGACGAGCTAGCAGTCCGTGACGAACCAAAAGATTTAGATGAGCTAATATCTTTGGTTATTCGTCTAGATGATCGGATAAAGGAGCGTGGACGTGAGAGAGGGCGGACATCAGAGTGGGTCTTTTCGTTTCGGGGCTTTCCCCGACACAGATCTGGGCTGCCTCTTCTTCGCCCCACTGAGACTCCTCTGACGGGACCTCTGGCTCCTCTTGCGGATGAGTCCATGCAGCTCGGACAAGCTGAAGCCGCCATATTGCCCCGTCACATAAGCGTCAAGAAAAACAGTGATGACGTATCTCCAGGTGTTCTGGGACAGGCATATTAATGGACGCAAAAAAAAAAAAAAAAAAAATTTATTTGGGCTGTTTTTGTTTTTTTTGTAAGGGGTTATAAATTGTTTGGGGATTTAGAGGCGGTTCTGGTGGAGTGAACGACTGGCGGTTCGGAGCTCGGCTGGACTCAGTCAATCGTTGGTTTTTATTATTTGTATTTAGGTATTTTCTGTTTGGGATGGGGTCGTTTTGTTTTGTTGTTTTTTATTTCCCTGCTTCCCTAACCCCAACCTCACTCGCCCTAAGACCGTTCATCTTGTGGGTTGTGGGGTGGTGCAGGTTGGTCACGCTGAGTGTTCTCAGAAGACCTCTGCACCTGGGGGGGGTTGTCAGGGGTGTTTTTTTGG
This sequence comes from Thalassophryne amazonica, assembly GCF_902500255.1. Lineage (NCBI taxonomy): Eukaryota > Metazoa > Chordata > Actinopteri > Batrachoidiformes > Batrachoididae > Thalassophryne > Thalassophryne amazonica. The sequence goes on along the minus strand of NC_047117.1, from coordinate 22,553,521 downwards.
TTTGGTTAGGGCCCGGTTCTACTCCAGCCTCGGTGGGCCTTTGACCGTTCGTCATTGGTGTTGCCGGGGTGTGGTGCAGCGGAAACATACCTCAGTCAGAGGGGTGGGCCGATCTGTTGCCGTTCGCCATTTCGGTAGTTCCACTCCTCCCGATAGGCTGGGGGTATGGTCGGGTTGGGGCACCGGACGTATTTCAGGTTTTCCGCTGCGCTTCGGGGTTGGGGCCAGGTTAGTTTTTCTTGTTCCCTTCCCCGGCTTAGTAATTTTGTGCCGTTCGCCAAAATTGAGCCGACGAAGGGCTCTGGGAGTGATCTGGGGTCTTTCGGGGTGCTGGGGGAGGTAACAGGGTTTGTCGGTTGTTTTATTTGCCCCCGGGGTAGTTTAATGAAGTCCACCGGGGTTTGGATTTTTGTGTTTCTTATGTTTCCTTCCAGGTTCCACCTCCAGGGTTGATGGGACGGTCCTCTGGGGGGGAATTGGCTTGTGGGGCCGACTAGCCAAGTGTGGCCGGGTCTGGGGTTCCTGGGTTGTGGGGAGGGTGCCTGCTGGGGTTGATGATACGGTCCTCTGGGGGGCGCTGTTGCTCCATGTGTACCTGGGGACCTCTGTGGGATTCCGGCTTTGGCTATTTCTCCTGGAACTGGCGGTAAAGGTCTTCTGGGGGTGTTGGGCCCTGCAAGTCGTTCTGGGGGGGTTGTTTGTTATTTTTCTTTGTGAATTTATGTTTGTATTGTGTTGTTGGGGCACATAACAATAAGAAGATCATTTGGAACCTTCACTAATGCTGTTTCTGTACTATGAGGAATTCTAAACCCTGACTGAAACTCTTCAAATAGACCATTCCTCTGCAGATGATCAGTTAGCTGTTTTACAACTACCCTTTCAAGAATTTTTGAGAGAAAAGGAAGGTTGGAGATTGGCCTATAATTAGCTAAGATAGCTGGGTCAAGTGATGGCTTTTTAAGTAATGGTTTAATTACTGCCACCTTAAAAGCCTGTGGTACATAGCCAACTAATAAAGACAGATTGATCATATTTAAGATTGAAGCATTAATTAATGGTAGGGCTTCCTTGAGCAGCCTGGTAGGAATGGGGTCTAATAGACATGTTGATGGTTTGGAGGAAGTAACTAACGAAAATAACTCAGACAGAACAATCGGAGAGAAAGAGTCTAACCAAATATCGGCATCACTGAAAGCAGCCAAAGAGAACGATATGTCTTTGGGATGGTTATGAGTAATTTTTTCTCTAATAGTTAAAATTTTATTAGCAAAGAAAGTCATGAATGTTGGGGAAAGTGTAGTGACACGGACCCACAACAGGGGGTGTAAATGAACGGACAATGAAAGAGTCAAATATAAACACCTTACTGTTGTGAAACAAGCACAACCAGAACACAGATGATTACAGAATTTATACATAGCTTCGTCAGCAGGGGGAGCTGTAGCCACACGGAGCGTTAAGGCTGTGGAGCGTGGGGAGGGCGGAACCTTGTCGGACCCGGAAGGGAGAGGGACGGCGCGTGCCTGGCCACGTCCTTCGTCTTGCTCCCGACGGCGTTCTTCTAACCGATTGTCTAACCGTATAACGAGATCGATAAGCCCATCTAAATCCCGCGGTTCCTCCTTGGCTACCAGGTGCTCCTTCAGGACCGACGACAGTCCGTTTATGAAGGCGGCGCGGAGTGCAACGTTATTCCAGCCGGACCTCGCAGCCGCGATGCGGAAGTCGACTGCATATTCGGCTGCGCTCCGGCGCCCCTGTCGCATTGACAGCAGCACTGTTGAAGCAGTATCTCCTCTGTTTGGGTGATCAAAAACCATTTTGAACTCCCTCACAAACCCAGCATACGTGGTAAGGAGCCGTGAATTTTGCTCCCAAAGCGCTGTAGCCCAAGCGCGTGCCTCACCTCGAAGCAAGTTGATTACATAAGCCACCTTACTGGCGTCAGACGCGTACATTACGGGACGTTGTGCGAAGACGAGCGAACACTGCATCAGAAAGTCCGCACACGTCTCCACCTCCGTACGGCTCTGAGGGACTTATGTATGCTTCAGGGGATGGGGGGGGGGGGGGGGTCGTTGAACGACCAGAGCAACGTCTATATTCCGCACTGGGTCAGCAGGAGGAGGAGCTACAGCAGCGCCCTGAGCGCGCGCTTCCACCTGCGCGGTGAGAGCCTCCATCCTGCGATTAAGGATGACGTTTTGCTCGGTCATCAAATCCAACCGAGCGGTAAAGGCGGTGAGGATTTGCTGCAACTCACCAATTACGCCTCCTGCAGACGCCTGTGCACCCTGCTCTTCCATTGGTTGTCCAACAGATGGTTGACGCCCCTCGGGATCCATGACGCTGGCCGAGATATCCTGTTGGGGAAAGTGTAGTGACACGGACCCACAACAGGGGGTGTAAATGAACGGACAATGAAAGAGTCGAATATAAACACTTTACTGTTGTGAAACAAGCACAACCAGAACACAGATGATTACAGAATTTATACAGTCAATCTAGAAAGGTGACGTGTGGGCAGGCTCGAGGATAGAAGACGTCTGTCCTGAGAAGAACCGGAACCACACGATTTCCTCCGCCACCGAACCTGGAGAATACTGGAGCTGCCAAGTCCCGAATTCCCAGGTGGCCACAGTCTCCGGATGTCGGATCTGGTACTGCTGGCGAGGAGCAAAAACAGTCAGAGGTGGGTGCGCGCACACCCAGTATCAACAATGGTGGAAATATCACCTCCACCTCTAATACAAGAACGTGCAGAGTAAAGCAGTTATCTCTCAGGGGGAAAAGGAATGCAGTCCTAGCTCCCAATCACCAGCTCCTGCTGTCCTGAGATTAAACAGATACTCCTGCAAAACACGTACAGAACAATACTTATGTATAAGCACACGAACGGCTGAGAGTCGTTACCTCTACAGGTAGATGATATCTTGGCAGCGAGGTGGAGATGACATCTGGCTTTTATGGAGTGATGAAATGAAGATGGGTGACAGCTGTCACGAGTTGATGTGTGACAGCTGTCACTCCCGGTTGTGTCCGTGGCGGCAGCGCCCTCTCGTGCCTGAAGCCCGCACTTCAGGCAGGGCGCCCTCTGGTGGTGGGCCAGCAGTACCTCCTCTTCTGGCGTCCCACACAACAATGAAGTCATTACTAGTTAAAGTTAAAGGAATACTCGGCTCAATAGAGCCCTGACTCTTTGTCAGCCTGGCTACAGTGCTAAAAAGAAACCTGGGGTTGTTCTTATTTTCTTCAATTAGTGATGAGTAGTAAGATGTCCTAGCTTTACGGAGGGCTTTTTTTTAATAGAGCAACAGACTCTTTTTCCAGGCTAAGTGAAGATCTTCTAAATTAGTGAGACGCCATTTCCTCTCCAACTTACGGGTTATCTGCTTTAAGCTGCGAGTTTGTGAGTTATACCATGGAGTCAGGCACTTCTGATTTAAGGCTCTCTTTTTCAGAGGAGCTACAGCATCCAAAGTTGTCCTCAATGAGGATATAAAACTATTGACGAGATAATTCCTTCCCACTGTAGCCAAGTGCTTGCTCATAGGGGGTCGTTTTGACCGTTGGGGTTTTTCATAATTATTGTATGGCCTTGCCTTACAATATAGAGCGCCTTGGGGCAACTGTTTGTTGTGATTTGGCGCTATATAAGAAAAAAGTTGATTGATTGATTGATTGATAATCTATCTCACTCACAGAGTTTAGGTAGTTACTCTGCCCTGTGTTGGTATATGGCATTGGAGAACATAAAGAAGGAATCCTTAACCCTAGTTACAGCGCTTTCTGAAAGACTTCTACTGTAATGAAACTTATTCCCCACTGCTGGGTAGTCCATCAGAGTAAATGTAAATGTTATTAAGAAATGATCAGACAGAAGGGGGTTTTCAGGGAATACTGTTAAGTCTTCAATTTCCATACCATAAGTCAGAACAAGATCTAAGGTATGATTAAAGTGGTGGGTGGACTCATTTACATTTTGAGCAAAGCCAATCGAGTCTAACAATAGATTAAATGCAGTTTTGAGGCTGTCATTCTCAGCATCTGTGTGGATGTTTAAAATCGCCCACTATAATTATCTGAGCTAAGCAGTAAGTCAGACAAAAGGTCCGAAAATTCACAGAGAAACTCACAGTAACGACCAGGTGGACGATAGATAACAACAAATAAAACTGGTTTTTGGGACTTCCAATTTGGATGGACAAGACTAAGAGACAAGCTTTCAAATGAATTAAAGCTCTGTCTGGGTTTTTGATTAATTAATAAGCTGGAGTGGAAGATTGCTGCTAATCCTCCGCCTCGGCCCGTGCTATAAATAAAAACATATTGCTGTGGCCATATATGTTGTGGGCTGCAGCGAGCATGCACGCGCTCCCTCGCTGCAGCCTATTGACAGGGTACCCCAGGCTGAAACGGACCATCAGATCAGAACAGTGGGTGATCTGACTTTCACGTCACCCACATGAGTTCTGTTCCATATGACAAGTTGTCTGTTCTGGCATGCTGTCCACAAGATACGCATGTCGGGCAGGACACCTGCGCGGGCCGGCTGCACACGTGCCAGCAGATGTGGACATGAGAAGAGCAAACTGCTTCTCATTCATGTCATTTCATGACTGTATGTCTGTGACCATGGGCCATCTACAGAGGAACAGATGGATCATATTTGTATTGCCCGCTTGACAACAGGGATTCAATATAAAATGCTGTGTTTTTTATGGTGTATCTTTAAAAAAAACATCCATCTCTTTGTTGATTTTAGGCATTTTCCCCACACCATTTACAGGCCACTGATGGTAAGTAGCTCAGTGGTAAAGTTTCGGGCTGGCAATCAGTAAAGTACAGATACGAATCCTGTGGGTGTTTTTTTAAATTTTTTTATTCCACATCAGCGGCGCAATGTGATTCCACAGGTACCAGCTGGTTTTTATGTTTTATTTATTCCACATAAGCGATGCGATGTGTTTCCACAGGTACCAGCTGGTTTTTATGTTTTATTTATTCCACATCAGCGGCGCGATGTGGTGCACCTCTCACTGTGTTCCTGGTCGAAAGACACCATCGTGTGGATGAACCTTCGCACTGGGATCGTGCACGCTTGCCTGTCGGCGGGATGTTTCGTGGTGTGCTAATTCGAACTGTTTTGTGCTGTTTCGTCGTATTCGACCAAACATTTCACTATGTGTAAAGGGGCCTTTATTGAAGTTTGGAAAAACTTTGGCCAGTTTGATGAGTTTCTATTTCTGCTGCCAGATTCAAATTGTACAGTCAGAATTTGGTGTAAACAACTTGAAAAGCATGGATCCATCCTGCCTTGTATCTGACATTTCAGGTTGGTGGTGGTGGTGTCATGGTTTGTCCATATTTCCAGCACAGTGATGAATTTATGGTATGAATGATTAAGTCGGTTAGGTCTGTTTTGAAAGCAAAAGAGGTTCAATCCAGTACTGGCAAAGTGTACCTAATAAAGTGGCTGGAGAGTGCAAAAAGTATTATATTTTATACAAAAACACTATCAATATTAATTGATGTGCAGTCATTGTAATAAACATTGATGCCAAGATGATTGGAATGAATTCATGAAATCTGGAAAAATGTGGTTTATCCGAATGCTTTATGGACATAATAATTTGAAGCCCATTCTGACTAGATGCCATTTATATGGTCTCTTGGGTACTGCTGGAATGACTTTGATGAAAAGGAAAAGTAACTTAAGGATATCCAGATGAGGAGTATCACTTGCATGGTGAGGGAGCTGTGACATTTTGGCTATGTGATGCATTTCTCTGGACATGATCCAGCACGCAGGTGCTTCCATCTTGATGACCTCAACACTTGGAGAAGGCCAAAGGGATGCTCACGTTTCACCTGGCTGCAACAGGTAGATAGTTACGTTCAAGAGGTGAGGATGGACCAGTTGTCTGCCTGTGTGTTTGCCATCTCGTACCCAAGGCGGTTCAGTAGTGTGGTGGATGTGGTGATGATTGGCACCAGTGCATGCTTGCAGACCTTATCCTGACCTTATCTGTTTCTGTAACTGTTTTTCACAGCATTGTCAGTGTAGAGGCAACAAAAATGTTTCCTAGATATTATGACACTACATAGTGTTTTTGTGCTATAAAATAGATGAGTTTTGAGTCTTTTACTGGCAAAAGATTCATCACTAAGAGCAGCCACATTTGTTTTTGTAGTTGGGGTTTCTCAATGACATCACTGGGGGTTTCCCAAACATTTACTTACCTCCCTACACAGGGAACAGTTCTGGCTATATTTGAATATGATATCATCTGCAAAACCAGATGTAGGCCCAAATCTTTTTTTTTTTTCTTGCTTGAGTTTTGGCCTGGTTGGTCAATGCTGCCAGTTGCCACAGTGGATGAGGATTTGGTGCAAGTGCCCTTCTTGAAGAAAACCCAGTTGTACTGGTGTTCCTAAGTGATCTACCACTTAAGTACTCAGCAGGACCTACTTTGCTGAAATCTGACAGGATCATGTGTGCACAGAGTGGAATGGGTGCACATATAGACCCAAACCTAATGGGGATAGTCCACAGAGCACCGGCCCTTCCTGTTTATTCCCGAATAGCAACTCTGGACATGTTTTGAAGCATCAAAGTAAGTTCTTGATCCATCTTTGTTATTCTTGAGCAAACATGACATACATAGTGGTTACAGCCATCATTGGCACCAGATTTGAAATCTGGATCCAATTTTTGAACTGTTCAAATATTTCATCGCAATTCTTGAAATCATTGATACTCCATGGTAACGTTGGGGTATGCATAGTCTTAACAGCTTCAAACATTTGTTGCATTTTTTGATCATGTCTCGCAGAGGGCACTTTTATTTTGTTTTGGGGAGCATTGCCAGGTCTGTGCTTTATAAGCCAGCCAGTTGCCAGGGCTGCACATTATAAGCTAGCCAGTTGCAAGGTATACACTTTATGAACCAGCCTGTTGAGAAGCAAGGTGGATTAAGCCATTTTATCTCATTTTGCACTTTTTTGGATTGTGGGCAGTGATAGTTGAACGGCGCCCTGTGGAATAGCTGTTGGTACCATGTTAATTTAAGTCAAGTTGTAATATACTGCAATTAGTGAAGTGTCAACCCACTAGTAGTAAAATAAATGCCTGTAACAGTTTACACAGATTTGTTTGAATATGTTGCTGAATTGTGTTGCATAAATGACAGTATTATTTTGCATGAACCCCCTCCCGCTCCCCAAGCCTTTTGAGAATTAAATAATGTGCAAACATTGTCATTGTGCAAAGCAAATATCTTTATGAATAATTGAGATTGTTTTAGAGAGTTGTTTGACCTGTTTGTACTCAGGCAGCGTAATTAATTTCAGCCTTGTGATATTTTTTTTTTCTAAGAGTATTCTTAGATCTATGTGAATGACATCATCTTGTTCGCGGGTGTTGCCATCAAACAGCCAAGAGAGAGGAACGGCACCGGGCGTAGTATCCCAATCCAAGCCCTCAGCAGTCACCCTCTTGAGCCAGAGGACCTGGACACCAGCAGAGAAAAATATGCCAAATCCCCCCTGAACCCCACCCCAACCTCCTCACCCGCACCCCCCACTCCCCCCAATTAATTCTACCTCTCTTCTTGTTCTTGAAAGCTTGGTTACATCATCCTTGGTATCCACATTTCAATAATGCCTCTGAAATCTCCTGCTGGCTTTAATCTACGGCATGGGGTGGGGTTGGGGGGTTGGGTGGGGGCTTGCATGATGAAATATGATGGAATGGACAAAATGAAAATGCACTTACATCAAACAATATTTTGGTTGCATGAATAGAGTTTCGAACATTTCCACTTTCCGGCTGGATGTATTTTGCCTCTTGTCGTAATCCCTCCGAGTAGATGTGTAGTGTTAAGCGTTTGTATTGACTCGGGTTGGTCAGCCAAGCTCCCCCCCACCGAAGCCATTCAGTCTTAGTGTGTGTGTGTGTGTGTGTGTGTGTGTGGGGGGGGGGGGGGGCTCTCTGCAGGCCCAGCCATAGCAGACATTTTTGTGGTGAAATCATTAAACCCACGTGCAGCTCTCTCTCTCTGTGGTCACTGGGGGTCGTGCTCCTCTGCCTTTAGCTGAATAAATCATAAAGTTTGCCGGGGGACCACACAAGAAGCCAGCCCAGTGCAGCCTGTGCAGCCAGCGAAAGACACATGCACGGTCCCAGAGCTTGTTATTTTTCAGAAGAACACCAGCGGAGAGACAGAGACAGATGAGCGAGGAGGCAAAACTGCGAAGGTCCAAAGAAACGAGAGCGAGAACATTGCATAGCAAAAGATGCAAAAGAGATCATAACATGCACAAAATGCATAAACAATAGAAAAAAGATGTCAGCAGTGTTTGCCTTTGACATCGGTTTGCTCACGACTGAAACACTACATTTTTCTGTCAGAGCTGAGGTGCACCATAAAAGAGCGTGACTATCTGTCACTGTGTATCTGAGTGAGTCAGACTGATACTTGATGGGAGGACATGCTGTCCTGTCTGAAGATCGCACGGGGAGCCGTTGCACAGGAAGAATGTCCATGTCTGTGCAGTCCTCCCATTAATGACTAGAATAGATCACTATTAAGACTTTCAAGCAACTGTTCTATCTACATGGGTGTTCCAGCAATGGATATTTCTACTCCAAATGTGGTCATTTTTCAATGTGGACTACAAATATTTATATCTGTCTACCATACCATATAGGAGCTAAAAGCAGTTAATGAAGTTTTGAGGCCATTAGGTTATTAAAACCAGGTACGCCAGTTTTTGTAAGTGTCTATTTAAGTAGGAAAATTAATTTAAAGTATGGTGGATGGGACCGAGTTGAGAAGAGAAAGTTCTCTTGGAAGAAACTGTGGGATATGGAAGCATTTCAAGCAAGCTTCATTATATCCTGGAGTATGTGGCCTTCACCATCATCCCATCAGCATTTGCAGAAGAGTTTGGCGAAGAAGGTGCAAAGCAAATCATGGTGTGCACATTAAATCTAGAGACTGGGTAGCTGAATGAGGTGCATTATTGGAGACTTTTGGTGGACCTAAAACAGGCTCTGCTCCCATGTGACACCACCATAACCAACCACCATCTATACCAAACAGCTTCCGGTGCCCTGGGAGGATGCTGTGGAGGAGTCCCACAAGAGCCTTAAAGTGCAACGAACCTAGTTTGTTATGCTTTATATAACAATGAACTAAGTCCCAAAAATACACTAAAAATGCTTTTTTGACAATTTTATTAGATTTAACATTTCCCGTGTGAATTTCACTCTGACTTCTCACTGAAATTGTGAAGCACATGTGAGGTCGATCCAAGAAGTCTTCACTTTGCTCCGCTTGAAAGCACGGACATTGGACCACCAACACTGATAAGTCAAGACTTCATTCAGCGTGGAAATATGTCCTCTATAGTGTTGCCAGTTACTTTGAAAAAGTAGTGCAGTTACTGATTACTCTTTGAAAAACTTAGTTACTTTACTGATTACTCAATTATAAAATAACTGTGAGATTACTAGTTACTTTTTTAGTTACTTTCAGCAGCTGCTGACAACACCCCCCTCCACCTCAACTTGAAAATGATAAACTGTTTTGCCCATACTTGCTTTATAATCACCCTTTCTTGACTTCAATGAACATAAATACTTGTTTGATAAAAAAATAAAATAAAGACACCTTTCTTGACCTCGTATTTAAATGTTGATCAAAACTTACCATTTCTTTTTTATATATATATATATTTTATTTATAATTTTTTCAAATAATACAAGAAAACACACAAACAAACAAACAAGGCTCAGATGCATGACAGTTACAAATGACTACAGATTCACAATGTCAAAATGATGCAGAGGACCCCAGATTCTAAAAAAGATGTCCATCGAACTAAGACGGAGCTTCTCCATTTGAATTATGGTCATCATTTCACTGATCCAAAGCTGAAATGAAGGAGGAACAGGGGACTTCCAATCTCTCAGTATCAGTCTTTTAGCAACCACCAATCCAAGATCCAGGGATTTTCGAATATTGGCAGGCAGAGATCTCAGAGTCTGCGTGCAACCAAAAATAACCAGTCCAGGTTCCGGTTGCAGGTTTGTTTTATATGCTCGGGAAAACCAGTCAAATATTTTTGACCAAAACACTTGTCAGAGAAGAGCAGGACCAGAAAGTGTGAGATAGTGTACCATCAGAAACCTTACACCTGTCACACACTGGAGAAACCGAGGGATAGATTCTGTGCAATTTGGCTTTTGAGTAATGTAAGCGGTGAACAATTTTGAACTGGATTAATTGGTGCCTGCTGTTCAAAGAACAAGTATGAATGTTAGACAGACATGCGCTCCACCTGGAATCAGACAACTCTATACCCAGTTCAACACACCAGGTATCCCTGATTTTTCCAGTTAGTGCAACAGTGCGGTCATCAAGCAGGTGCACAATTTTTGTAATCAAGTGTTTGGAGTCAGAAGGGCTATTAAAAATGTCAAAAAAAATCATGCTCCATTGGGAAAGTTTTTAAATTTTCAAATTTTGTTTGGGCATAATGCCGGACCTGCAGGTACTGAAAAAATTGTGAATTGGACAAAGTATACTTTTCTTTCAATTGATCAAATGATGCAAATTTACCGTCAATGTATAAATCTTTGATAGACTCCAAGCCCCTCTGTCTCCAAACACAAAAAGACTTGTCATGCCAAGGAGGCATAAAACCATGATTAAAACATATAGGAACCTGTACTGATGTTTCTGGTAATGACAAAAAGCTCCTAATTTGGTTTAAAATTCTTATTGACTGCCTTAAGGGAAAAGATAGACTCTTATGAAACTCTGAATTTTCAAACTTTGAAAATAGCATAGCTGGCAGAGAGGAATTGTTCACACAGTTGGCTTCCATTTTAACCCACACTGGTGTTGTTGGGGTCTGAGTATCTTGCAGGCCCTGTCGCCAAAAAATCAACGCTCTAACATTAGCAGCCCAGTAGTAGCGTTTAAACACCGGGAGGCCCAGTCCCCCCTCCGTTCTAGGTTTCTGTAAATGTATTTTTGAGATCCTGGCATTTCTGCCATTCCAGATATAAGATAAGGTAATTGAGTCTAACTCTTTAAAGAAGGCAGCAGTAAGGTAGATTGGGAGATTTTGGCATAAATATAAAAATCTAGGAAGAGAGACCATTTTTATAGAGTTTATACACCCCACCATAGACAGAGGTAGAAGTTTCCAGCATTCAATATTCTGCTTTAAGCCTGATATAAATTCCATAAAATTCAATTTAAATATCAACTTTGGGTCCTTAGGTATAAACAGGCCTAAGTAAGTGAAATAGTTGTCAATTATTTTGAATGGAACCCCTTGCAGAAAACCTGGCGAATACACCTTGGAAAGAGGCATAAACTCACTTTTGGACCAATTGATCATGTAGCCCGATATTTTACCAAAAGATGTAATTAAATTGAGTACAACCGGAATAGAGTCCTCAGAATTACGCAAATACAGAATTACGTCATCGGCGTACAAGCTGATGCGTGTTTCTATGTCTCTGATCTGAAGTCCCTTCACTTGTGGGTGGGTTCCTATTGTTTCAGCTAGCGGTTCCAGAGCAGTCGCGAAGAGAGCCGGTGACAGCGAACAGCCCTGTTGTACTGAGCACAGCAAAGAAAACAGGGCCGAACGGTCTCCATTTGTCAGTACAGAACACATTGGTTTTGCATAAATCAGTTTCACCCAGGATATAAAAGTCTGACCAAATCCAAACCTGCGTAATGACTCTAGCATGTAAGGCCACTCAACCTGGTCGAAGGCTTTGTGTGCGTCAAGGGATAAGATGGAGGCACCTGGAGTGTTACTATAATCAGAGTAAACAGTGTTAAGTAATCACCTAACATTGGAAAATGAAAATCTGCCTGGAATGAATCCAGTCTGATTGGGATGTATAATTGAAGCCAAATGTCTGTTCAGTCTAGTCGACAAGATTTTGCTTATTATTTTACGATCATCATTGAGTAGCGCTATTGGCCTATAGCTTGCAGGGTCACTTTCATCTCTGCCCTTTTTAAAAATAAGTGAAATGTTAGCTTCATATAAGGTTTTTGGTAATTCTTCATTATTTTTCGAGTCACGAATCATCCTGAGCAGGAGTGGCGCCAGGATGTCAGAAAAGTTCTTGTAAAATTCAGAGCTAAAGCCATCAGGACCTGCTGCTTTACCTGATGGGAGTGATTTTATAGCAGCAGTAACCTCTTGTAAAGTCGGAGTCAAGGTGCTCCTTAGCGGTGTCACTCAGGCTGGGTAACTGGAGAGAGTTGAAAAAGTCATCAAAATTTGATTGTGAAACAACATTTTTGGACGAATAAAGATCACTGTAGAATTCTGCAAAACGATTGTTTATGTCAACAGGATTGCTTAACACTGTGCCAGCTCTTGATTTTATATTGCAAATTGCTCTGGAAGCTTGTGCATCTTTAAGTTGTTGTGCTAGTAGTTTACCAGGTTTGTCTCCTAGCTCGAAGTGATTCTTCCTCAATTTCAAAAGCGTATTTTTCACTTGGTCACTCAAAATTCTGTTGTACTCATATTTAAGTATTTCTTTATAATCATCAGGTGACTTAGTGTTCTGGTAAGCTCTTTCCAAACCAGGGAGAGTATTGTTGATTACTGTTAAACGATTATCTCTCTGTCTTTTCAGACCTGAAGTGTAAGAGATCACATCCCCCCTTACCACCTTTAATGTCTCCCAAAGGGTCGAATCAGACACCTCACCATTATCATTCAGGTCTATAAAATCTTTCAACTTAGATGTCATGTCTTTACCAAATTTATCATCCCAGAGTAAATTTGAATTAAAACGCCAAGAATATGTCCGTCTAGGAAGAGAGAGATTCAATAATATTGTTAGAGGGCTGTGATCAGAAATTAAAATATTGTGATATCTAGAGCTAGTGATTTGGGAAATAAGATTAGAGCTAGTTAAAAAATAATCCATCCTGCTATAAGATTTATGCACGTTTGAGTAAAATGAGTAATCCTTCAATCCAATCCACTTTATTTATATAGCACATTTAAACAACAGAACAGTTTCCAAGGTACTACACATAAAAATGATTAAACAACTATACAAAACAATAAACCCACTCAGATACTAATAAACAATAAAACAATAAATAAATAAAACACTGGACCAAAGACAACAGAGGACCATACAACTCATGCAGAGCTAAAAGCCAGAGAATAAAAGTGCGTCTTCAGACGAGACTTAAAACACTCCACTGTGGGGGCTGTTCGAACGTGGAGAGGCAGAGCGTTCCAGAGTCTGGGCCCAGCCACAGAGAAGGCCCTGTTCCCCCTGGTCTTAAGTCTCGTCCTAGGCACCACAAGCTGGAGCTGGCCCTCAGACCTCAGAGCACGTGCTGGGGAGTAAATTTGGAGGAGGTCTACAATATATTGTGGGGCCAGTCCATTTAAATCTTTAAAAACAAATAATAAAATTTTAAAATCAATTCTAAAATTAACAGGGAGCCAGTGCAAAGATGCAAGAATGGGTGTAATACGTTCATGTTTTTTGCTCCCAGTTAAGAGGCGTGCAGCAGCGTTCTGGGCTAACTGCAATCTGTGAAGTGTATTATGATTAATTAAAAAAAAAAGTGAATTGCAGTAGTCCAGGCGTGAAGAAATAAAAGCATGCATGACGCGCTCCAAGTCAGAAAAGGATAAAATTAATTTAATTTTGGTTAAAAGACGAAGCTGATAAAAGCTGGATTTAACAACCGCCTTGACCTGCCTGTCCAGTTTAAGATCAGAGTCCGTAATGACGTCAAGGTTGGTGGCTGTGGGCTTCATGTGTTGACTGAGAGGGCCCAGGTCTAATCGAGCTGTGGAACCAACACTGGGCCCAAACACAATCACCTCGGTTTTGTTCTCATTTAAGCTAAGAAAATTTTGAGCCATCCAAGCCTTGACGTCTTCCAGGCACACAAGCAAGGGTGTCAGGGGGCTGCTAGAGTTCTTCCTAATAGGCAAGTAAATTTGAGTATCATCTGCATAAAGATGATAAGATATGCCATGTTTCTAAACACCTGACCTAAAGGGAGAAGGTATAGGGTGAAGAGAATAGGCCCAAGAATAGAACCCTGGGGGACTCCACAGTTCAGAGGAACAGAAGACGAGGTGGACTCCCCCAGCCTGACAGTAAATGAACGGCCTGTAAGGTAAGAGTGGAACGAGTCCAAGGCTGTCCCCCTGACACCCACACAGTTCTCAAGAAGAGATAAAAGAGTTGCATGGTCAACTGTGTCGAAGGCAGCAGTCAAGTCTAAAAGCACCAAAACGGCAGAATCACCAGAATCAGTGATTAAAAACAGGTCATTAAAAACCTTTAAAAGTGCAGACTCCGTGCCGTGAAATAATTTATAACCTGACTGAAAACTGTCTAAAATGTTGTTCGTTTCTAAAAACTCTTGTAGTTGTACAAGAACAGCTTTTTCCAAAATCTTTGAAATAAAAGGAAGCTTAGATATGGGCCTATAATTAGAGATAACAGAGTTATCAAGACTCGCTTTCTTTAAAAGAGGCTCAACTACAGCCTGCTTACAAAACGCAGGAACTTTTCCTGACATAAGGCTGCTGTTGACCAAAACAACAACATCAGGGCCGATAGTTCCCCAGACCTCTTTAAAGAGTCGTGGGGGGATACAGTCTGAGGGACAAAATGAAGGTTTGAGATTTTTAACAATATTTGATAAATCTGAAAATAACAGGTTCAAATCGGTCTAACACAGCAGAACAGGTGTGAGCCATGATTGAACTGGCCGAAGTGACAGTCATCCCAGCCTTAATACTGGCGACCTTATCACAAAAGAAATTTAAAAAGCGATTACAAACAACTTGAGTTGCTTCCAAAGTGGTGGATTGGCCAGGGTTTAACAAAGATCCAATAGTTTTAAAAAGAACACGAGGTTTGTCCCAGTTATCAGAAATTAGATTGGAAAAGTATTTTGCCTTTTCAGACCTGACCATATTTTGGAATATGGTCATAAGAATTTGATAAGAGACGGTCAGTCCATCTTTCTTCCATTTGCGCTCCGCTCTCCTACACTCACGTCTGGCCTGTTGCACAGTTTCATTCAACCAGGGCTCCTGCCTGGGTTTAGGGCGCATAGTTTTGAGTGGAGCAATAGTGTTCATAATGGTATTGCATGCCAAAAGAAAAGTAGATGCAATTTGTTCTGTGTCTTGGCATGTGACAGCTACATTGTTTTTTGAGGCAACAAAAAGGGAGGAGAAATTATCTCCCGCTTCTGGCCTCAGCTGCCGCCGATAGCATGCAGAAACACTGGGTTTATTACTGCTGTCCAAAATAAAATTAAATTACACCGGACGGTGATCAGAGAACACTGCATCCAAAAGCTGAACATTACTGACATCAAAACCATTAGTTAAAAGCAAGTCCAACCTATGACCAAATATGTGTGTTGCTTCAGTAACATGTTGCATAAAATTAAATGTATCCATAAATTCTAAAAACTCAGTAGCCAAAGGCTTGGACGGACAGCAAACATGAACATTAAAATCACCCAGAAGTAAGATTCGATCATACTGTGGAATAACAGCTGCAAGCAAGTCAGAGAAATCATTTAAAAAATCTTTGTTGTGCTTGGGTGGGCGATAGATAAGTGCGCACAACACAGGATTGCGGTGTCCCAGTTCAAAGCAGCATAATTAAAATGACGAAAAACATCCAGGCACAATACTTCTATATGCCAAACTGTCTCTGAAAATAGTAGCAATGCCACCACCCCGACCACTGCTTCTTGGAACATTAATGAATGAACAGTTCGAAGGAACCGGGTCAACAAAAGCTGAGGACTCACCCGCAGAGATCCAAGTCTCAGTCACAAACAATACATCCAAAAAGTGTGTGGAGAAAAAATCCTGCAAAATGAAAGTCTTGTTCATCACGGAACGCGCATTAACTAGCGCACAGTTGATAATCTGTGTATTAGCCTCCGAAGCTACCTGGCTAAGGCCTTGGAGGTTGGCGTGGTTTATGCCTGGAGAGACTTCAGCTCGACGTGGCTTGGTGGTACGTAGCGTCCAGGGCTCCACATCAAGCGGAGGAACCACAGGAACCAGCCAGGCGCCAGAAAAGTTCAAGGCGCGGCGCGACGTGAAACGACAAAAACAGTCCATATATTCAATGGGGATATTGTACAAATCTGCAGAATGTGTCAGCCAAAGCTTCAGCTTGACAAGAGTACCCCCACGCTTCCCTCGACGTCTCTTCTTTCGTTTAACAGGTAAGATGCCGGTGCGCGACAGGTACGCAGGAACATTAGCCAGCAGAGGGGAAAAATAAGTTCCACTATTACGATATGCCTCCACCGAATCCACCTCAGATTTTATTTTCAAAAGCTCATAGCGGTTATAGCTCAGCAGAGAGTCAATGGACCTTGTCATCAAACACAGTATGATTAAAAAACATACAACTATCGCCAGTACAAGACGGCGTGCCAAGCATGCCGGCGCCATCTTGAAGAGAGAGATCTTCAAGATGGCGCCGGCATGCTTATCTGTTGGATGCTGGTTCCTCCAAATATCCACTAAGTTTCTCGTTTTTAGCAGGTTGCTAAGAAGCCTTACAGAAGCAATTTCCGGTGCCGGCTTTGTAGAAAATCTATCTAGAAAGAGGTCCAAGTAACAGTTTAAATCTCCGGCGATTATTAGGTTTGAATCATTCTTGTCAGGCAGCTGATCAAAAACTTTTCTAAAAAAATCAGGCTCATCCGCATTCGGGCCGTATATGTTAAGGAATGTTACTTTGAGTTTATAACACCGGTGACTAGCGCAAATCTTCCAAGGGGGTCATTAATAACTGTAGTGGCCTGAAATGGAATATTTTTCCGGAATAATATAGCCACACCATGGGCATGTGATGTGAATGGTGACTGATAAATTTGGGCTATCCAATTACACCTTAAACTATGTTGTGCAGTTTTATTAATATGAGTTTCTTGCAGAAAGACAATATCAGCTGACAAAGACTTTAAATGTCTGAAAACTTTTCCCCTTTTAATCACACTGCCAAGCCCCCTGATGTTCCAGGAAACCAGTTGCAGGTCTCTGCCTCCTACATGAATGCTATTCTGCACATCCGACATTTGAAAAAAACAATATACAGTAAATAGTGATTAGCAACTGCAATATTACAAAACTTAAAACGAAACTTATGCATCTGAGCCTACGAACACAAACATGACACCACAACACCCCTCCCACCTCCCACTGCACCACGTCATCCAAACGAGACGTGAAGCATCCCCTCATTTTAACTGGAGCTACCGGACAGGTAATAGAACTCACAATTCCCGGTGCTCCCCACCACAAAGCACGCACATTTACTAAATGTCGCTGAACACCACATTTAAAACATTAAACACAGTGCGCCCCCTGAAAGGGTTAATGCTGCGCTCGATATTATGAGTCAAAGAACGCTATTTAGCATACTAAAACACAGTTCCAAACGAAAAAAAAACACAAAAAATTCAGTGGCGCACTTACCAAAGTATGAATATCACAGCAGTTCTGGATGAAACTTTAAAGCATCACGCTCAAAAACTAAAATAATTTAATCTTTTACTGAACCATTGCGTCCTCTCTTCAAACGCGCCGCCTCGGCTGCCGCTGGGTCGCTGTAGATCACCAGTGCGTCCTCACCGTGCCACTGGACGTGGAGCCTGGCTAGGTAGCGCAGAAAGTGTTTGATTCCCCCTTCTCTCAGAGCCTGCAGCACGTCTCGGAAAGCGCGGCGCTGGTTCATGACCTCGCTGGTGTAGTCTGGCAAAATGAGGACCTTGTTCCCCTTATACTCCATCGGTTGCGCCCTAGCGAGGCGCATTATCAGCTCTTTCACCTGAAAGTGATGGATCCGAGCCACAATGATGCGCGGCTTGCCACCAGGCGCTGGTTTGGGCTGCAGTGATCGGTGCGCACGATCAACTTTTACAGTCTGTGGGAAATGTTGTTTGCCAAGCAGTTCAGGAATAAGGCTAGAGACAAACTCAGTCGGCCGCCCCTCTTCTGAATCTTCTTTAATCCCGACAATCTTAATATTGTGTCTCTGAGAGCGAGCCTCCAGATCTAGCACTTTTGTATGGAGCCCACTAGCATATTTCGTCAAGTGCTCACATTTAGCTTCCAGGGCCTCCACGCACTCATCAAGCGTCACAATCATCTGCTCTTGATTGTCAATGCGGCTCCGTAACTCTGTTTGCGCAGTGAGCACAGACTGGAACTTTGTTTCAAAAGTGTCGAAACATTCCCCCAATCTCCCCACAACCAAGTCCGACATCTCTTTGTATATCTCTTTACATATTTCATACATCCGAGCCTTATCATCTGATGCCTTTCCCTCAGCTTTAGCCGCAGTTTCAATGGGGATGGTGTCAGCATTAGCATTAGCGATGAATCCATCGATGGTTTTATTTTTGCCCAAGGCAGCTTTTGGCGGAGCCATCTTCAAGTTTAGAAAGTCCAGCCCTTGGGGCAAAGGCACAAGCACAAAATACCCGCTTCTGAGAGGATTTAGTGTGGCGTAAAATAGTTTTGTTAAAGTTGTGGTGGAGAGCTCAAGCTAAACACGTCTACATGCCGCGCCAGCGCACTAGCGCCCCCCAAAACTTACCATTTCTAACCTACATTGTTTGTTAATGTAACTATTAAATTCTTTCTAAACATTTTAGTTGTTGAAATTATTATTAAGTAGTATTAGTAGTAGTAATAGTATGAAAAAATGTCTTCAAAAGTGGACCTTTAATCTAGGGCTGTTGTGGGGTGCCATGCCCCCCCCACACCACCTATGTTCCCTTCCCACGTAGATTCGCCCCCTGACATGGTGTTTCAGCAAAAGAATAGATAACGTTTATTTATGCAGAAAACACGACCAGATTAACAGGTAAGAAGGTTTTATCATCCTTTTTACATCATGTCATCCTCAGAAAGAGACGTGGGTACATTTGGGTGGAAAAAAAACTGTTAGTATTTGCACGTTGCGGATCAGCTGTTTTTAACGAGGACACGCACAGAGCATGGCACAGTGTGTTAAAGAAAAAAATGTAAAAAAGCCTGTAAAACCATAGCTCTAAGTGTCACCGCACTTTGAGAGACAACTGTTCTTCAACTGGGAGCTGAGCTACACAGTTTATGTGGTTCTGTACAGCTCAGCTTGCTGAAAGTGGACAGTTCAGACCTCCCTCTGCTTCTTGTCGGGACACCTGTTTTAAAGCCTTTATCGACCCACAATACAAAAACAATAGTAATGCACAGTGACTCTGATTAGTAACTTTACTCTGATTACTGATTTGGAAAGCTCAACGTGTTAGATTACTCGTTAATGAAAAAAGTGGTCAGATTAGAGTAACGCGTTACTAAGTAATGCGTTACCAGCATCACTGGTATAGGTGCATTGTGGCTGAGAGAGATGACAGGCAGAATGTGAGTATTACACCAAACCTGGGAGAGCTTTCAAAATGGATCTATATTTTATTATAGTCACATTACCCACATCCCCATCAGAGTCTCTGCTATATTTGCTCCCTTTGTTGTTTGCTTCAGATTACTTTGCCACTTATTTTGAAACATGTAGTGTGATCACCAAATAGAACTGCCACGTTATCTTCTCTGTTAGTGTTTGAAGTGCCTGTCTTATACGAGCTTTCAATCACTGATAAAATAAAGTTTTCCTCTGAGCTGCTTGTGGGAAGTTTCGGTGGGAGCCCAGATTTCCCGAGGGTGTTGTGGTCTGTCCCCTGTCTGTGGTCCATCCTTTGTTGGTATCCTGGGGTTGGTTGTCATTGTGTTCTGTCAATGCCCCTTTGATGGTATTCTCTGTGTTCTGCCGCCTGTCTGTGTCTGTCATCCCTGTTTGTCATCTTGGTGATCTGTCCTCTCTCCGTGTCTATGTGTTTTGCCATTATGTTTCAGTTCTGTGTTCATCCATTTATCATGTTGTGTTTCCCCTGTTTGAACTCAGTACACTTTTGAGTTTCATGATAGTTTTCTGCCTGTGTTTCCTTGATTTGGTATTTGGTTATTTTGTGGTTCTCTTTTTAATTTGACTGTTGTTATCATGATGTTTTTTGGTTCTACACACCACGGGTTTCTGTTGCGTTTTCAGTCACCTTGTATGTTTTAGTTGAGCTTGTGTGCTGCACCCCAGTCTCTCCTAATTCCCACACCTGCTGCTTGTTAGTGCAGGCTTAAATACACAAAGGAGCAAGTGAACAATTTCCTTGTTTAGTTGCCAGTTTCTTCTCTTTGGTTCTGCCCGTGATCCTTGCGAGCATTCTGATTATCTTTGTCTCCTTCCGTTCTTGTTCCATGAGTTTTTCGGTTATCTTTGTCACCTCCTGTGCGTAGCCATTCCCTGTTTATTAGTTCAGTTTATGACCTTGAGACCACCGTTGTTGGAACATGTCGTATGTTTGTTTTTGACTCCCATTAACCCTTGTTCTCACGTTGCTTGTTGGACTGTTCTCAAGTTTTATGGACATTAAATCACCTATGTTAACATCTACCTCCCGTTTGCTTGCTGCCTGCATTTTTGGGTTCAGTTAGACATTGCAAAACACAACAGAGGTCCGCGAGAAGAAGAGTCTCTGCTGGGCCTTCTCCACCAGCTCCTTGGTGTTCACTCCCCACCAGTGATGCCGGTAACGCGTTACTTAGTAACGCGTTACTCTAATCTGACCACTTTTTTTAGTAACGAGTAATCTAACGCGTTCATCTTTTCAAATCAGTAATCAGATTAAAGTTACTTCTCCATGTCACTGTGTGTTACTATTATTTTTCATTGTGGGTCGATAGCAGCATTAAACTTGGTCTGTGGGCAGGAGGTCGGGGTTCGACTGAACTGCCCACTTTAAGTGAGCTGTGAGCTTTTCATCCGCGGTTTTTTGCAGCTGCTCGACTCGTTGTCTCTTAAAGCACGGTGATCAGCACACCTGCACTGAGCTTTACAAAGACATTTTTATACTTTTTTTCCTCCTTTATTTAGAGCTGAGCTGAGCCGCTCCGTATCTGCACGTTAAAACAGCTGATCCTCCACGACGCGTCAACAACTAACACTATTTTCCACTCAAATGCACCTAAACTCTCTTTCTGAGGACCACATGATGTGAAAACACAATAAAACTTTCTTACCTGTAAATCTGGTCACGTTTTCTGCATAAATAAATGTTATCCATTCTTTGTGCTCAAACGCCAAAGTAGGGGCGAATCCAGATGGAATGGGGGCGTGGGGCAAGGATGTGCCCCCCTCCCCCACAACACCCCTAGATTAAAGGTCCAGTTTTGAATCCTTTTTTTACTACAACTACTAATACTACTTAAAATAATATTAATTTCTACAAGTAAAATATTTAGAGAGAATTTAAATGTTAGAAAAATGCTAGAATGAATTTAATAGTTACATTTATAAACAATGTAGGTTCGAAATTGCAAGTTTTACTGTTACAGGTCTGTCAACAGTTAAATATGAGGTCAAGAAAGAGGTCTTTATTTTACTTTTTATAAAACAAGTATTTATTTTCATTGAAGTCAAGAAAGGGTGACTATAAAGTAAGTTTTGGCAAAACAGGTATCATTGTCATGTTGAGGTGGCAGAGGGTTGTTGTCGGCAGCTGGGAAAAGTAACTAAAAAAGTAACTAGTAATCTAACTTAGTTACTTTTACAATTGAGTAATCAGTAAAGTAACTAAGTTACTTTTTCAAGGAGTAATCAGTAATTGGATTACTTTTTCAAAGTAACTGTGGCAACACTGCTCCCCACATCAGGTCCTCTGAGATGTGAACATCAAGGTTCTTGAAACTCCTCCCTAATGTGTATTAGGATCACAATCATTAATTTTTTCCCCCAATGGAACAAAACACATACTACAATGTGATTAAAAAAAGTCAGTTGCATTTTAAGTATGCTGAGGTTGGCTGCAGAGGCTTCATAGTAAATTGTACTATCGGGCCGCT